>NC_029793.2:8828190-8848455 GCF_000816755.2 Arachis ipaensis | reverse complement strand
GGAGGCGGCGTCGGCTGCAGATGCGTGGCGATGGCTGGCGTCCAGCGGGGGAGGGTCCAGCGAGAGGAAGATAAGATCGAAGGCTAATTGCAAAGCCTCAATTCATCAATGTGAAAACTCTGATTTTTTTTTAATTTGAAATTTGGTTATTATTAGATATTAATTACTCATGCTACTAATTAAATTTAGGACTAATTTATTTTTTAATGCCATTATTCACATTGTTTAGCAATGTTATTGTCTATCTATACTTTTTCTTAATAATTTGATAACAAATTTGATTATTTTAGTATACCTAAGTTTTAGAGTTGATCATGATATACATATGTGTTCCGTCTTGGTTGAATATTCCTTAGTGCTGAACTTGCTTGGTTTTCCTTGACTGCATTGATAGTTAACATACAACACCATGTTTTTGGTGTAAGTTTTTGATACAATAAAGGTTCAACTTATAGCTTTTAAAAGTATATATCAAAAGTACTCATATATATATTAGTCATCAAAAAGTGAATTTGGTTTACATATTACTAACAATTTGATTTTATTTTTCTAGGATTTTTTTTTTTTAACTTTGATGAAGATAGTAGCTACATGATCAAGCAAATGATCTTGATAAGGATAGACAAAGTCTAGAAGAATTGTACACTCTTGAAGTTTTGATACAAGAACTAATAAAGGACAACGACTTAGAATGTCAAGTTACTCCACATGCAAATGTTAGAATAGAACCACTAAAATGCATATTTTCAACTAAAAGAAGGCAAACTCGAGCAAAAGAAAAAACTAGTGGAGGGAAAAGAATTAATAGATATTTAAAGTGTTCTGTTTTAGTTAATTTCAGTTTAATTTCAATTAACGTAGTTTCTATCACTAATTTAATGTAGATATGTTTGTGTATGAAAGTCATAGCTAGTCTCTCAAGTCAAGTCACTGTATATACTTATTTTGTATATAATAGGTTGAGATTGTCTCCCTTGCATAATTGATTTTGAGATTAATACTAAGTAATACCCACCTTTTTTTTTCTCTTGGCAAAATTAGTTCATTAATTTGTTTTTTTTTTAAGTTAAAATACTTAATTCCAAAGTTTATTATCAAACAAGCTCACATATGAAACTCCACACTACTAAAGTTTTTATGGCTACTTCAATTATGGCTGATCTACAACACTAATCACTACGGACATATATTCTCTATTAAGCCATATATAAACATTTCTAATTGAGCTTAACTCAATAGTGATTGAAGATTTACTGATTTAGTAGAGCAGTTTAATTTAATCGATAGAATAATGTTAAATTTTGTTGCTATTTAGATTAAAAACTAAATTAACTTTTAGGAACACAAGCACGATTAACAAAATATATTTATCAGTTTATTTGTTGTTGAGGATAAGAAAATAGGAAGAAGGTGCTTCAAGTTCACCATTGTTTTCAGAGAACAAATATATACACAGGCAATATGATATGTTATCTTTTCATTCTTGTCTCACTTAATCAAAATAACGTTTTTTTGAGCAAAAATGAAGAAAAACACAAACTCGCTAACTCGGTCCTAAACTCACGAGTTTGTCCGAGTTTGACCGAGTCTAGCCGAGTTTACTCAGGATAGAGTCTATGTCCGAGTCAACTCGATTCCATATCTAAACTCGTAAACTCGTACGAGTTTACGAGTTAACTCGAGAGTTTGACAACAATGCACTTAATGGATCGTCTCTTTCATTTAAATCCAACAATTGTTGCATAATCAGTATAAAATAATGGTAATCCTTCACAGAAGAAGATGATAGTTTCACAATGGATAACTCTTGATTTGTGAGACTTTATTCCACCTAAAATATAGGTAAAGAAATAAGCTCCACATCAAACTTCAAAAATCATACTATAGTCAAACAAACAAGTTCCAAATCAATGATAGTCTTTTTTGGCTGCCTCAATTATCTTGTCACATTATTCTTCATAGCTAGATAAACATGATCCGAATTCAACTCCGTGAAATCTTTATAATACCACCTTCTTGTGCATCCTACTTTGTTATCATCATCTTCCAAGCACCATCGACATACTACTTAATGATATTCATACTTGCCATTCAAGCGAAACGGCAAAAGAACAATAGAGGATCAAGCCGACTAGGTCTAATGATGGCGAACACAGAGGAATCCCGACCTTAGCAGTGGATCCCTGCCTAGTCCTGTTCTTGAATGTCGCAGGCACCATGCTACCAGGCAAACAAACAGCACTACTTGTACAGATTTTTTCCGGCATAATCCATTATACTAATTCGAGGATGTTCATTCAACTTCACACAATATGAAATGCTTACGTTTTTTTCCTCAAATTTGTCTTGGAGAAGTTGAAAGCAATATTAGGGTCTCAAGAGAACTACAATTGATGGCATCTAAATGTCCAACAGATGGTGGAAGGGTAGGAACATGGCAAAGGTGAGCGCAATCCCTTTTCGACAAATGCTCGATCAAGGCGAGAAAGATGCTTGATATTGTGAGGGATTTCAGACAAGTTAAAATAATCATCAAAAATCAGTTTTTGCAAAGAATGTGAAGCATCAACTAAGTTATGCAAATTTGATTTGTCAAGTTGTGTGCAACTATGAAGACTCAGTTAAAGCTGGTATTTAATTAAAGTTACAACAACCATCCAAAATCAGCTTTTTGTTTTTGGTTCATTAAAGCTGTTATTTAATTAAAGTTTGCATTGTTAATTGTTGGTTTGAGTTTGTTGGATGGCTAGGAATGTATCCTTAGCTTGCTCCATCTATATGTGGCAGAAGTTTATGTAGTGTGTTCAATGCACCTCTGATGAGGGCTATAACAAATTCAACAATCTACTCATGATGGAATAAATAATTGAAGGGTTGATCAAGAGGCATGCATTCTACTTGATCCGTTGGCTATAACTCGACTCAAATAAACTTATAAATCGGAATCTGCTTAAAACTAAATGAACACATTTTACATCAGTCCTACGTGGAGTACGTATTTTGCTCTTCTAACCGATTTATCCGATAAAATCAAATAACCACGTGCCAACCTAAATTGGCATAGAAATCTCTCCGCAAATCTCTCCACACAAACCCCAAGCGAATCACTAAAACACAGTTACCGCATGATTAACCATAACACTTCAAAACAGTTATGGAAATGCTGATAACCGTTTCAAATACAACTTTATAAATATAAGTGACTGCATCGCCCACCGTCGTATATCTAACTCCACCCTCTTTTTTGCCTGACTTTTAGCTTCTTTTATAGGATGTAATTAATGGCGGAAGAGCAAAATTCTGCAACGCACTATAAATTTCAAATTTTTCGATAACATTATTTAACGGTATGCAGTTTTAGTTACATGCTACACATTTTCGATTTTCATATTTACATAAAAAATGTTGCCTTCGTAAGATTATATAACTATTTGACCAAATAGCAAAATTAATTTCATTATCTTTGGTCAAGAATAAAATTTCGTAGGATCTAAACAATTTGAATATGAATAATTTCGTACTTTTAAGATGTTAGTTCAAAAAGACTTATCATCTATTCTACTCCTTTAATAATAGGAGATTCGAACCCACAACCTCTTAATTGAATATAGAAAGACTATGCCATTTGAGCTATTACTAGTTGACATTTGGAATTTATATATTATTTGTGAATACAAGTTCTATCTTATTTTTTATTTCGCATTGCTTTAGAGCCTTTGCTCTATTCACAATATTTATTTTTATACTAATTATTCTTTTCCTTCTCATAACAATTTTTAATTAGTTTTCAATAAAGTAACATAAATGCAAAATTACTTAATTTTATTGATAATTTTTACTACACAATGAGGTACATTTATTCTCAATTGTTTTTATCTATCACAAATTTCTATTGCTAGTAAGTACTATCCTATTTTTCAATTGCATTTTCATTGCTCGATACTCATACGGTCCTATTTGTGTTGTTCCTTCGGTAATTTCAATTATTTGTTTCTTCGACTTTAGCCAATAAAATATGTGTTTGCATTGTCACATTCAACTTCTTTTCTAAATTCAAACTGTCTTATATATTACCATATCATAAAATGTTGAAGTCAATATAAACACAAATTTAAAGTCAATTCAGAGACAGCGGTGATGACCACACCTTGAAAATAATGACTGCAGTTTACATTGCTATTGCTATTGCTATTGCGGTGATGACAACAAAATTTTTCCGTTCTTGTTTACATTGCCATTGCTATAATTATTATTATTATTTTTTCTTTTGAAACAACTTTTTGATTGCTCAGTCTTTAATACATGCTATTTTATTTAAGTCTTTTTCTTTTTTTTTTCAATTATTTTGCTCCTATAATAAAGGAATTCAGTTATAGTTTTAACCGACGAATTCAAAACATGAATTTATAATACAATAAAAATTCAAAAATTAAATTGAATGTTAATTGAGAGGCGAATAACCGCTTAAATATTCTTTTGTTTTAATCTTCAATACAATATGGCCTATTATAACACTAACCTATTTACTTGAATCATTTTACCTGAATGTATCTTACCATTTCATATAACCTTGGACACGTTATACATAGTTGTATATTATCAATATTATCAATCTGTATTTCATTGTTGATTATCAATATTATCAATCTATATTTCATTGTTGATTGACCTTTTTTAAACATATCTGGTATGCTATAAACCATCTGCAGCAATAGTACTACCATGCGAATTATATTATAACTTGGATAGTTTGCACTTTTCAACGACTACTCGACACCAAAATCAATATACAAAGGCTAGCCTAACAGATATATCACAACCTAGCTTATAAGACGATAATATGGTGATGTGTTATTTTCATTAACAAAATATCTTTACTCTTTTATTTTTAATTTTTTCTATCATTTTCGTCATTCCTAATTGATCTATAAGTATCTCATATACGATAAATATAAACCGCTCCGCCACGAATCTTTAGAGTCATGTACAAATCTTCGACCAAGATATACTCCCCCATAAAGCACATTACCAAAGTTACATATCACCAATTCTTTTCATACCAAAACAAACTTATAATTTAGATGGTCAAATTCCAAAAGCAATTTACAAATTCATTGACATTAAGTCAACCGCTCAAGCTTATCTAAAAGGATATCCAATTCATTGTTCAAATTCAGCTCTTCTTACTAATTATAATTTGGTTTTCAAGTAAATCATGACTTTTACTCCTCTCTTTTCTGAAGATACTATCCACAAACAAATATCAACAAACCGAGCTATACTTCGGTTTTCAAACGCACAAACTACCAAGTTATCTATCAATTCAAACAAACCGACATCTACAAGTCGAATTCATTTCAAACATCCCAACACCTATGAGTCAGAATAAATTTCAAGCAAACCAATCTATAAGTTGTACAACTCCAAATATGCTATGTCCAATTCTAAACCGGTCTATTACATCGATTCACCAATTTTTTAAAACAACTCAACAATAACCGACGATATTTATTTGACCTATCAACAATGGTCACTTAGCCTATCTTATATAATTATTTATTGACACTTGCCAAACCAGGTATACTTTTACCTCTTTTCTCATCAATATTTCTATACGTCAAAAATATTTTTTTGATCAAACTATTCCAAAGCATCAAATGGTATACAGAACAATTATCATGCAAATAAGTTGAAATTAGTCAAAATTAAGTCGATGTATACCATGAAATTTTTTTTTAAAAATAAATATTTTATTTTTCATGCCATTAGATTAAACTTGGGGGCTTATCCTCGTTATTTAACTATTATTCTTAATCATTCTTAAATTTCTTTTACCTTACTATTCACCTTCACCAAAATTTCAAGCATGACTATCACTTTTCAACATACAACAAGTTGAGTTTGGGGGCTACTATTATTACTATCACCATTCCAAACTATGATTACAATCACTATTCCGAGCGATATTTATCTTTCCGATTTATAACACCATAAAAACTCATAAGCTCAACCTGTTTAATTGAAAACTTTTACAGGTCAAGTTTGGGGCTATAATCCGTTAGCTATAACTCGACTCAAATAAACCTATAAATTGGAATCTGCTTAAAACTAAATAAACACGTCATACATCAGTAGTAGGTGTTTTTCTCTCCTAACCGACTTATCCGATAAAATCAAATAACCACGTGCCAACACATAAATCTCTCCGCAAATCTCTCCACACATACCCCAAGCGAATCACTAAAACACAGTTACCGCATGATCAGCCATAACACTTCAAAACAGGTATGGAAATGCTGATAACGGTTTCAAATACAACTTTATAAATATAAGTGACTCACTAAGTCACAGATACGTTATTCACTTTGAATATCATTCCTATTACTCACATTCTTACGGACTTGTGCCCACGTCGCCTCCTCAGCAAGCAGACGACGTTCCACCCTTTCATTCCAAGAAAAGCCGGTCTAAATTCGAGTAGGACGAGTTATACCTCGTAGTGTCCAAATTCACATGGGAACACTACTTATAATAACATGAATAATAGCGAACAAAACAATGAAAACTTGCTTCACACGGTAATTACTAAGACATAGATTCAGAATTTAAAAAATCCAAGGCAACAATTAGATAAAATATACAATGGAAAATGATCAGAATATTTTTAAAAGTTTTTACCGAGTATGTCTGATAGGGACTGCCGTGTCTGATCTGTTACAGTTTTGGATGATCGGGCGCGATCGAAGTTGTTGCCGTGTCTTTACTTTTGTAATGATGGGGAATCCAAAATAATCTAAGTATACAACTAATTAAGTAATTAATAAATCTTAATAGGGGGTTTGGAAGAAGCATGAATCACTGAAAAAATAGGCCAGTAGGATTTTTTCTTTTTTGAGTCGTATAACAGGGCACAAGGTCCAAAAGAAAGAAAACAAACTAACACAGCCACTACACTGGGAGAAGACTCCCCTTTACAATCAGCATTATATTCAAGTTTTAACTTTTAAGTCTTTTTTTTTTATTTTGTGCTCTCAAATCTTACATTTCATTTTTTCATTTTAAGCCAAATAATTTATACTTACGCTGTTACGCATTCATAATAAGATAATTTTTAGTATACCACACAAAGTGTCATAATTTTCACGATGAATGTAACAATTTTTTTTCTCTTTAGCATGTGTGATTGGTAAGCAAAATACCGTCAAATAAAGTTCTATCAATAAACTAAAAAAAAGAAAGTATAGATACTGTTCCGTTCAGGCTCAACCGAGGTAGGCGACTCCTTTCGCGACTGCTTGGCCCTGAGAAGAGCTATGCGTCGTCCTGGAGGAAGTGTCCAAAATAAACCTCGGTACTGCGAAACATGACGGCGGGAGCACCTGACTCCGACGTTCAAGTCAAAAGAGGGTATTCAAGAAATTAATACGAGTAGATAAATGAGAGTGTAGGTGTGACCTGACCCTTTCTGGGCTATTTGGTTTATTTTTATAGACGAGTGAAGTGTTACCTTCCTTCTGCTCGTTTCGATTTTCTAGGCTGGATAGTGTGCGCCGTTGTTGTTGGTAACCATCTAGAAGTGACGTTTGTGCGTAGTCGTGTTTGAGTTGTGTTTTTGCTCTGCTTGCTTGTTTCCGAATTATATGGTCGGTTTTAATTTTGACTTCGGTTCCGAGTGTTATGGGGTACACGTCATAGCCCCCAAGCTTGGCTGGCGTTGTTTTCCAAAAAGGTGGCAGGCAAGCTTCATGTTCGGCAAATGCAGATTATGTTTTTTTTTTTGTTTGCTATTTTTGGCTTCTCTCGTTTTGGACTGGGCTTTTGCAATCTGGACCTTTGTGTACTGACAATGGAAATAGATATGGTAGAGATATGGGCAACGCTGGAGAAGGGGAAAATGTTTTTGCTTTGTGAATGGTGCGTTAATTAATTTTCCCTTTTGCCGCTTGGGTTTTCGAGGACTGGAGCGGTTTTTACCTTTGCCTCCACTAAGTTAGTGGGCTATAATATTTTTTGTTGCATTTTCAACATTATGTTTTTTCGAATTCCTCCTCCTCGTTTGACCCATCATGACTTCAAAAGGTTAGTTTTCCTTTCTTGTTCATCTTTGTTTCTGTTTTCTGCAATGGTGAGAGAGAGAGAGAAGGAAAAGCTGAAAGTAGTTGAGGTAAAGAAAGATGACCCTTATCATTGGGTGCATGATGACGTTTGGACCCGCTCGTCATCTTATACGAGTGTAGAGTCGATGGGTGAACTAGGGGATTTGAAATTTGTGAGAGATGGTTCTGGCGTGTCAGTTGAGCTTCTCCCCTGCACTGGCGAGGATAGAGTTTGTGAGAGGAGGGGTGACTGGCAGTACTTTTATATGTATATTCATTGCTTAACTGAACTGCGCGTCCGTTTTCCTTTTTTCGATTTTGAGTGTGATGTCTTGACTCAACTTAACTGCGCTCCCTCACAATTGCATCCAAATTCCTGGGCATTTCTTCGCGCCTTTCAGTGTTTGATGGAGTTTCTTGCCTTCCCTTGTTCTCTGTCGGTGTTTTTTTCTTTGTTTCAGTCGAAGGGTGTTCGGAAAGGCTTGTGGATTTGTCTTAGCAGTTTTCCTGGTCGTTCCCTTTTTCTACTTTATAAATCTTTTTTTAAAAACTTTAAATCCCTTTTCGTTAAGATTCGGTTGGTTGAGGCCGAGTACCCATTTTACTTGGACGATGAGCTTATCGAAAGATTCCCCCTATATTGGTGTTCTGAACCGAGCCAAATCCTTGAGGCTACTGAGCGGGGTGAAGAAGAAGACTCTTTTTTAGGTTTCCTAATTGAAAGCTTTGCTGCTGGGGAGTGTCTTTCTATTCCCCAGCTTTTGCGTTTGTATGACTCTGGTGATAGTGAGGGTTTGAAAACCTATATAGGTAATGTTTTGTCTATTGTTGGTTGTGTAGCTGTTGTACTCCCTTCTAATATATTTGTTTTGTGTCTGTAGGTGGACGGGTCCCCCATCTTGACCCTTCTCGGTTTTAGTCTTTTTTGAAAAAAAAGAAGGAGAGAGATGTAGGTGGCTCAGGTACTCCAAGGGAGGGTGGTGGAGAGGTTGCTCAATCTACTGCCTAGCCGTCATCTTCGTATAAGAGGAAGAGAGAAGATAATGAGAAGTCTTTGGAGGTTATTTCTGAAGGTGACAGGGAGGCTATTGGTGGTAGCAAGACAGCTTTTGATCGGCAGAGGAGGCTTCGTGGCTTCATCCCTGGCACCAGTTCTCATTCTTTGTGGAGCGACCAGTTTTCATTCGCCGAGCTTTCGGATAAGGTGTCTCAATATCCTGGTGACATGCTTATGACTCGTCGGGTTGGTATGGAGGGACTTAGGAAGTTTGTTCAGGTAGTGTTATTTTGCTTTCGGCTTTCCTCTTATTTTTTCTCTGCTGCTTTATCCTTGCTTGGTGTATGTATTCTTGCAGATTGTTGCTTCTCGTTTGATGTGCGTTGGTTGCACTACCAAGCTTATTGGTGCTGAACAACAGACGACTGTGGACAAGGTTTCTGATCTAGAGGTGTCGTATAAAGGAAAAATTGCTGAACTGGAGAAATCGTCGAAAGAAAAAGATGATGTCATTGTTAATGCTACAGCTAAAATGAAAGAATCTGAGGAAGATGTGGTCCATTTGCGGGATCAGATTCGGTTGTTGCAAGCTGAGATCAAAGAGAGCGATATCTCTGAGGGTCGGCTGACCTCCAGGGTTCATGAGCTTGAGGAGGAGGGGATGGAGATGTTCTCCTCTAGTTTTGATCGTGCCGTTAGTCAAATTGCTGCCTTAGCCCCTGAGTTTGACTGTGACCGACTTGATGTGACCAAGATAGTGATCGACAGAAAATTGGTGGTGGATGGGACTGTGGAGGATCATGATGAGAATGTTCCTCCTTCTTGATTTCTGATATTTTGTCTGTTTGTTTTGGATGTGTTTGTCCTTTTGCTATGTCGTGATAACTCTTTGCTTTTGCTGACAGAGTTGTGGTTTAGCATTATGTAGTTATGAATGTTTGGTTTGACGTTTTGAACTTGGATATCTTTCTTTTGTGCTGACCAAGGTTGGGTTAGTTTGGCAATTTTAATATTTTGATAATATAGCTATGATATCTTGGATTTGATATTCTCGTATTTAGAAGTAGGATAGGAAGGATAAGGTTGGTTCTGTTATTTGCTTTATTAGCGCGTTTGAAAGTAGAATAAGATAAAAACAGGAAGTAAGGATCAGATCCGTTATTGATTTACAATTGTCTGATTTTGATATTTGATATATTGGGTGTCCGGCCTCGTTAAAACCCTCCTTAGGTAAAACCCTTATTTGGGATAAAACCGCTAAGGGGGAAAAAGAGTACCTTCATCCGTGGGGTGTACAGGTTATGATCTATACAGCTTTAAGGAAGAAATGTTCCAATTTCCAGATATTGAGTCGTCTTGTAGAGTTTATAGCTGGTAAGCCCCCATACCGAGGACTTTTGAGATCCGGAACAGACATTCCCAATTTGCGGTGAGTTTACCGTGTGATGGAGGTTGCCTTGCTTTCTCTGTTCTTCTGAGGACCAAGTCGCCCACGTTGAATGTCCTCGACACTACCTTTTTGTTGTGCCTTCTCTCAATTAGTTGTTTCGTTGCTCTTTGTTTGATAGCGGCGATATCCCTGTCTTCCTCGGCGAGATCAAGTTCGGCGTTTGTTATGTTGATATTGCGTTGTTGGTTGTATAGCTTGGTTCTTAATGTAGGGATACCGACTTCGATTGGAATCAGGGCTTCTGATCTGTAGACTAGCTTGAATGGTGTCTCGCCTGTGGTGGACTGAATCGTCGTGTTATAGCTCTATAGTATTTCTGGGATTAATTCTGCCCATTCTCTTTTCGCATCATTGAGATTTTTTCTTATTGCCTGCAGTATTACTCGGTTAGCAGCTTCGGCCTGCCCATTGGTTTGTGGGTGTTCGACCGAGCTAAAATAATGTTGTATATTAAAATTTTTCAAAAATGATGCAAGTTTGTTATCTGTGAATTGTCTACCATTATCCGAGATTATTTCCTTTGGTATTCTGAATCGGCATATAATGTTTTTCCATATAAAAGATCGTACCTTTTCGGCAGTTATTCTTGCTAGTGGTTGTGCTTCTATCCATTTTGAGAAATAATCTATTGAAACCAAAAGAAATTTTACCTGTCCTGGAGCTATTGGAAATGGGCCGAGGATATCGAGCCCCCATCTGTAGAAAGGCCAGCTTACCTCCATGTTGTGCATTACCTCGGCTGGCTTCATGGAGATGGCGGCATGCTTTTGGCAGTTGTCATAGGTTTTGACCTTTGTTATGCAATCCCTCTTCATGGTTGGCCAGTAATATCCTGTTCGGATAATCTTTGCCGCCAGAGCTAGTCCTCCTATGTGGTTTCCACATACGCCCTTGTGGACCTCGTTCATTACTTCATTTGCCTCGTTTTTGTCGAGGCATTTTAGTAACAGGTGCGAGAAACCACGCTTGTACAATTCTCCTGCTATGTTTGTATAGAGACTTGCTTTTCGTCTGAAGTGTTGAGGGTTAGGCTCGTTTCTGGGTATGATTCCTGTATTAATGTATTCAATAAAATGTGTTCTCCAGTCGTTGAGATGGTTAATGCTTGTTATGGATAACAATTCGATGCTCGGTTTCTCTAGTGTAAGTTGTGATAATGTTGACGTTTGTGTTCTTGCCCTAGTAGCGGCGAGTTTAGATAATATGTCTGCCCTAATGTTCTTTTCTTTATGCACATGTAATATGGTGAATTTATCAAATTTTGAAATGAGATCCTTTGCTATGAGCCAATACCGCTCTAACAAAGGATCTTTTACCTGGAATTCTCCTTTGATTTGTTGAACCACCAAGAGGGAATCACAATGTACTGTTAGGCTCTGTACCTGGAGGTTGAGGGCGAGCTTAAGTCCTGCTATGAGTGTCTCGTATTTGCCCTGATTGTTGCTTGCCGAGAAATGGAATTGTAGGGATTGCTCGGCCATCACTGTGTCTCCCTCCTTTAGTACTATCCCGGCTCCGCTTCCTTCTCGGTTTGACGCTCCATCTACATGTAACTCCCAAGTCTGGTTGTGGTGGTGCTCGTCGGGTGTGAGCTATGAAACAAAGTCTGCTAGGATTTGCGACTTCAAATCTGGCCTTGATTGAAACTAGATATAGAACTCAGAAAGTTCGATAAACCACTTGGTCAGCCGTCCTGCCAGTTCTGGTTTTGTTAGTATTTGCCATAATGGTTGGTTTGTCCTTACAATTATTGTGTGGCTCTGGAAGTAGTGTCTGAGCCTTCTCACTGTTGTCACTAATGTTAAGGCCAACTGTTCTATTCTTGGATATCTTCGTTCCGTTGGCTGCATGACTCTGCTGACGAAGTATACTGCCTTTTGTGCTTTTCCTGTCTCAGTGACGAAAGCCGAGCTTATAGAGTAATTGGAAGCAGATAAATATAAGTATAAAGGTTTACCGACTTCCGGGCTTTGCAACACTGGTGGCGATGATAGGATGTCTTTGAGTTCGGCGAAGGCCGTCTCGCATTCCTTTATTCACTCGAATTTTTTATTCTTTGATATCGTCTGGAAAAAGTGGTATGATCGGCTCGATACTGCTGGCAAAAATCGTGACAGGGCAGCTACTCTTCCTGCTAGTTGTTGTACCCCCTTTATTGTTTTCGGACTTGCCATGTTAAGTATTGCGTCACATTTTTCAGGGTTTGCTTTCCCCGTGAGGTCAGCATAAATCCGAGGAACTTGCCTCCTTGTACCCCAAAGGCACATTTCTATGGATTAAGTCTCATGTTGTATACTCGGATCTGACTGAATATTTCCCTAAGGTCGTCACAATGGGATCTTTCTGGTGTGGTCTTGGCGACCATATCGTCTACATAGATTTCCATGTTTTGACCTATCTGTTGGTGGAATACTTTGTCCATTAGTCGCTAGTATGTTGCACCTGCATTCTTTAGACCAAATGGCATTACTCTATAACAAAAATTTTCATGTTCAGTTATAAAGGCTGTTTTGCTTTGATCTTCTGGATGCATTAGAATCTGGTTGTAACCATAATATGCATCCATGAAGCTTAAGCTTTTGAAACCTGATGCATTATCTACGAGCTTGTCAATACATGGTAGAGGATAGGCATCTTTTGGACATGCCTTGTTAAGGTTTGTAAAGTCGACGCACATGCGCCATTTACCTGAATTTTTTCTTACCATTACCACGTTCGATAGCCACGTAGTGAAGCGAATCTCTTTGATGAAGTCGGCGCTAAGTGTTTCTTCTAGAGCCGCCTTTGCTTTCTTCGCTTCGAGGTTCCTTTTCCTTTGTCGGATTGTCCTGTCGATGGCAAACTTGTGGCAAATGATGTTTGGATCTATGCCTGACATATCTGCAGGAGTCTAGGCAAATAGGTATTATCTTGTAGTGCCTTTATAAGCTCCAATTGTTTTTGCCCTTGGAGTGCTTGGCCGATGTAGGTGAATTGTTCCGGATTTGATGTCAGGGTAACCTTCTGGAGCTCATCTACTGGTTGGGGCCTTTCTTGGGTGTCCTCCCGAGGGTCGAGTTCTGCAAAGGACAGTACTTCATTTGTGCTATGAATTGCCTTGACTTCTTTTTGGTATTTTTGCCCCGTGTCCGATCTTTTTAGCCTTGCGTTGTAGCATTGCCGAGCTTGTTGGCGGTCTGAGTGGAACGTTGCTATCTTGTCGTCCTGTGCCTGAAACTTGACACATAAATGAAACGTGGATACTACTGCTCTGAACATGTTCAGAGCAAGTCTTCCGAGAATAATATTATAAGGACTGGGCAATCAACTATAAGATATTGTATATCTATGGTTCGTGTCAATGGGGTTTCCCCCAGTGTCGTTTTTAGCCATATACAACCTTTAATTGGGGCCCTCTCTCCAGAGAATCCTACCAGTTCTCCAGATGAGGGTTGCACTGCTTTTTTCGGATAGTTTCATCTTTTGAAAAGTAGAATAGAAGAGAACGTCTGCACTACTACCTGGGTCTAAAAGGACCTTTCTTACCAATAGTTCGCCTGTCTGTATGGAGATCGCCACCGGATCGTCTAAGTTTAGGATGGCCGAAGATATATCTGCCTGGGTGAAGGTGATTCTGAAGTCGGTTGCATCTTTGTTGCTTTGTGGTATCGTTCCCTCAATTGCCAGCATTGCTCGGTAACTTCGTTTGCGTGCAGAGTTTGTTTCACCACCTCTGGCAAATCCTCCGGATATTCAATTTATGATTCCTTTCAGTGGATTAGGGTTTGACCGCCTATTGTCATTTTTTCCCTCCGTTGTTTGTCGTTGCTCCTCCCGGTCTCGGGTATCTTCCTTGTTTCTTCTTCCTTCAACATACTTGTTTAGGAGGCCTTGCCGGGCTAATCTCTCTAGTAAATCTTTGGCGATCTCACATTCATTCTTCGTGTGTCCATACTTCTGATGGAAAACACAGTGTTTGCTCTTGTCTACAAACCGTTGATCCTAGTGTTTGATAATTTTGGCGTTGAGAATTTCTTTGATTATTTTTTCTCTCTTTGTGTTGAATCTGGTGTAATTGTCAAACTTTGGGGTGAGCTTGAATGGCTTCCTTGGTTCCCTACTGTTTGGCGGTCTTATGGTTTTGTCTTCATCTTTTTGAGGTTGTCTTCTTTCTGTTCTCTCAGCCTCACGGAGTTCTTCGATCTCCATTTGTCCGGCTGCCCTTTCTCGGAATTCCTCCAATGTCTTCGGTTTAGTTACCGCGATTGTCTCCCGAAACTTACCAGGTCGGAGGCCGGCCTTAAGGGCATGCAAGTGGACTGCTGGGTCTAAGTCCAGTATTTCCATGGTCGCTTCAGCAAATCGGGTCATGTAGCCCTTCAAGCTTTCATGTTGTCCTTGCCGGATGGTACCAAGGTAATTCGATCCATGCACGTATATCCCGAAAGCCACAAAATAGTCAATGAAGGACCTCGCCAACTTCTCAAATGAGGAGATCGAACCTGCAGGTAGTTTAGAAAACCAAGTAATGCGGTACCATCGAGATAAGTAGGAAAAGCTTGGCAGAGTACAGGTTCATTGTTAGCGCCGTTAAAAAATATCATATCCTGAAATCTTTTAACATGAGCCCGGGAGTCACCAATTCCCTTATACGGCTCCAAAAAAGTAGGTAGCACAAAATTTTTGGGCATCTGAAAGTTGGTGATCTTCTCGGAGAATGGGTTGTTCAAGGTCAGCTTCTCTTTCGGCGGATTGAGACATAAGGGATCGGGGTTGCCTGGAGCCGAGCCTTTGGAGTTTCCTTCTTCGTGCTTTTCAACATTGTTACGGACGGAGAGTTCGGCTAACCTCCGGACTTCCGCCTAGAGTTCAGCCATTTGAGCTAAGAGTTCTGCTTGTGTGAGTTGATTAGCCCCATTCTCAGCCATAGTTGAGGATCGGAGATCCTGCAAGAGAAAAGAAACAAAAAGCTAGATGAAAAAAATAGTGGGGTTAGATGAGTTTTTTCGGGCCCTACGGTGGGCGCCAAATATTCCGTTCAGGCTCAACCGAGGTAGGCGACTCCTTTTGCGACTACTCGGCCCTAAGAAGAGCTATGCGTCGTCCTGGAGGCAATGTCCAAAATAAACCTCGGTATTGCGAAATACGGCAGCGGGAGCACCTGCAAAAAGCACTCCGACGCTCAAATCAAAAGAGGGTATTCAAGAAATTAATACGAGTAGATAAATGAGAGTGTAGGTGTGACCTGACCCTTTCTGGACTATTTAGTTTGTTTTTATAGACGAGTAAAGTGTTACCTTCCTTTTACTCGTTCCAATTTTCTAGGATGGATAGTGTGCGTCGTTGTTGATGGTAACCGTCTAGAAGTGACGTTTGTGCGTAGTCGTGTTTGAGTTGTGTTTTTACTCTGCTTGCTTGTTTTCAGGTTATATAGTCGGTTTTGATTTTGATTTCGGTTCCGAGTGTTATGGGTACACGTCAGATACCATAATATTGTTGGCAAATTCTTTTAACAAAGGCAACATCAGAAAAAAAATATTGTATGCATTATTTTTAGGGCAATTTACGCAACTAAATTGTTTGATCCTCAATATTACGCAAATACATTGTTTCAGTTTTTAATACGCAAATGCATTGTTTCTATATTTTATGTAAACCGCTACTGGCAGTAGCGGTTTATAGGTGTGCATAAACCGCTACTGCCTGCCGCGGTTTATGTGTGAGTGTGTGTGTGTGTGTAAACCGCTACTGCCAGTAGCGGTTTACGTGTGTGTGTGCGTGTGTGTAAACCGCTACAGCCAGTAGCGGTTTACGTGTGATGCTTTGCCTATATAAACCGTGGTTGTAGCCGCGGATTATGTGTTTAGAAGGTTTGAGGAGTTTTATAGAGAGAGGAAATTGTAGAGAGAAGTCAGAGCAAGTTGTGAGCGGGCCCGAGGTTCCTCAGCGGTGACTTCTGGCGAGTTTTCATGGCGAGTTTTCTGGCCACATGATTATCAGGGTCATTATGGGGTAGATCTGAACGTGCCTGCAGGTAGTCCGTTGGATACTTGGTTCACTATGGGGGGCACCCCCCAGTCCGCGTTCGGGTTAGAGCATCCAGGTGATGATGTTGGACAGGAGGCAGCCCGACCGACTCGAGTCAGACGTCCAGCTCGATGTGGGACAGGATCTCATCTCCTTGGTGACTTTCATGATGCTGCGAGGGATGATCGCGATGGTTAGCACCATGTGTTGTTGTTTTTCATTTCTCGTTATGTATTTTATTTTCTGGTTTAGGACTTTTATGTTTGTTTTATTTGGATGACTGTTATTTTGGGTACTTGTTACTTTATGTTTTTATGCACGTTGGACCTTATGTTAAGTCTTGTTAGAAGGACTTTTATTTTGTTTAGTTTTTACTTTATGATTATGTTGATGGAGTCTATTCTTTATCGATCTATTAGCTAAGATGGAAATTAGGCACAATAACTCTAGAAAAGTGAAACACAACTAGCGATACTATCATTAACAAGATCAAACAAAAAGCCTTAAAACTCATAACTGATAAACGAAAAGACTTAAAACAAATAACTTAAAACTCATAACAAGCAGACACGTTTGTTACCACGGAAACTACGACAAACGAAATAAGTAAAGATAAATCTACATCCCACTAGTAGAACCTCGCTGAGGGCAAACCCGTCGGGTATGATCGGGCTGCCTGCACAGACCACACCTCTTAGGTCGGCTAGTGTCGGCTTCGTCCATGTTGTTGCGGATGCGGGTAGACCGTGGTCATCCTTCTCTTGCCCTTCTCATGCCCGGGTCGGGTATAACCGTCGGCCCGTCATATGGTGGCCAAAGCCCCTCTGGAATACATGGTGAAAAGGACATCTCATACACCTTAAAGACCTCAGACATAGTGTACACCTCATCGACATAAGTTGCCCAATCTAGGCGTGACTGCGCACAGCATGCGAGGGCATGGCAGCAGGGGTAGTGCAGCGCCTGGAAGTATCCACAATCGCAGGTGCGATCCCTCAGAGAAACCCGATAGCTACCCAAAGAGAATTTGCTGGTGGGCGTCGTCTCAGCCACAGTATAGTCAAGCTGATGCCTATCAAACACTGTCACCGTGAAGCACCTCGATTCCTTCAGATTATGCTCAATGGCCTTAACTACTGCCTGTGAAAACCGGTGCCCGGACCCTAACTGTGCCTCTGCCGTCTGCCCCCGGACAACAAACAACTCGGCCAGCCGGAGATATGTCGACTTAACCAGAGACGTCACCGGGAGGTTTCTTGTGCCCTTCAAGACAGAGTTCACACACTCAGAGATGTTGGTCGTCATGTGACCGTATCTTCTCCCACCATCCTTGTGCTGTGTCCACCTCTCATACTGCATTCTGTTTGCCCATTCGCACATGGCCGGGTTCTCCGTCCTCATTATATCAAACCAATAGTCAAATTCTGCTTCCGTCTTCGCATACGCGGCATTTACCAACCACCTCCGCGCATCCTACCCCTTGAAAGTGAGGGCAAAATTTGCAGCAACATGCCGAATACAAAATGCCCGATAAGCATGGGGGGGTTGCCAACCACTATCGGGGCTCTCTAATGCAGCCTTGATGCCGTTGTGTCTGTCAGAGATCACGAGAATACCTTGCTGTGGAGTGACATGCCTTCTAAGGTTCGAAAGAAAGTACGACCAAGACTCTGCGTTCTCTCCCTCCACGAGTGCAAACCCAACAGGAAAAATGTTCGAGTTACCATCCTGTGCGATCGCCAACAACAACGTCCCGCCATATTTTCCATACAGGTGTGTGCCATCGATGCTTATCAGCGGCTTACAGTGGCGGAAAGCCTGAATACACGGAGGAAACATCCAGAACATCCGATGAAAGAAGACTCTATCCTCGTCAACTTGGTCACCCACCCTAACCGGGGACGTCTTCAGTAGAGCAATCGAACCTTCCATCGTGGATGTGACCCCAAGGATCCACCGAGGCAGATCAGCATATGACTCCTCCCAATCGCCATATATTTGCGCTACTGCCTTCTGCTTCGCCAACCACACCTTCCGATAACTAGGCATGAATCCATAAGTCGCCTCCGTTGCCTCTTGCAACACCTTAATAGACACCGACGCATCAGCTCGAACCAATGGATAGATTCTCGCACAGATAACATGATAATCAAGCTGCTTGTGGTCGCTTGATATCAATGTGGCCATACACGTGTGCGGACCGTTGTACCTCCTAACCTCCCATGTGCTTTTCCTTTTCCGCATGACTATCCGAATCAACCACGTGCACCCGTTACCAAACTCCTTGCATCTCCTTTGGTATTTCAGGTTGTCGGACTCCATAACCTTGTACTCAACTCCACGCCGAGTACTGTAATCCTTCACACTCAACACGGCTTCCTCTTTACTCTGGAAGGATTGGCCAATCTGAAATTCAGACATATTTCTCCCATCATGCATCCCCTGCCCATCGAATGTTGCATCAGCATTCTGCTGTTGGCCGATGGCTTCCAAGTTCAAACAAGAGAGGTGGGGAGGGTACTCCTGTGTTGCAGAACCGGAACATCCATGGGCTGAACGTCCGCCTCTTGGAATATCATCATCACTGTCCCCACCAATATCGACAGGCTCCTCATCCAAATCATCGTCAAACAGTGCATTCTCAACCCGATCCGGTCCGGCATCGCATTCAAAATCAGGAACAACAGGACCAACATATGCATGAACAGCCCCAGCACGTTCGGGCTCCGGATTCGGAACTGCCACTGCTACCACAGGCATCGATGTTGAGGCACCACCGGCTGGGGTCGACTAAGGATTAGGGGCCGATGCCCCTGAGCTATCCACACCATCTTCCAACTTTGCAAACAGCTCAGTTACCCTCACCTCCGAAAAACTACGCCTGCAGTGAAACAAGACATGCAAGTCTTCATCCGACCCGATCACGAAGGTCTCATATCTCACACCACTTGAGACAACATCAATGGGAATCTTGTAAAATAATTTTTTTACCCACTTCGTCCCACACACACCGAGCTTCCGTAATATGCTTTGCTTAATCTCCGCCAACGTATTCGAAGATCGGATAAAAACACTAAGCGGTTCTCTATCTGTGAATTTTACACCATGCCTTTTGCTCTTTTGAATTTTTCCAGAGCAGTGAACTAGAGCCACAAAACTATCCTCCCCCTCCATTTGTGAATAACACTCTACTTCTCCACATTTGGCCCCTCTATGGTTTATATAGGCAGCCCCATTCGCACACACACATGTAAACCGCTACTGGCAGTAGCAGTTTACACACACGCACACACACACGTAAACCGCTACTGGCAGTAGCGGTTTACACACACACACACTCACGTAAACCGCTACTGCCAGCAGCGGTTTACACACACACACTCACACATAAACCGCGGCAGGCAGTAGCGGTTTATGCACACCTATAAATATAGAAACAATGCATTTGCGTATTAAAAACTGAAACAATGTATTTGCGTAATATTGGGGATCAAACAATTTAGATGCGTAAATTGCCCTATTTTTATATACCTCTTTTATATACTTTTTCTTTTTTTGTTAAAAATAATTAATAAAATTATCTTTTATACTATTAAAATAGGAAAGTACACGATATATATAAATATATATATATATATATAGTGATGAATCTAAAAAAATTTTGCCAATAGAGATAAAATATATATAATATAATAATAACTTTATAATTATACTAT
>NC_029793.2:8821894-8828165 GCF_000816755.2 Arachis ipaensis | reverse complement strand
AATATTTTTCTTTCTATATATATTATTAAACAATCATTTAAAAGTACAATAAAAAATTATAAATACAAAATTGACAAACATATGTTATTCAAATTAATTTCCAACAACAACAATTAATAATATCCTAAATTTTTAATTAAAAATAAGTTAATACAAAAAATAATTAACAAACAGATTAATGAAACCAAATTAGCAATTACAAAGATAGAATAAATTCAATCACAATTAACAAATCTATTAACATAATTATCAAACAATGAAACAAATAAGCAATGAAGCAAGCAGATCATGAATGTACCAAGAGTCCAAGGAGGTAGACTTTCAGTATTTCAGACTTTCAGTTTCAGTATTACTTTATTGCTTCACTAGTCTGAACTGCTGAACTCCAGGAGACAGAACACGGCAACAGAACTGCAGGATGAAGGCTGAACTGCTAAAGACTAAAGAGCAGGGACGGATCGCAGAAAAAGAAGGCAGAACCAAAAGAGCTAAAGAGGAACACAGAAGAAGAAGACAAAACCAGAATACCAGAATATCAGTGAGGCATTGACAAACGCTGAAGGAGAAGGTAGAACCAGACACCGAAGAAACGCAATGGCAGAACTACACAGCTAGTTATCCAGAAGAAGAAGGCAGATTCAGACGCGGCAATGCTAGGAGAATTAACAGTGACGGAGCCACGCGGGGGAAACGCTGAACGGGGGACAACGTCGTTGGCAACAGTGAGCCAGTGACACCGGCGGAGTAGCGACACTGGCGATAGTAACTCTGGAGGACGAAGGTTGGAGTAGAGGCAGAAAATTGGTAAACGGGAAAAAGAGAAGGATTAGCGATTTGGAGAGTGGAGTCAAAATTAATTAGGTAGTGGGGGACAAATAAAGTATATCACTAAGAACTATTCACTACATTTTAAAATTTCACTGGAGCACTTGGCGCGCTCTCTCTCTCTCTCAAGCGTACCCGATTATTAGAAAAGGCTATACTTTGTTAAGCATAACTACAAGAAGTGTAGCCATATGGTAAATTTCTTGTACTTGGTGGCGGGAGATTTGCTTATAAATGGCATGGCACTAATGCAGTATGGATTGAATAGGTGACATATATATGTTTGACCTTCCATTCTTTCCTTAATTTAATGCTAATAGTGGCCGTCTCATCTTGGCAGTGCTATTCATAATACTACTCTTTCATATATGTATGGTTGCTGGGTGTTCTTAATGAAAATGCTTAAGGTAGTATTTAATTTAACGTTCGTCTTAAGTAATAGGCGTTTACTCATGTTTTTATTTTCAAAATCCTTTCATTTTCAGCATCTTGCATTGTTTAAGATGCTCTGATCTGAACTCTTAGCTCCCCGATTTTGGTTGAGTTTAACAAACCTTCAAAAACATAATGAACAATAATTAGTAAACATATTATTAGAAGTGATGATAACTTCTACGTATATGTCTCTTTGTAGTAACATTTTTAGTGATAATATTTTTTTGGTGACTAACAGTATTATATGTCTACTACGTATATTTTTAGTGATAATATGACTACTACGTAAATGTCTCTCCGGCCTTTCCATTGATTATTTTATTTTATTTTTTTTTTTTTAGATCCGTGCAATGCACAGAAAGTTAAATTAATTGTACTACATAGTATTGTATTTAAATTGCTATATTGTTTAGGGATAAATTAGATAGGCCTGCTACACATACAAGTCTTTTTGGCTTACAAGTCTTATAAGTTGGCACAAGCCCAACAAAACACACGCACATTACACTCCCACATTCAAGAGTAAATATACGCACGTTATTCAACCACTTTCTGTTTACAAAGTGCGCTACTCACCATGCATTATGAACGACTCTTCTTCTTCTTCCTCCATGAAAACGAGTTTCTTGCCAAATTTAATTTGTTCGATCTCCTTCGTGCGTTCTCTCTTCGCCTTTTCATTCGTTGTTTTACCTGCGTTTATCACTGGTATTCTTGCTTCGTTTTTTTTTTTTCGATTTTCATGGTTTCTGAAATCAAGCTTACGATTACAGAAATACACCCAAAGGATTACAGAAATACACCCAAAAGGTTACAGGAATTCACCCAAACAATTACAGAAATACACCCAAAGAATTACAAAAATACACCCAAAGGGTTTAAGAAATACACCCAAAGGATTTAAGAAATACACTCAAAATTTGTTGAAGTACACCTTATGCATAATTCATAACTCTTCCTCTTTCTCCTCCTCATCTTCTGTTGCTTCTTCTTCTTCTTCATTTTCTTATTTCATATTCTCATAATTCTTTTTGGGAGAAAAAAAATCAAACAAAGAAAAAAAAAATACATAATGTTACAAAATCAAAAGAAGAACGAGGAGAAACACGACGATGAAGATGAAACACTTCAAAAACGATTTCAGAACTTGATGTGAAAAAACAATGGAAATCGAGAATAACAAAGAAAGAGAACAGAAAGAAAAGCACGTAAATGAAGAAGGAGAAAGAGAAGGCAAGAAATTCGAAAAATGAAACAGAATCCTTTCAAAAATTAAAAATCTGTTAGAGGCGCGTTTGAACGTAATATCAATTAGAGGACTTATAAGACTTGTATAGCAGAATCACTTGTATGTAGAGATTAATCTAATTAGATAATATATAAGTTAATGTTAAATTTAAAAACTAATTTGTAAAAGATATATATTAAATGACAAATCTTAGATTAATATATATAATTATGTTAGATTATATGTGCGCGCATGTATTTATGCGCCCATATGTAAAATTTTTGCTTCTATTAATTAAAAGAACAATGCTAGGAAACCAAAAGGGTATTAGCCAAAAATCAGCCAAAATACCTTTGGTGAATCCAAAATCTCTACGAGTTAATATATATGGATGTTTCTTCTGCTAAGTATCAAAATGTTTCTTTTTCATACTAAATAGATGTTCTTTTATATATTTTTTGAATTTTTTGGTATTGCAAATGTGAATGTCTCTATTTCTTTAAGAATTTCATAATTATTTTTGCTAAAATATAACTGGATATTTCTTTTGTTAAGTATTAGGATGTTTTTTTTCATATTAAATGAATATTTTTTTATATTTTTGTAATTGTGTAGTTTGCAGTCTCTTTAATCATCAAAATGGCACCTAATATCCCAAAACGCAGAGAACAATGATGATGCTGCTACCGTGTGACTACTGTGAAAGCCATTGACAATCCAAACTTCACATGATCACCTGCATCATAGTACCCTCAAACCAAGTCCACCTTCAAAAATAAGAACATATATTATGTGCAGCTCTTTTTCAGTCTCTACTTTTCGAAGCATGTGGGCAAACGGTTAACCCGGTTAACGGTGACGTTGGACTACTGTGGACTGGAAACTGGCACATGTGCCAGGCCGCCGTTGAAAAGTGCTCCGAGGAGACTCTCTCAGGCCTATGCCGGAGCTACTTAGTCTCGACGCGCCTGTTCCTGTCGCTGTTGACGCCGGCTCTGAGGGGGAAGTCACGTGCGCTGATGCGCAGAAGCTTCGAGACCCGAACCCGAGTCCGAACATAAGGTTCATGAGCTCCCGATCTAGTAAAGACAGTTCCGACTAGAAGCGGAAGCGATCGGAGGAGTGGGTAGCGGTAGAGAGGCAGAGAGTGCCTGACGGTGAGAGAGAGAGGTCTGTGTGTGTGATTGTTAGAGGTGGATAGGTTAATGTGAGAGAGAAGAGGAATGTTTTTATAGGTTTTAATTAGGTTTAGTTAATCAGTTTTAAATTTTTTAAATTTTGAATTTAAAAAACATTGAAGTTTATTCGCTTGACTTCATATATATTTTTGGAGACCACTTTAATAAAAATACTAAAAACGTCTTTTTTTTAAGATGTTTATATGTGTCATGATATTATTGGACATCTTTATTAAACCGGTTAATAATTTTTTTTTAATAAACCAGAACAAAATCGGTTTATTAGAGCAACAATAATAAATTTAATTGTCTGCATCATAATTATTAGACTCGATTTGATCCGATCGAATTACAAAATCTAAACCGAATATTTTTAAATTTTTTGATAAAAAGATAAATATATCCCTAACTTTTTGTTTTGCGATAAAAATCAATTTTATTCTAATTTGTTAAGAAATAAAAAAATAACAAATTCATTAATACGTCTAATAATAATGCGACACCTAAGTGTTTTACAAAAAGACTTTTTAATGCGTCTTTAAACTTTAAAGAGCATCCCCTATAATTTTTTATTTTTATTTCTTTAAGTAGACGAAACTTTAGTTTTGTGATTTCGTGTCAAGTTGGTAGTAGTAGTTCGTTGTATTCAAAGACAGAGCAATCGTTGACCATGTATAAGGTGCAATCAAAACATTTTCTTAGTACAATAATGCAAGAGATCTAAAAGCCGATACAGGAAGTTAGAAGAGCGTGATATATGTTATATATTACATTCACTCTCTGCAATAATCTCAATAATAGTTAGAATTGTAATTCAATATGTCGTCATCTTCTTGTACAACAAAGTACGATGTATTCATTAGCTTCAGAGGTGAGGACACCCGCGAAACCTTCACGGCCCATCTGTCTAAAGCACTGGAAAACAAGACAATCCGGGCATACGTGGATGATCGTCTCCCGAGAGGAGAAGAAATCTGGCCAACACTGGAGGAAGCAATCGAGAGCTCGCTGATGTCGATCGTGATTTTCTCAGAAAACTACGCGACCTCCAAGTGGTGCTTAGAAGAGCTCGTCAAGATTATTCAATGGAGGGAAGATCACGGTCAGGTTGTTATACCAGTGTTCTACAGAACAGAGCCGTCACATATACGGTATCAGAGAGGGAGTTTTGAGAAAGCCTTTGCTAAACACGAAAGAGATTTCGCAGAGAGCGAATCCAACAGAGAGAAGATAAGAAAGTGGAGAAAGGCTCTCAAGAAATCAGCTGATATTTGTGGATGGCACTCCAAAAACTATGCGTAAGTATATGAGAAATAATAATTCTTATATTTTGTTTCAAGTCCACCATCACTGCGGGACAACCGCCACCAGCTATCCGCCGTTACTTTTGTCGTTCTAAATTTTAAATTTTAAATATTAAATTTTAAATTTTAAATTATAAATTAATCTTAATTTATTTTATTTTCAAATATTAGTTTTAGTTTTAGGTTTTTTATGTTTTTTTTTATTGTTGGTTAATTTTCATTTTGTTTTCAGAGACCACATACACAAACTTTGTTTTGTTTTATAATTGTTAGAAAAAAGGACAAATAGGTCCCTAACCTTTTGTCTCGCGGACATTTTCGTCCCTGACCATTGAAAAATACCTTTAAGTCCTTGACCTTCACAAAATTTGGACGGATCAATCCCTCCGTCCAAATGCCTCCATCAAGGACTGATCCGTCCAAATGCCTCCGTCAAGGACTGATCCGTCCAAGTTTTGTAAAGGTCAAGGACTTAAAAGTATTTTTCAATGGTCAGGGACAAAAATGTCCGTGAGACAAAAGATCAAGGATCTATTTATCTTTTTCTCTAATTGTTATTTACGCGTGGTTAATGTTGCCTATCATGTCTTACGATTTTTTTTAAGAAAGGTATTTAATAAATTTGTATTATTCATATGATCAAGTTTAGTAAATTAATTTAAAAAATGAAATTACATAAAGATTTAGTTTTAAACTAACTAAGTTAGAACACATGTGTTTTTATATTGGGGGTCACTTAGATAAAGATGT
Source organism: Arachis ipaensis (assembly GCF_000816755.2). Classification (NCBI taxonomy): domain Eukaryota; kingdom Viridiplantae; phylum Streptophyta; class Magnoliopsida; order Fabales; family Fabaceae; genus Arachis; species Arachis ipaensis. The sequence continues at coordinate 8,822,445 of NC_029793.2, read as the reverse complement.
AAAAAACGTTTTTTTTTTAAAGATATTTTTTAAAAATTAAAATTTAACACATATAATCAATTAAACTGTGTTATTTTTATTAAAATTAGACCGGACAAATCAATTTAACCAAAAATTTAATAAATTAAATTTTAAACCGGTATAAATTAATATTTTTTATAAAAAATGACTACAATATTTCTATTATAAAAAATAACTAAAATATTCCTATTATATATATATTAATTTTAAAAACTCTAAATCCTAATCCTACGAAGAAAATGGTTAGAATTTAGGATTCTCAAAATTAATATATATAATAAGAGTATTTTAGTAATTTTTTATAATAGGGATATTGTAATAATTTTTTATAAAAAAATATTAATTTAGGCCGATTTAAAATTTGATTCACCATTTTTTGGTCAAATTAATTTGTCTGGCCTAATTTTGATAAAAATAACATGATTTAATCGATTATATGTGTTAAATTTTAATTATTAAAAATATCTTTAAAAAAGGATGTTTTAGACATTTTTATCGAAGTAGCTCCTTTCAGGTTTTAGTTAGTTGAA
>NC_029793.2:8810512-8821831 GCF_000816755.2 Arachis ipaensis | reverse complement strand
TAGATTCACATTTTTTTTTTCATTAAAACCATAATGAATATAACAGTTAAAGTTGGATGAGTAGTTCGTTGGTTTTCATTTTTTTAGCTTACTTTTAGTGTTAATTGATTTAGAATTAAAGTTCAGTTTGGATAAATAACTTAAATAAGCTCTTTTGAAAAAAAATTTTAAAATATAAAAATTTTTATTAATAACAATTTATAAATAAGTTGTTTTGTGTTTGGATTTTTAGTTATAGAAATACTTATTTTAATTTAAAGTTGTAGCATTTGAGTAAATAACTCTATAATTGTTAGAAGTGAATAGCAGTATTTTTGTATGTGATGAATATTAATAAAATTTTAATTTACAATAATCTTGATGATAATGCCAAATAAATTATTGTGTAATTAGTATTTTTTTGTGACTTAAATAAATTAAACAAAAAACAAACAAGAAAAACAAAGGAACTGCTTAAATAGAATGACAGTTCCGTTTAAGACTATTCTTAAACTCTTTCCAAGGAGAAGAAAGCTCCACATGATGAAGTTATAACAACATCGTCATCTTTGCCATGGTGTCTGTCACCGTGTTTGCATCTTTCATAATCAAACGAAAGTCAATACCCCAATTCCAATGCATGATATCTCTTATTTTGAACACCAACGGATTAATAAACCCAAAACCATCTTGGTGATTAGTAATAAGATTAAACGCTTCTACACAATCCGTCCAATAAATAATATCTCGTTGACCCACATCCCAAGTTAAGACTCTCTAAATAGCAAACAATTCCCCTTGAAGAATACTATTACTCTCAATATATCATTCCCACACATCCCCTTTGCCAACTTCCATTACAATCTCTAATAACGCAAGCAAAGCCAACACTATCACCCGAATCAGGATAACTAGCATCACAATTAATCTTGAAAGTACCAATGGATGAGATTCCAAAAATCATTTAGAATAGAAGGAATGGACGTACGTTGTAATTCAAAAGTATTCTTAAGCTTTGTTTCGGAAGCTAATGCCAGACAAATCACTTTTTCTGGAGGCAAAGTCTCATGAGAATTAAAGATGTCATTATTCCTTTCTCGCCATATCTACCAAAGTCTCGAAAAGAACCTGAACGAATGCTCTATGCTATGATACAAGAACCAGTTCTTCAAATTCAGAGGATGACAAGAAATATCCAACCTATGCCATATAAGCTGAGCTTTTGGACAATCTCGAATACAATGTAAAACCAATTCCTGGCTAGAAAGATATCTTGGGTACCTATCTTATGACGACATACCTCTTATGAAGCAAAAACTTGCAGTAGGAAGAGCCTTCTTAAGACACAACCAAGCTAAAAACTCGTGATTTTCTGGAACAAGCTGGCACCAAAGTCAAAGCCAATTCGCCCACTTCTTCCAACCAAACAGCTGCTTACACAACCACAAGTAACCATTGTGTGAATCATAGATTTTGATAGTAGACACAAACCAATACCAACCCACTTCCGTGCCTGCTTACACATCTCGATTGTGAATCATAGACTTTATTGTGTATGATATGGTAGGTTAAAATAAAAAACAAATGTAAAATGTGTGTCAATGTATATTTTGTTGCTATTTTTTATTTTTTTTATTCCTACTAAAACTCTCTCCTCCTTTATTGGGCCAAGAATTTGCTATAACTAGCTATAAAAATAAATCACATATAAAAAAATAAAATTAAAACTGAGATTTTATACCACACACAATGTTAAATATAAATTTAATAAAAAAATAAAATGGTAAAATGATAAAAAAAATATACCTGAAAGAAATATATACAGTAGATGGTTTAGATGGAATATTACGTGAAAATAAATGGTGATGGAGGGCCAGTATTTCCAGCACAAACAGAAAATATTTTTCACAAAGCCAAGAATAAAAGTAGATATTTTTTTTGAAGTCAATTTTTTATGAAGTGATAGAATGGCTTATTAAGAAGGAGAGAAGTTATATATTTAGGTTCAGTTTGGATAAACAGCTTAATTAAACATTTTTTAAAAAAATAGCTTAAATAATAAATGCTTATACTAAAAGTAGCTTATAAATAAGTTATTTTGTATTTAGTTTTTTAGTTCTAAAAGTGCTTATTTTAAGAGAAGAGTGATAAAAAACTTTTTTTATGAGATAATTCTTTTTTTTTTAACTTCTCTGTGAGTACTAAAATAGCTTTTTAGAAAGCTGCAATTTGATTTTAAAAATTGTACCAGACATTAATACTATACATTTTCATAAGTTAAAAGTTAAAAAAATAACTTATGAACATATCCAAACCGGCCCTTGTACTTCTTCTGAATTAACTTTTTAAGAAGTTAAAACACACGTATTGTGACTTTTCATAATTCAAAAGTAAAAAGAAGTAGCTTTTACTACTTCCTAAGCAGGCTTTAAGTATATAAAGAGAAAAAGGAAATAATAATAAATGAATAAAGTTTTATTTTTATTAAATCACTCTTCCAGTTTACCTCATGACAACAATAAAGAAGTATCAGGGCTCACAAATTCAGCCCAATAGGATACATAAATTCGCTTATAATTTTAGCATTTATTATTTTATCTTATCTTATCTTTATCTTATCTTTATTTGTTCTTAGCTTATCTTTATTTTCTTTTATCTTTCATAAACAAATACTCTATATATATATTTATTTTTACTTTCATAATCAACAATTTAATCAATCAATAAAATTCTTCATACTTTCTTTTCTTATTCTTTCATAGTGTATGCCTCAACCTTCAAATGGCTATTCCCTTTGAATATGATTCCACTTCCTGGAGTTTCTTTAAATATTGAACTATTCTCATAGCGACTTTCATATGATCTTCTTGTGGCTTATGCATAAACTAACTTACTATTCCCACAGCATAAGCTACGTCAAGGCGAGTATGTGATAAGTAAATTAGTTTTCCAACCAGTCACTGATACCTTTTCTTATCTACTAGGTGGCACCTTCTACTATCTTCAACTTGTGATTAAATTGCATAGACGTATCTATTGATTTAAAATTCACCATTCCTGTTTCTGTCAGAAGGTCCAAAATATACTTTTTTTTTTTTGGAAAATAAAGATTTCTTTACTGGATCGTAGAACCTCTATTCCTAAGAAATATTTTAGTCTTCCCAAATTCTTTATTTCAAAGTCTGTAAATAGGTTCCTTCTCAATTTTATAATTTCTTCAGCATCAGTTTCCGTTATGATCATATCATCCACATAGATTATTAGGCAAGTGATTAAATCTTTCCGTTTTTTCAAAAACAGGTATGATCAAAGTTGCTTTGCTTGTACCCATACCTTTTCATGACCACTGTGAATCTTCCAAACTAGGCACGTGGAGATTGTTTAAGCCCATAAAAAGCCTTCTTTAATCGATAAACTTTATGTTTTCTAAATCCCATTGAGAAACCTGGAGGAGCATCCATGTATGTCATGGCCTGAACCAAGCCATGACTGGCGCTTAAGGGACAAGTCCCTCAACAAGCCAAACGACCAAATTTTCAGAAAAATGGACAGAACCTCCTCTATTTCTAGGACCTTACCAACATAAATATTAACTCCCTATATCAATAATAAACATCCATTTCTAAAGACAACAACAACAACCTATTCCAACCATATCCACAACCAAATATATCCAAAATACGCATCATATATATATCAAGTTGATAACTAGAGTATATAGTTAAATCCATAAGTCTTACATAACCAACTTATAATTACTATCTAAACAGTTCAAGATTCAAAATAACATAACCAACACGAGGATTCTGCCTGTGACATATGGAGCATTGACATAATCTAAATTTTTGAGCAAAGGTTCCATTACATAATTACTTAGCCCTTGGAAAAAAGAAGGGCTCACCAAAATGACTAAGATCTATTGAGGGACAGGTGGAATGGAATCTGAAATGACTCCTGTATCTGAAAAACATGGGAATATAATAGGGTGAGTTTTGCAACTCAGTGAGCAAACATTACATCTATAACCCACACGAGACAATACAAATTTTACCATGAAAATTATATTTCTTTCCAAAGATGAGGAATTCATATTAATTAATTATGCAAATAAATAGATAAATAATTAAGCGGAATGAACTGAAATGGGAGTTCTCATTCCAGAAGTCAAATCAAATCGAATATTACACACTTAAGGCGGCTCCACCTCTAAGGGTAGCCCTTTCCTTTAGTATGCCCGTACGGTATAACAGATCTAGCGTGTGGCCTACACGTTAGGCTAGCAACGCCCCTACTAGCTGAGGTCTGAGCCAGATGCATCTAGGTTAACGTCATAACCGCCGTTAACTACGGTTTTCTAGTCAGAGTCTCCCAAACCAATCCAACCCAAATCACTTATAAAAATCTCTAATGCTTATAACATACTACTAAATTCCATAGCAAATCAATATATATAAGATTGCATACTAAAATTTAATTAAAATTTAATAAAGTCAAATAAGAAAACATGTATGCTTTACAAAATATATAAATATCGTCTCGTGTGTATTTTTATAAAATTGTAAATTTCACACATCAATATTTATTTCAAAAATTCAAAAATAACAATAATAAAATATTTTCAAACTCCAAAATGAATGATTCAACAAAAATATTGATAACAATATATTTAAAAATAATTATAGATATAATATCCACTCACAACTTGATTTCAAAGAACCGGAAGCAATTCTGAGCGCGTCAACGAGCTACCAAATGATGTCCAATAACTCTACAACTCTAAAAATATGACAATAATGATATTTGTGAGCTACTAATACTGTCAATTAACATAATCTTACCCATTTTGACAAAAACTTCAAATTCTCTAACCTAAAAATCCTAATTTCGGATTTTACTATACTCACAAGTATAGAGATGACAAAAATTTGAGATATAGCTAATTATTGAGTCAAAGAGTTACCTTAAAGCCTCAATAATAACTGGAACTCAAATTTAAATGCTTCCTTCACTCATTAAGTTGAAATTTCCTGATTTGGAGATTTTGAGAAAATGAGATTTTGAATAAATAGAGATAGAATAGAGAAGAAAAGGAAGCAAGATGATGAAGGTGAGTTTGATAATATTGAGTGGTTGATTGCAAGGAAAAGAGATGAAGAAATCTAGTTGGTAAGAGAAGAGAAATGAGGGTTTTACATTTTTGATTTTTTAAAGGAAATGAAATAGAAAGAGAACAGAAGGGGAGGGGGAGTGTCGAAGAAGAGGAGAAGAGAGAAAGAAAATTTTAAGTGGGGCATGTGCCTCCCACGTGTTCTCCCCTCTCTCTCTTTTTTTTTCTCACACTCTCTCGGTTATTACAATGTACACCTCTTCTTTCAACTCTCCATGCAAGAAAGCATTCTTGACATCAAATTGATGTAATGACCAATCTTTATTTACTGCTATTGAAAACAACACCCTAATGGTGTTAATCTTTGCAACCGGTGAAAAAGTTTTAGTATAGTCGATACCATAGGTTTGCATATAACCTTTAGCCACCAACCTTGCCTTGTACCATTCAATGGTACCATCTGCCTTGTGTTTAATAGTAAAAACTCATTTGCACCTGACTAGCTTTTTTCCTATTGGTAGGATACACTTCTCCCAAGTTCCGTTCTTCTCTACAGCTTCCATTTCTGTATTCATGGCTTTTTGCCATTCAACTTTTTCATTGGCTTCTCGGACAATTTTTGAAATGTCTTTTGTCAAGAGTGTGATGGAGAAAGTCTTTGCAACATTTGCTATTTCTTCTCTAGCCACTCTTATCGGATATCTTGAGTTACAGAAAATATATTCTGGTGAGTACCAATCAGGAGGCATTCTTCTGTTTCTTCTTGGAGGAAGAATAAATGTTTGGTCTCTGGTTCTTCATGTTCCAGTGCTATACTATTATTGTTAGTGGCCTCATTAAAAATAGAGAGTAAATTATCAGATTGGCAATTACTTATCTCTTGTCTGACATTCTCAAAAGGACTTTCATTGGTTGTATGTACTGAGTTGTTTCCTACGTTGAGTGAAGTATGTTTGGTGGCTCCATCTACTTGCTCTATTTGAACAGTTTCTGGACAACAAAAGTTATTTAGCCAACTTGGTGGTTCATTATTGTTCTCCTCCTGAATGCTATGTTGGCAGCTGAAGTAAAATTTGGATTCTAAAAAATCACAATCCATGGTCACATGAACATGACGAGTGATTGGATTGTAGCACCTATACCCCCTTTTGGTGTGTAGCATACCCAACGAAAACATATTTTTCTACACAAAGATCCAGTTTGGTTCTATTGACTTTGAGGGTATGGACAAAGACGGAACATCTAAATACTCGAGGTGGTAAGGTTAGAATAGGCGAGATTGCAGTCTGAGTAGCCAAGACTTATAAGGGTATTTTGTGGTGAAAAACTTGGGTAGGTAGGCGATTCAATAAGTAGGCAGAGGTTGCTATAGCTTCAGGCCAAAAGGTTTTTGGAACTTGTGCATCAAAAAGCATGGCTCGAGTCATCTTAAGTAACTTACGATTTCGTCGCTCAGCCACACCATTTTGTTGGGGTGTATTTGGGCAGGAAGTTTGATGGATAAGGCTATTTTGTATAAAAAAAATTATGCATTGATTAGTTTATAAATTTCCTACCATTATCTGAACGAAGTACTTGGATTTTCTTATTGAATTGAGTTTGAATCATTTAGTAAAAGCAAAGAATTTATCAGGTACTTCAGATTTGTGTTTTGAAAAATATACCCAAGTCATGCGAGAGAAATCGTCCACAAACAAAATATTAAAAATTATTATGGGAAATAGGGGCTGGGCTCCACACATCAGAGTGTATTAGAGAAAAAATAGAATTGACTCTAGTGTTGGTGGGAGGAAAAGAAACTCTGTGATTTTTTGCACGAATACAAGTTTCGCATTTGAGGGGTTCAGTACTACTTGTAAAAAGACTAGAAAATAAAAACTTGAGGTACCCAAATGAAGGATGTCCGACGCCTGTGCCATAACCAAAGTTTCCTGGTAACCGTTCCATGAGCAAGCATGGCATGACCCTGGTGTGCTACTTCATCAACGTAGTAAAGACCTTCTCGCTCAGTACCATGCACAATGATCTCCTTCGTAAGATTATCCTGTAAAAGACAAAAGGTAGAATACATGAGTACTACACAATTTAGTTCCTTTGTTACTTGACTAACAGTTTTGATGATAGTGCAAGGACATAGAGGTAATTTTTTAATTCAATTTTTTGAAATAGTAATGGAGCCTCCTCCTTTAACAGCAATTAATTCTCTACTAGCTGTTTCAATATGGGCTTTTGAGGGTATAGTCAAGCTGTTGAAATCATGGAGGTCATGAGTCATAATATCAGTAGCACCACAATTGAAAATTCATTCATTTTTTTTAATTGGATTCTGATTTTGAGTCTCCCTTTCTTCCTCATTACCTTCTAGCACAGTTTCAGCCTTTACCGCTGCTGCTGCCTTGCCATCGCAACTTGCTTCCTCTCTTCTGGCCTCGCTGCTGCTGTTGGTGACCTCTGGGATGCTTACAGTGGCGGCTCTCTTACTCTGATTTTTCGATGATTTGGGATTATTTTCCCACCAATCTGGGTAACCCACAATTCTAAAGTAGTTCTCTTTGGTGTGTTTCTTCATTCCACAGTGTGTGCAGGAGAGATGACTTTTATCCTCCTTGTCCCGTGGTGACGAACGCTTAAAAGCAGTTTCTGAGCTGCTACGTCCTTGTACGTCTCGTTTTGCTCTATTTTTTGCAGCTTGTCCAATCTCAATTTCTCCTTGTGATGCATCGCCCACGCTGATGGTAGGCTTCAAGATCTGAAGTCGGGCCGCCTCCTTACGGATAGCGGCGTAGGCGGATTCGACTGAAGGAGATGTCTCTTGCTTCAATAAATCCCTTCTGATTATTTCGAATTTTTCATCAATTCCAGTAAGGAACTGATACAATCCCTGTTCTTGTTTTAATCGGTTGAAAATCAGAATATCTTCAGGGCATTTCATAGAATTTGGTTGTTTTCTATTGATGGCCATCTATATGACTTGCAATTTGTTCCAAAATTCCTCTAGGGTATCCTGTCCTTGTCTCTGAATGTTGGCTCATCGATGTAGGTCGTAGATCTGCATCAGATTGGTACTGCTTCCATAAGTGGTTGCGAGACTATCCCATAGTGCATGGAAATTGAGACACGTTGTTCATTAGGTTTGCTTCGATGTTCTGGATAATCCAGGTAAAAACTGTTTGATCTGCTTGTTCTCATTGATCATATGCTGGTTTCGCCTCTACCAGTGCCGGAGGTACCCCTATTAGGTGAGCCTTCTTTCTTCTTCTACCAATTGCTTTTTTCATCATGGATAATTATCTCCATTTAATTTGAAACCAACAGACAAACTGTCAGAATTGATTTGTGATGATTGCATTCCAAGACTATTGCTTAGCATATTTATAATTTGTAATGTCAATTCGTTAGAAATAGTTGATTTTGGGTTGGTAGTGCTGTTGGTTTCTTCAGATACAGACATGTTGGATTTTGGTAGTATTGCTAGGACAATGATGATACTTCTAAGTTCCTAGAACATAACTCTGCTCTAATACCATGTTACTTTGGTACAAAGGATTTAGGAAAGAAATCATATTCATTTCTTCACTTGATTACAAGGTTCTTACCAATATATAGACCAAGAGTACGCTAATTATAAAATAATATCCTAATAAATTACATTAATTTTTTTCTGATTCTCTTTGATATTTTCATGATTTTGTTTCCTAATTATGATATTCTAATAAAATCACCATGCTTCTTTTTCAACTCCCTCCCACAATGAATAATCAATCTTCCAATTTAGCTTAGGATCCAACCAATCCTTATTACATCAATCCAAGTGAAAATCCTACATCAGTCTTGATTATCCCTGTTTTAACAGGAAATAACTACCATTCATGGAATAGATAATTCACTATGGCCATAATTTTCGAAAATAAATATAGATTTCTTACTGGTAGTTCTGTCTGCGCTTCTTTCTAGCAGTTCCATCTATGCTTCCTTCGTGCAGTTCTGTCTATATTTTCTTCCGGCAGTCTGTGCTTCCTATTGGTAGTTCCGTCTGTGCCTCCTTCCTGCAGTTTTATGTGCGCCTCTTTTTCCAGTAGTTCCGTCTATGCATCTTTTTTTTTCTGGCAATTCCGTCTGCGCTCCCTTTTTTCGATAGTTCTTTTTTTTCTTTTTTTTTTCGACAATTTGCACTCTTATCACGCTCTACGCGCCCTCTGAAGATCAATCTTATTGCGCTCTATGCGTTCTCTGAAGATCTTCCGCTGCTTGCTCTCTCTCTCAAGCACAAGATCTCTTTCTCTGAAGATCGCCCTCACTCTTTCTTTATATTCCTTTGCATTGCACGTACCTCCACGCGCCTTTTTTTGAAGATCACTGCTTGCTTTCATCTCTTTCTATGTTTTTGCCGTCGACAGCTCTAGCTCCGCCGCACGCATCTTCCTTTGCGTTATTACGTCATACGCGTCTTCTTCAATCATTTCATTAGAACTTGTCCAAGCGGTAGATTATTGACATCTTTCATCCACCAGCTTGCGGGGGCGTATTAAACCACTCTTCCACCTTAGCCCATGATAATAATAAAGAAGCCTCGCGGCCCAATACATAAATTCCATTACAATTTTAATCTTTATTATTTTATCTTATCTTAGCTTTATTTGTTTTTATCTTATTTTTATTTGCTTTTATCTTTCATAAACAAATGCTCTATATATATTTAGTTTTACTTTCATAATAAAAAATTCAATCAATCAATAAAATTCTTCGTACTTTATTTTTTTATTCTTTCATAGTTTTATCACTTTTTTTATTTTTACCTTTTTGTTTACAAAACCCTAAAAGCAAAACAACTAAAAATAAAAAAATCAAATACTTTGGTTTTTATATATTCGAAATACAGTTCTGAAGGCCACTTTTCCCCTTAGTCAAAACATAATAATGTCTTAAAAATTGATGAATGGTTTTACAAATATTTTTTTTGATAATTTTTTATATTGAAAATAGACAGAATAAACAAATTTAAGATTAGAAATTAGAAAATGTGAAAAAGAAATTCATTGTAATGTCTAGTATGATAAAGAAAAGATTAACAAAAAAAAGTTTAATATACATATTTATTTGAAAGACCACACCCTACAACCAACAACAACAACAATAACAAAGCATTCTCTCATTAGGTCGAGTCGGCTACATGAATTAAATGATGCTATTGAGCTCTGTCATGTATTATGTCTACAAAGAGACCATTTACATGTAGATCTCGTTTGATCATCTCATAAATGGTCTTTTTAGGTCTTTCTCTGTTTTTCACCCCTTGTCCATCTTTCATCTCATCCACCCTCCTGACTGGGTGTTCTGTCGGTTTTCTTCTCACATGTCCAAACTACTTGAGACGCGATTCTACCATCTTTTCCACAATGGGTACTACTCCAACTCTCTCCCTTATTCTTCCTTTCTTATTTTATCCAATCGCATATAACCATTTATCCATCTCAACATCTTCATCTCTACCACACTTAGCTTATGTTCGTGCTTCTCTTTTGCCACCCAACACTCCGTACCATAAAATAATAATAAAATGAAATAAAAAAACTAAGGAAGAGCAAAAGATACAACACTATAGCAACACAATGGACAAAGACAAATCCCTCTTTAATTTTTGAGTAATTACCTAAATTAGTCCCGAAGAATTTTAAAAGCGGATTTTAGTCCTTAAAGAAAATTAATACATAAATCAATTCCTAAGATTTTACTCCGGCAGACAAATCAGTTCCCAGTTTATTTTTCGGTAGAGTAATTACCCAGATCAGCCCCCAAAAATTTTAAAAACGGACATTTTAGTCCCAAAAAAAATTAATACACAAATCAATCCCTAATATTTTTTTCCGTTAGACATAACAGTCCTTTATCCAAAAAAATATAAAATAAAATAATAATAATAATAATAATAATTAATTGAATAATAATATTGTACCATATTTTTTATATTTTTTGAACAAAAATAATAAGAGGTAATGACCAAATCAGTACCCGAAAGATTCAAACGCTGACATTTTGGTACCTCACTATTGTTATTGACAAAATGGTCCTTAAAAGATTTTAAAATTTGACAAGCGTACCCACGAGTTCACCGGAGTACATTTCCGGCAAGCACAGTGCTGACATGGCCACTGCTTTTTGATGACATGGAAAATACCCTTCCCCACCCTAATTCTTCTCCTTCTCCTTCCCCCTCCCCCACCCCCCTCCCCCCC
>NC_029793.2:8785318-8810307 GCF_000816755.2 Arachis ipaensis | reverse complement strand
GTAGAATAATCTCTAATAATTTTATTGAATATAATTATTATTATTATTATTACTATTATTATTATTATTATTTAGTGACTATATATATTATAAATACATACATAAAAATCTAATGAATAAATTTATTATTACTTTTGTTCAAAAAATACAAAAAATTATGGTATAATATTATTATGCAATTAATAATAATAATAATAATAATAATTTTATTTTAATTTTTTTTCGGATAGAGAACTGTTATGTCTAATAGAGAAAAACGTTGGGGATTGATCTGTGTATTAATTTTTTTTGGGACTAAAATATCGTTTTTAAAATTCTTAGGAACTAATTTGGGTAATTACTCTGTCAAAAAATAAACTGAAGATTAATTTGTCTGCCGAAATAAAATCTTATAAATTAATTTGTGTATTAATTTTTTTAGAGATTAAAATGTCAGTTTTTAAAATCTTGATTTGGGTAATTAGTCTTAATTTTTAGGATGAGTAAAAAATGGTTGTAGAGAATAGAATCTGAGTACATGAAGTCAGGTATTGATGTGCATAATTTACTATTTTATTTATCAAGTATGTGCAAAAATAATAAAAGTAGAATTAGTGTAGATGACATTTAACCTGTCTTTAGTTTTTTTTTTTAATATTTTTTATGATTTAATAAAAAGTCACAAAAAAAATATACGTTTAGAACAAATGGGCATTTTTATGGTGTTATAAAATATTTTAAAGGTAATTTTGCCTCAAGAGATTATTTTGATAACTGCTGGCTTAATAATATTTCTTAGACAACAATCAAATTTTCATAGTTCCGTTTATCCTATTTGTTTCTCCATTCATTTTAGGAATGATGATGAACTCATCAGAAAGGTTGTGAATGATGTATTGAAAATGCGTGTCCTAAAGCACCACCTTGTGCCAACAGGCCTGGTTGGAATGAAAGAAATCCGTAAGAGTATTAAACCCTACATTAAGGAACACCGAATAATTGGAATTTGGGGTATGATCGGAGTAGGGAAAACAACCATAGCTAAAATGTTATTTGCAAAATCCTTTCCTCGTTATGAGCATGCTTGCTATGCGGAAAATGCAAAAGAATATACGCCTCAAAGGCTTCTCTCGGAGCTATTAAGGGAAGAAATTTCCACTGATGTAACAGGGTTGGTGAACAGTATTAGCAGCCTTAGCAATAAGAAAGTTCTCATTATCCTCGACAATGTGAAGGATTCTGATCAACCATTGTTAGAAGCAGTGTGTGAAGGGTACAAGAGCCATAGTAGAGAAAGTAAACTTATTATAACAACAACGCATAAGCATTTGATTGAAAAGAGAGTTGATTGGATATTTGAAGTCCAGCAATGGAGCGATTCAAAATCTATAGAGCTTCTTAGCCTGAAAGCATTCGAGGAAACCATCCCTCCAACGCGTTATGAGAGTCTGGTAAATGAGGTCGTTAAGTATGCAGGGGGAAATCCGTTAGCTCTGAACCTTTTGGGTTCAGATCTTCGATCCAAAAGCATTCAGTTCTGGGAAAGTACTTTGGAAAAACTCGAGAAGCATCCTGATAAGGGCATTCATACTGCCTTTAAAAAGATTTATGATGAATTGGAGGAGGTAGAGAAAGAGATATTTCTTGACATTGCATTCTTTTTCCATGGAGGAAAGAAAGATCTTGTCACAAGCATATTAAAAGCCTGTGATTTCTCACCAGTAAGAGGAATAGAGGTCCTTCAAGATAAAGCGTTGATTACCATTATTCCATATAAAGAAACAATCGAAATGCATGGCTTGTTAAGAAAAATGGCTTTTGAGATTGTACGCAAGGAAAACAGAAAAGACCCTAGAAAACGTAGCCGCTTGAGGGATATTGAAGACATTTGTGTTGTACTCCAAGAGAACAAGGTAAAGAACAAGTTGTATCTCTTTTCTTTGCACACCATTTTTATATTGTAGTTTATTTTACTTTTCTTTATTACATTTTTTTTTTCAGGAGACACTTGATACAATTGAAGGCATAATATTAGATTTGTCTCAAATTAAAGACTTGCATTTGAGTCCTGGCACACTTAAAAGGATGAATAACTTGAGATTTCTAAAATTATATATCCCCACGGGTCAGAGTTCTGGTAAGATGATCCTTCCTCCAGACCTTGAGCCATTTTCTGGTAAATTAAGGTACTTTGAATGGCATCAGTACCCTTTCAAGTCTCTTCCACCAGAGTTCTGTGCTAAGTTACTTGTTGAGATTCGCATGCCGCATAGCCATGTCAAGAAACTTTGGGAGAAGAAGCAGGTAAAGATATAAACATACATGCTCATGAGTCATCATCACGTTTTCTTTCTTGTTAAATTCAAATTTGAAGATTTTCCATGCTGATGACTCAGCTCCTTATGCAGGTGGAACAGGAACTTCATAATTTAGAAGGGATCGACTTAAGTGAATGCAAAGAGTTAGAAGAGCTTCCAGATTTGTCTGGGACAAAAAGACTCAGATGGGTGAATCTCTCTGGTTGTGAGAGTTTGTCGATTCTTCATTCATCTGTTTTTTCCTCCAACACGCTTGTTTCTTTGATACTGGACAGGTGCACAAATTTGCAGTGTGTTAAGGCCGAAAGGCATCTGAATTCTCTGCAGCAGATAAGTGTCAAAGGCTGCTCAAATCTCAAAGAATTTGCAGTATCATCAGATTTAATTGAAAACTTGGATTTGAGTTACACAAAGGTTGAAAAGCTGGACGAATCAATTGGGAACCTGCAGAAGCTCAAATGCCTCAATCTAGAAGGTTCAAGAGTTAAGCATCTTCCAAAGGAGCTATCAGCACTAAAATTGCTTAAGGAGTTGAAGCATTCATATAGTGGACTAGTAATTGACAAGCAGCAGCTGCAAGACCTATTTAACGGCTTACACTCTCTACAAATACTACATTTGAAGGATTGTAGGAACTCATTTGAATTCCCCGACAACATCAACGCCATATCAAAATTGCGCGAGTTAAGGCTAGACGGAAGCAATGTGACCAGGTTGCCTGCAACCATCAAGTGTCTTCAAGAGTTGGAAATTTTGTCCCTAAAGAATTGCAGGTGTCTTAAGACACTGCCAGAGCTTCCAGACTCTATCAAGGAGTGCTCTACCGATAACTGCATATCATTGGAGTCTGTATCAGATCTAAAGCCTCTGGCTACAAAGATGGTGGGAAAGATGAAACGCATCTCATTCATTAATAGCTTGAAGTTCTCGGCAGGAGACACATTGCATTCGATCATGGAAGGCATCCATACAACAATGGTGAGTGCTGTATCTAGCAATGTCACGGTAAGAAGCTATGCAACCAAAGTCCATAGCTACAATTACAATAGTGTGGAGGTTTGTTTGCCCGGAGACACAATCCCAGAGCAATTTGCATATAAGACTGAGAAATCCTCCTCCATAACAATTGAACTCCCAGACTCTCCTTCCAACTTTCTTGGCTTTATCTATTCAGTTGTTCTTTCACCGCGTCATGGAATGAAGAAGCACGGTGCCAAAATCCGATGCGAATACAACATTACAGGAGGCACGAATTCTATGTGGGAGGACATAACCATAAGTGAATTGAACTCAGATCATTTGTATATATGGTATGATCCATTCCTCACTGACAAAATTCTTGGACAACATAAGCCAAGTTTTCATCTTGAGTTCAGTATTGTTACTGACACCGGAGAAGTTGATGACTCCATCATTATTAAAGAGTGTGGTGTTCAAATCATAAATGAATCAGACTTGCAGAGATTTTTGCTGGAATTAGATAAGAAGAAAAAGGACATGGAGGAGGAATCATCAAAGCAACAAAGAGAAATGAATGAACAATCATCTTTTGATAGGAAAACCGGTAAGTAACATAACATATTCTTCTACTTCGCTAATTTCATACAATTATGCTTCTATGTATTACGGTGAATGGTTATTTACTAAAATTTGGTCATTTTTGCAATTCTATTAGTTAAAAGTACGGATAATGTAAAAAAAAAAAAAAAATTATACTATCATCTACATTACTAGACATTATATTTGACATTTTCATTCAGTACTTCAATAATCATTCACTACTCCATCTGAAGGTCAAGACCACACTAGCAATGTAGAACAAACGGAAGGTCTTGGGCAACAAAACCTAGGTTCTAAGAAACTGCAAGAGCTGCGCAAAGAAAAAAAGATTGTGCATGCCCAACCCATTAATTCCAGTTTACCTTCACATGGCGGTGAGTTCCCATTTAGTAACCCCGTTCGTTGTCATTCATTATGTTGGATAGTTCCATTGATGAACTGTATTTTCGGTAGAATTTTACTATTTACTTTACTGTTCCAAATCATCCTTGCAATCTTAAGTAAAATTTCTATTTTTGTTACTTTGTTAAGTGTTGAGTAGATGGAACAAAATAAAGCAATTAAAATTTTTAGATGATGAAAATTACAGGAACAAATTTCAAATGAGGCTTATGTCGTCTTTTAATCTTTTTACTTTGCGAAACACATAACTACTGTGATCTATTTTTTTTGCAGTGATCGTGGCTCCTAAGCTGACTGTGAAAGAACTCCGCCGCCACTTGAAGAAGGTAGACAAGAATGCAAAAGTTGAAGGCAACCCTGCAAGAGCAACTCAAGCTACAAATTTAGCTATGGAAACTTCTTACTCTTCTCATTCGAAGATTAAAGGCAAAAGAGTAGAAGATATCCGTTTGAACCAGGTTCCAACCGAAAATGCTTCTACTTCTATTGCACAAACTCGTGATAAAATTGCCATTCCCTCCTTGGATGATCCTCAAGTTGCTCTGGAGTTGCTAAAACACTTCGATGCATCAGCTAAACGCTTCCAAATAACAGAGTTTGTGGACAATCATGTTCTGTATCCATATGATCATTCTATAACAAAAGACCTTGATGTTTCGGCACTTTGTCGTTGGCTTCAAGTTCAAGGGCTTCGTTCAGTGAGCGTTGCGAGATACGCAGAGATGAAGTTCGAAGCAGCCAAACGGGAAAGAGAGGAAGAATTAAGACTTGCAAGAGAAGAAAATGCAAAGTTTGAAGAAGCTTTGAAAAGAATGGAGGACAGGATTTCACATGTTGAATCGTTGGAGAAAAGAGTTGATGATTTGAATTCGGAGGTGGCTTCTTGGAGAAGTAAATATGAAGAAACTGAAAAGTCGCTCAAAGAAACCGAAAAGAAACTTGAAGATGAGAAAGATGTAGGAGCTCAGAAAGAAACTCGTTGGAAAAGAAGAGAGAGTGAGCTGATTACGGAAGCGGCAACTTGCTCGTTTGAAAATTGCAGATCGCAGGTTTCCATTTTATACCCTGACATTGATTTAAGTAGGCTTGGACCTTTCAAGGAGATTCAGAATGGGCAGATAGTATCCCCCTCTGATACGGAGGAGACTGAAAGTGAAGAAGACACTAGGGCCTTTCAAGATGCTGCTCATGGCGATGCCGGTGTCTATTAAATTACTATTTTAAATTGGGAGCTACTTAAATAAAGATACCAAAACCATCTTTTTATGAAGATATTTTGTATAAAAGTGTGATTTATTTATGTGGCCAAATTTTAAATAAAAATAACACTTTCACAACATATGAAATCTAACTCTACAATTCATCATCTAAAGGTCAAAAAGAAAAAATTTTCACATGAAAACAATTATAAAATCTTTATTGGAGTATCACCTTTTAAATTTTGACAATAATCTTTGAAATGAAAAATGATATTTTTGCCTTTTCAAAAAAAATTTCAATTCGACAAAATACATTATAATTCTGAGTTAATACTGGTTATGGGTCGTGAAATTTAACCCCTAATTTTCAATATCTAATTTGTATTTTGAAATTTCAAAGCTAGACTCAAATTGATTTTTTGTTCATTTTTATCGCTGAATAGTTGACATTTAGTTAATATTTGACTCGGTTTTTTACTAATTTTTACACACTCCACACTCCCAATTTTTCTCTCTCGCTCTCTCAGTCTCTCACAAACATTAAGGAGCTTTCACTACTCATTCCTAGACATCATCATATCCTCAGAGTTTATCTCAGCGGTTCGATCCACCTTTGTTTACCGCCAACACATGCTCGTTGCTATTGTCGCACCTCTTGCCGGATTTTTTGATTCGTGTGCTCGTGTGTCGCCACTCTCCTCTATCTGTGCTCAAAATTATTTCTATAATTAATTTATTTTTGTTTTGTTACTGACAATTATAGGCTCATTTTTTTGGATATGCAAATTTTGTGTGTGTTGTATCGGCGTAAAAAAATTGTCAGTAGAATTTATATTCATGTGAATAAGAAAAATGGATGTTAGAGTCCTATTAAAAGTATATTATTTTGGTCAGATTTTGTTACAAACGTCTAAATGAGTGAAATTTGTTTCTGAAAATCCGTTAGATGTTGTTATTCCATTCACAATCTCATTCGAAGAATTAAAAAGTGTGATTTGTGAGAAGATAGATTTTGAAATGTCAAGAAAAATATCATGTATTTTATACAGGTATCCTATATCGGTATTTGGTGGATTCATTCAATTTCAAACCAAATATGTAACTGATGAAGCGAGTATGCAAGAGATGTTTTGAAAGTCGCGCTCAGATGTCGTTCATTGAGTTGTATGTTGAGTTTGAACAATCTGAAGCTGACCGAAATATTGAACGGAAAGATTATAATAGTGACAGTGAAGAAGAGTTTGAAAGCAATTACAAAGTTGTTGGTCCAGATGGAGATGAAGATCAAGGTGACGGCACTATGGAGGCAAATGTGACAGACGTGGCAAATACACTAGCAAACGAACATCCGTTTGAGGGGCCATCTTTCATGCGAACTTTGGATTTGGAGGCCATGCATGCTCCGAAGTTTCCTGAATATATGAATGCAGGTACGTAATTGCCTATATTTATACAAAGGATTAGAATTTTGTTATAATTTATATTGATTGATGGACCAAATAGCATGTGAAAATATACTTAATTAGTATTTGTTTATGTGTTTAAATGGTTAAATTTAAGATAATAATCATTTAGTTAGTTATTGATTTATTTAAATATTAGTTAGTATTTATTAATTAGTATTTATTTACGTGATTATGTTTTTATTTGGTTAAAATTGAGATAATTACATGACGTAAAGTTTATTTATATTATTATTGATGTAGTGAGTATTGATTTTTTATATTAATATTGTAAATATTGCTTCGACATATGAATATTTATTTATGTTAGTATTAATTTTTGGCAAGATTTATTTATAAGTTATAAATAGATTTTACTTTTAATTTGACCAATTAAGTATTTGTTTATTAAATATTTATGGTATGACTGTCGTCGTGGTAGATATTTCTATTGTGGCAGATGGTTAATTTTCTGTGGGAATGAAATTCAATTCCAAGGAAGCTGTTATTATGGCAATGAAAGATTATACCATCCGAAGAGGTGTAGACTACTGGGTGTATGAGTAGGAGCCGTTGACATTTTATGCCAAGTGTACACAGTATGAGTCAGGTTGTGATTGGCTGATCCGGGTTAGCATGATCCGCAAAAAGTACTGTTGGGTTATAAGAAGGTATAATTGTAGTCACACTTGTACCAGAGCAACTATTTCTCAGGTTCATTCAAAGCTGGATTTGAACACAATTGCAAAAGCAATAAAGCCATTGGTAGAGGCTGACCCTCAATAAAGGTGAAATCAGTTATTGCGGAAGTGCAATCGAAGTTCAATTACACCATCAGCTATCGAAAATCATGGTTGGCTAAGCAAAAGTCAGTGAAAAATATTTGGAGGTTGGCAAGCATCGTACAAAGCTTTGCCCATATGGTTTGAGGCCATGTGTAATAAAGAGCCATCAACAGTCATCCATTTCAAAACTATGCTTACATATCAAGGCGATGACTTGATAACTGATATCCGGGTATTACATCGAGTCTTCTGGAGTTATTACTCCTGCATTAGAGCATTCAGATATTGTAAACCAGTTGTCCAGGTGGATAGGACTCACTTATATGAAAAGTACAAGGGTTGTTTGTTGGTTGTAATTTCACAGGATGGTAACAATAATATCATCCCAATTGCATTTGCCATTATGGAGGAAGAGACTTTCGAGGCATGGCACTTTTTTCTTAGTAACCTACGAGGAAGTGCGGCATGGATACCTTGCGTCCAGAAATACCTACCCGTCATCATATCAGGCTGATGGCTAAATTGTGAATGGCTTGGATCTGCAGCCATGAACCCAAGTAACTGGCTAAATGAAACTCCGTCTCCTGCGTCAAACTATGAAGTATTCCAATATCAATTGTTTACGTTGTTCAATATAAATATCATTTTCCTATATTTTCTCGAACTAATAAGATTTGTTTGCAAATTTTTTTTAAGGATTCAAAATATTTTTCAGAACTGCATTTCTAAAGTGGAGATCTTAGTTGATCATTTTAGAATATTAAGAATTAAATTGACTCATGCGACTAATGTTAGAGAACAAAATAACTATTACCCCCTAATCTAAACTTCATTAACTTCAAAAATATTTGCAAAGAAATCCCCATGATCATCCCTATCTTGGATATTTTCCAAAGGTTTTGCATTTTGTTCATTCTTAGTCTCCTCAGAATCATAAAGGGATGCAATCTCTCCATTCCGTATCTCTTTAAAAGCTCCAAGGCGACTTGAATCAATATTAGGATACAAAATTTGTACCTGCAACATACAATTTTGAAACAACGCAACCAACTGGGTTGCCATCTCTGTCTTCAACTCACTTTCCCTCCTATTCCACTCGAGCTTAAAGAGCTCGCCAATTTTTCACATCTTCGAGTTCCTTTTGAGCTTCTTCATATTTTCTTTTCCAAGAAGCCACCTGAGAGTCTAGATCCTCGACTCTATCCTCCATTCTTTTCAAACTCTCTTCCTTCTTGGACGCCTCTTCTCTTGCAAGTATTAATTCTTCATCTTTCTCAGCGATGCTTCTTGCGGCAGCTTCAAACTCCAGCTCTGCGTATCATGCAACGCTCGCGGAACGAAGCGCTTGAACTTGAAGCCAACGAAAAAGTGCAGGACCTCCAAGGCCTTTCATTTGGGAATAATTGTATAAATTTAGAACATGATTATCCAAAATCTCTGTAATATCTCTTTAATTAGAGAATACATGCCTATCCTGTGCTATATAATTATGGTATCATTATTTCACATGCCCTTTTTATCATTATATGTGTCTATCTTTTTGTATGATTTTCTTTTTGTGTATGCCTAAACAATCATATTTGTAAATTGAACTGAGGGGATGATCCTTCGATAAGGGAAAGTGATTGCCAAAATATTTGGAATAAGAATCTTCGGTAAGGGAAGGAAACTCCCACTTTTTTATACCGGTTTGAGCTCAATACCTTACATAAAAGCTACAAGTTAAGAAAGAAAAAAGTATAAAGAAAAAGTTTGCTTGTGCTATTAATTCCAAAGTTGCATCCAGCTTAAGTTATGATTATGTTGAGTGTCTATAAGCTATTATTTCTCTGTTTGGCTTATCTATGTTGATTATGTTATTATATGCATACCATGCCATATTTTTAAAATCCCGCAAGTGGATTAGGGATAGATATGGAGGTGTCACATAGCACTCCTACTGAGATCTTTTAAGTTCTCACCCCTTCTCTTTTCCATACTATCTCCAGAGGAACATGGCACATCGAATAGAGACGATGCAGCGCCCCCGAGGGTGACTTCTGAGTATGATCCCTCAAAGCACGCATGGTAGTTACGACCACTGCTACCGTGCTCCAAACTATCTACTTAGGTCAAGATTTCGTAGGAGAAGACCCCAACTGCCTGTCATAATCTTCCTAGATACGAAAACTTCAACACCCAAGAAATAGTCACCCGAGGTGGTCTACCTCGAATAAGATTCTGAGACAAAGGAAGAGGAATCTATCAGCCCTAGCTAGGAGGAGGACCCAATGGAAGAGGACCCAGAGGAGAAATTGACCTTTCGCAGAAGTTCAAAGGTGGAGTACACACCCTATTCTCCTATTTCAGCACCCCGTCAGATCTTAGTTCACCCCACACAGCAGAATCGGATCTTCACCCCCCGGAAAAATGTTGGAAGAGAATTGCTGGTACCCCAATTCATGGAAGACTGAAGGGTCCCGACAAAAGATAGGATATGATACAAGGATGGGAGTTTCTTCGACGAAATTAGTTAGGACGCGTTGGGTTTTTTGCCATAGTTATTTTTAGGCATTTATTTTTTTTTATTAGAAATCGTACTCATAGGAATCTTGTTGTTATTTTATTTGCTTGAACTTGCTTGTGTGTGTTCAATTCCGTCTTTTAATCGCTTATTGATTTTACCTAAAACTTCATGCGTATTTCCCTTCTTTCTTGCATAACAATTGAGTTAATTTGTTTCCCAAAAGAGTGACACCCTATCTAAAGGCCTTCAAGGATAGGATTTAACTTAGGGTGTTATAAGTATTGTCATGAATGGTTAAGGATGGACTCATACAAAAGAATCTATGCTTTCAATGTCAACCCGATCAAGGGACAAGATCTTTAGGAGAAAACACCATCCAAGAAATAGTCACCCGAGGTGG
Organism: Arachis ipaensis; assembly: GCF_000816755.2. NCBI lineage: Eukaryota > Viridiplantae > Streptophyta > Magnoliopsida > Fabales > Fabaceae > Arachis > Arachis ipaensis. The sequence goes on along the minus strand of NC_029793.2, from coordinate 8,799,716 downwards.
TCTACCTCGAATAAGATTCTGAGACAAAGGAAGAGGAATCTATCAGCCCTAGCTAGGAGGAGGACCCAATGGAAGAGGACCCAGAGGAGAAATTGACCTTTCGCAGAAGTTCAAAGGTGGAGTACACACCCTATTCTCCTATTTCAGCACCCCGTCAGATCTTAGTTCACCCCACACAGCAGAATCGGATCTTCACCCCCCGGAAAAATGTTGGAAGAGAATTGCTGGTACCCCAATTCATGGAAGACTGAAGGGTCCCGACAAAAGATAGGATATGATACAAGGATGGGAGTTTCTTCGACGAAATTAGTTAGGACGCGTTGGGTTTTTTGCCATAGTTATTTTTAGGCATTTATTTTTTTTTATTAGAAATCGTACTCATAGGAATCTTGTTGTTATTTTATTTGCTTGAACTTGCTTGTGTGTGTTCAATTCCGTCTTTTAATCGCTTATTGATTTTACCTAAAACTTCATGCGTATTTCCCTTCTTTCTTGCATAACAATTGAGTTAATTTGTTTCCCAAAAGAGTGACACCCTATCTAAAGGCCTTCAAGGATAGGATTTAACTTAGGGTGTTATAAGTATTGTCATGAATGGTTAAGGATGGACTCATACAGAAGAACCTATGCTTTCAATGTCAACCCGGTCAAGGGACAAGATCTTTGGGAGAAAACACCATCTGCAACCCCTGTCCCTCCCCCAATTAAGCCTAAGCCAGGAAGGCCAACAACAAAGAGGAGAAAAAACAAGAATGAAAGATCTTCCAACACAAGGTCAAAGATAAAGCGAAAATACAATCTCATCAGGTGCATGTTCTACAATGAAGTTGGTCATAACAAGAGAACTTGTAAAAAGAAGAAACAGATGGAGATTGAAGAACAAGCAAGGCAAATGCAGCTGCAACTTGCAGTTGTAATTACTTAATCAACGTCTTTATGTATGGAACAATCTATCTGGGTTCTCTGAAGTTCCAGATTTCTTAATCAACGTCTTCAACCCACAATGACATATAAGGTCTTCATTCTTCCTCTTTCTTCGCATAAATGAGCTAGACCCATAGCTACCAACTGAGTGACAAGGACCCCTCCACGACGACCTCCGTTTCCACCACCCATCATGCCGGCGACCTCCAATATTGGTCTCTGAACCTCTGCAATTTAACTCCAACGTAAGGGGACATATATGCACTATGATGGGATTAGGGTTTATTAGTTAGGGATTAGTTTGACAAAATTTCGTAAAATAGTCGTGCTGGCAGACAATTAAGATGGATGGAGGTACTAACATATCTTAACATGCCACGTCAGCTACCGTTAGCGACATTAGCAAGGGAAGTGACGGAAGGATAACGTGACTAACTGAAAATCTTTCAAGGATGAATTTGATTAAAAAAATCTTTCGAAAACTAAATTAGAGATCGCGTGATCTTTTAGAGACAATTTTGACTATTTACTCTATATATTAATTTTGCTACTCATTATTGGGTGCAACCACACAGTAGAGGCAGCCTCGCCGTGAGCCCCTTCCTTAGCAAGCCAATCAGCCACCGAATTGGCATCTCTCCCTATCAGCCCAAAACGCACAGTCCAGCCCTGCAGTCTCTTCAACTCAAAGAAGCGCTTAACCAGATCCTTTTCCACATGGTCACTGGGAATCCTCCAACCTGAAACCAGAGAGAAGGCTTCCATGGAGTCCGTCTCACACACAAGGAACTCGATGCCAGCTTCCAAAGCCAGGAGAAGACCTCTCCATAAGCTCCAAAGCTCCAATTTCAACCCACTAGTTACAGCCACCTTGCCACAGCAGCCTCGGACCCAGCTTCCAGAGCTATCTCTCAGCACGCACCCAAAGCCCGCCTTACACTCATCTTCTAAAACACTGCCGTCGCAGTTCACTTTGAAGAAGCCCGTCTCAGGTCGTGCCCAAGAAGCAGCTGGAAAGAAGCGGCCATGCTGATTAACTGCCCAAACAGAGCTGGTCTTATCGCTGAACATCTGCTCGTTCCTATCAAATTTAAAGTATAGATCTTAGTTAAGCATTTTAGAGTATTAAAAATCAAATTGACTCAAACATAAAACAACTATTACCTACTAATGTCAGGATACGGAATTTGAACCTGCAACCTACTATTTTGAAACGAGGCAACCAACATTGCCACCTCTGTCTCCAACGCACTTTCCCTTCTACGCCATTTCTCTTGAGCTTCTTCATATTTTCTTCTCCTCCAAGAAGCCAGCTGGTAGTTTAGATCCTGGAGTCTATCCTCCATCCTTTTCAAACTTTCTTGCTTCCTGACCGCCTCATCTCTCTTCATGTTTCTCAGCGATGCTTCTTGAGGCAGCTTGGAACTCCTGCTCGGCGTATCTTGCAATGCTCGCCAAACGAAGCGCTTGATCTTGAAGCCAACGGAAAAGTGCAGGACCTCCATCGCCTTTCATTAGGGAATGATCATCTAAATTTAGGACATGATCGTCCAATAACGGTCCTTCCAAGTTTTCTAATAACTGAGCAGCCATTGCAGAGTCGCCTTCAACTTCTGCCTATTTGGCTACATCTTTCACTGCCATAGAAAATACAAACATAAGACTAGTTGATAAAAAAAAAAATAGGATAAAGTACTAAATTAGTCCCTTATGTTTAGGCATAATTCTGTTTCTGTTTTGGTCCTGAAGGTTAAAAGTATTCTATTTGAATCCAAAAAAATTTCATTTAATTTTAATTTAGTCCCACATTAAGACTAAAGTTAAATAATTAACAGAATGTCCTACATTACATTAATACAATCTAGACAACAAGTATAAGCTCCAAAAATACAAAATTAACTGTGGATGTATCAATGCATATATTTATCATTCTCCTTAGTTTTATAAAAAATATTTCATTTAAATTATAAGAAAAATGATAAATAAATGTATTGATACATCTACAATTGATTTTGTGCCTCTGGAGCTTGTACTTGTTCTTCATATAAGAACATGTGACACCAATAGAAAAATAAAAAATTCATAAAAGAAAATAAAAATATGCACAAATTTAAAATGCAATGAATGAATATATGATAAACTTTTAAGTAAAAAATATTAAACTAATAACTAAAAATATTAATAAAAAATAATAAATTGGTGGAACCGGTCGAACTTTTCTATCCTTAAAACTCTCTTTAGTAAAGTCATTTTTAATATATGAGAAGGGTGTTAGCTAGTCTTACCTTGTTATCTTTGAGTATAGCACAAATTTCTTCAGTGTCCCTCATCAATCGGCTACGTCTTGTAGGATCTTCGCTGCTTTCTCGACACACTATTTCAAACGCCATTTTTGCAACAAGTCATGGATTTCTATTGTATTATTATATGAAATAGATATGAAAGCTTTATCTCCATTCCACACCTTGCTTCAAGCCCACAAGCCAACAATATGCTTGTGACACTATCCTTTTCTTCTCCTTTGTGAAAAAATGCAATTTGAAGAAATATCTTTTTCTCCTCTTCATCTAATCCGTCGTAGCTCATCTTGTACAAGTTTTGAATAGTCTCATTAGGATACTTCTTCAGTTTCTCCATAGTACCTTTCCCAAAGTCAATAGGTTTCGATCGAAGGAGCAGGCTACCATGAGACAAAAGATCTTCTTTCTAAAGAGATTCGATTCGAAACTATTATATGTCCAAGGTCCAATATTAAAATAATTTCAGAGGTTTTTCTTGACTTTGTCCGTGTCTTTTGATTTACCAGAAGTGGAAGAAGAATTAGTAGCGGGTTATCAAATTCAATTACATACTGGATCCAAATAAAACTTGGTTCGAAACGATAAAAGCAACGTGCGGCTTGAAAGACATAATTAGATTAGCTGTGGATTCTTCTATCCACTATTTTTTCGAGTATATGGAAATGGGAGTGCTCTTGGCTCGAGTATATGGAAACCCTAAACCCTAAACCTAAATCTAGTAAGACATAAATTGTTTAGTTCAAAACCTTACGCTAAATCAGGATTCAATTCAATTCTATATAATTCTCATTTTAGACATCCTATTATTTCCCCGATAACTTCAGATATATTGGCAAAAAGGCGACGAAATAGATTCATCATGCCATTTCCATTCGAATTAATAGAATTAAATTATTAATTTGTATGAAATCTTTTCTTTTTAGTTGGATGAAATCTTTCGAAAGTCTTTAATTTGTCTATTAATGATCCACTCTGTAATCAGTTGTTAGAATCAATAGGTCTTCAAATCGTTCATTTGAAAAAATTGAAACCCTTCTTATTGGATGGCCGTGATACTTCCCAAAAATCGAAATTCTTGATCAATGGAAGAACAATATCACCATCTTTTTTCAATAAGATACCAAAGTGGATGATTGACTCATTCCATACTAGAAAGAATCGCAGGAAATCTTTTGATAACACGGATTCCTATGTTTCAATGATATCCCACGATCAAGACAATTGGCTGAATCCCGTGAAACCATTTCATAGAAGTTCATTGATATCCTCTTTTTTTAAAGCAAATCGACTTCGATTCTTGAATAATCAATATCACTTCTGTTTCTATTGTAACAAAAGATTCCCTTTTTTTGTGGAAAGGGCCTGTATCAATAATTATTATTTTACGTATGGACAATTCCTCAATATCTTGTTCATTCGGAACAAAATATTTTCTTTGTGCGGCGGTAAAAAAAAACATGCTTTCTTGGAGAGAGATACTATTCCACCAATCGAGTCACAGGTATCTAACATATTGATATCTAACCATTTTCCGCAAAGTGGTGACGAAGGGTATAACTTGTACAAATCTTTCCATTTTCCAATTCGATTCGATCCATTCGTTCGTAGAGCTATTTACTCGATCGCAGACATTTCGGGAACACCTCTAACAGAGGGACAAATAGTCAATTTTAAAAGAACTTATTGTAAACTTCTTTCAGATATGAATCTACCTGATTCAGAAGGGAAGAACTTGCATCAGTATCAAGGATGCCCTAAGGTTCCACCACCGAATTGGAGTACGGAATCATCTCCAAAGATCTCGGTCAGAGCAGGCATATGCCAAACGTGAATACTCCCCGAAGCAACGGGAAGAACATTGTACCGAGGGTTCGAATCCCTCTCTTTCCGTTTCCGCCCGTGAGTTAGTATTTTTTTCTTTTGAGTTTTCTATGTTTGATTTTGATAGTTACCAGTTAAAGATGTAAAATAGATAAAATCCTAAAAGTTTTTCAAAATCTAGCACAAACAAGGAAAACATAGAAAACTCAAAATATTTTTTTTATTCTTCACGTCTTGGATTACGTCCCGGATCATTAGATAGGAATCCGAAGATGAAAAGAGAAACAAAGAATATCACTACCGTGTAAACAAATAGTAAAATGATATGCCCTAGTTGTGCACTTTGTTTTTTTATATCCATTAGGCTTTTTATTTAAAAACATAATATAGCATCTCCTTTTGACTTAATTTGCTTCTGCAGAATAAACGCAAAAACTGGAAAAAGATACTCAATTCAATAAAACGTAAATTATAGTATCATAACCATTTCTTTATCCACATCCACAAATCTCATTTATTCCTATTCATGTTTTGTGTTGTGAACAGACATTTCTATTTATATAATTTTCATTTTTTATTTTTCTAATATATAAATATTCTAATTGATCGAATTTGTTTGACCTAAAGATGATTCTAGTTTCTACTTTATCATAAGTAAGGTTATGCTTTTACTAAAAAAAGAAACATTTCTTATTTTTCAAATCGATTTTTCTTTTCATTTCTTTAGTATTTATTCCAATTTTGAATATAAAAAAGAAATTGTTTTATTTTTGAGTAATCTTATTATTATTAGAAGAACATGAAATTTCACCTTAACGACGAGACCTATTATCATTTTTCGCATGTCCTCGGAAGTTTAGAGTAGGTGAAAATTTGCCCAATTTATGGCCTACCATACGATCTGTTATATAAATAGGTAAATGTTCTTTTCCATCTACTATTATCTAAAAATAATCAAGTTATTAATGACTGGACGAAACCAAGAAATAACTCCTTACGTGCGAAATTATAGAGGGTCCCCTTTAAGATCAAACAATTCCATCGAATTGAGTATGATTGTATGTGTGATAGCATCTACTATACCAGGAATATCAATGAACCCGATTATTGAAATTGCTCAGGATACCCTTTTTTAGCTTCTAGAATCTATTTCTTAGTTCAAGATCCGACCCCTCTTATCTTACTAACTGGAATCAAAGAATTAGTAGATCTGTTCCGCCCAAAATGGGAATGGGCTAGGGTTATGAACTTAGAATCTAGAATCTGATTATTGGAACAAAAATATTATTTGATTCGCCGATCCTCAAAAAAAGAAATAAGCAAAGTTCCATCGTTAAGTCAAAAATGGGAAATTCATGGAAAGTTAGAATCACTACCGCGTAATAGTGCACCTACACGTCTTCATCGACGTTGTTTTTTGACCGGAAGACCAAAAGCAAATTATCGGGATTTTGGGTTATCTGGACACATACTTCGTGAAATGGTTAATGCATCTTTGTTGCCTGGTGCAACAAGATCGAGTTGGTAAGGGTAGGTTGAAAAATTCTCTTCAATGTTTTATTCATTTTTATGATCAACGATCATAAGAGGGCCCCTTTACCATTCTGTACAAATGGTTCAGAGAATCTTGAAGACTATTCGAAATTCAGAAGAACTGCGGGAAGGAGCTCTTGAACAGCTAGAAAAAGCCCGGGCCCGTTTAAGAAAAGTTGAAACGGAAGCAGATCAGTTTCGAGTGAATGGTTATTCTGAAATAGAACGAGAAAAATTGAATTTAATTAAGTCAATTTATACGACTTTGGAACAATTAGAAAATATAGGCGGTATTATTTATAATTATAGACAAATTAAAGACTTTCAAAAGATTTTATCCAACTAAAAAGAAAAGATTTCATACAAATTAATAATTTAATTCTATTAATTTTTTGAATCATTTGGTTGAAGTTAGTAGTTCTTCTGCTTCCAGGATAAATTCTCCCGTTTGTGCTTCATAAAAAGAACTAGCGGGTTGATGGATCATTACCCTAATGATATAACAAAATACTAGTTTCCTCTCTGCCGCACGATAAGGCGAGAGAGAGGAAAAAGATAGAATCGAACAACCGTACATGCATCTTTTGCGGATTGCATACGGCTCTACTATGGAATTGATTTAGACCTTCCATCAAAGAAATAGAACATATACTAGGTCTATCAGACCCAGATCAGCATCAGTAAATGATCCAATAACCATCCTTCTTTTTTCTCCAGCTACATTACAATATCTCGCTCCGTATACGGGAGCAGCTCTGGCTGAATTTTTTATGTACCGCGAACGCCACACTTTAATTATTTATGACGATCACTCCAAATAAGCCCAGGCTTATCGCCAAATGTCTCTTCTATTAAGATGACCGTCAGGTCCTGTTTAGCAGAAAGACGGATATTCCTTGCTCATTATCAGACAATCACTTATTCACAAACCCCCTATGGGGCTAATAGTTTTCATTTCCCATTTTTTATTACTTTATGACTCTTTTCCAGAATGGACTTTTTAGAATTTCTAACGAAGGGAAAGGTCTTCTTCTTACAATTTTTTTTAATAAAGAGGACTTTTGAGCCCTTCTTTTATCCATACATATAGAACTCTTGTGATAGTTTCGCGCAGCTTTAGTAGTTCTTCTGCTTCCAGGATAAATTCTCCCGTTTGTGCTTTATAAAAAGAACTAGCGGGTTGATGGATCATTACCCTAATGATATAACAAAATACTGGTTTTCTCTCTGCCGCACGATAAGGCGAGAGAGAGGAAAAAGATAGAATCGAACAACCGTACAGGCATCTTTTGCGGATTGCATACGGCTCTACTATGGAATTGATTTAGACCTTCCATCAAAGAAATAGAACATATACTAGGTCTATCAGACCCAGATCAGCATCAGTAAATGATCCAATAACCATCCTTCCTTTTTTGTTTGAAGTATTTATAAAATACTATGATGGTTCCGTTGCTTTATTATTTCGTCTGTTCTTCAGCAATCCCAAAGTGTCTTTTTTTTTTTCAAATAGTTAGAATATATATATATATATATATATATTCTTGCATAACATAAATATTGTTTAAACCTTTCCGGTGTAAAAACCGAAAACTAAACAGTTTGTGACACTGAAATAGGCTTCCGATAGATCATATGAAATGGTAACTACGGGTTTTTTCATACTACTCTTTCGATACAGAATCAAATGGTTTTTGAGAAAAAATTAATATCGAACTCGAAGTGCCATGCTATTATTACTTAATATTTATTTGGCGAAGGCATAGTCTTCTTTTTTTTTTAAAGGACTCATTGGCGCCAAGCGTGAGGGAATGCTAGACGTTTGGTAATTTCTCCTCCTGCCAAAAGAAAAGATCCCATTGAAGCAGCTAATCCCATGCATACTGTCTGTACAGCGGGTCGTACAAATTACATAGTATCATAAATTGCTATTCCGGGTATTACCCATCCGCCCGGAGAATTTATAAACAGATACAAATCTTTGTTCTCGTCCTCCATACTAAGATATATTATAAGGCCAATAAGTTGATTCGATATTTCACTATCAACCTCTTGGCCTAAAAAAAAGGAGTCTTTCTCTATAAAGTCGGTTGATTAGGATAAGATTTTATCCTTTAAGAGCCGTACATGCATCTTTTGATGCATACGGTTCACAAAAGATCGCAAAAATAAATCAATGTGTAGATTTCAACCCCTTTTTTATTACTTTATGACTTTTTTCCAGAATGGACTTTTTAGAATTTCTAACGAAGGGAAAGGTCTTCTTCTTACAATTTTTTTTTCAATAAAGAGGACTTTTGAGCCCTTCTTTTATCCATACATATAGAATGTATTTAACTTTTTGAACTAACTCCTCATTGATGTATTGTTTTCATCGAGATCGAATCTAAATAAAATTAAATCACAATGTAATTTTCTTGTTTCTGAATGGGCTTCTTCAATTCTTTTCTTTTAGGTTTCTGTTCTACTCTGAGTAAAGATCTGACCGATTCTTATTTGCACATATAGGACAAATACTGCAATACCACATCTTTTTGCTTTTGCTACGAACCCCTGATTCTGAATTTCTTTTTTCACATATATGACATGCTAGAAGTAGTAATCCTTGGTATATTACCCAATTGGGTTTGTCTAAACAGAGCCTGGATGCTTCATTTTATTTATTGGTCCAGTCAAGCCAACCATAAATAATTCAAAATTGAGAATACTAATTTGGATACCCCCTAAAAAACTAAAAGATCGATCTAATTGAACTTCATTACACTTCACGCTCCAGATTTTTGACGATTCAATCAATATTTTTCGGGGTGAAAGAGAGGATACCTCAATCGGGCTAAAAAACTAAAAGATCGATCTAATTGAACTTCATTACACTTCACGCTCCAGATTTTTGACGATTCAATCAATATTTTTCGGGGTGAAAGAGAGGATACCTCAATCGGTGGAGAAAACGGGGAAATCCCATATAACCCATATATATCTGACAAGTCGCACTATATGTCAACCCAAGATGCATCTTCCTCTCCAGGACTTCGAAAGGGAACTTTTGGAACACCAATAGGCATAAAATGGAAAACAAAAATGAAGTAATATATGTAACTTTGATGTGGAAACGTAAAGGTTTATTGTCTAAAAATTGATTTTTCTTTATTTTATCATATTGTATTTATAAATGATAAATAAAAAAAGGGGAGGTTGCTCCTATATGAGTGTTTTTATTCCTGAATGCAAACATATCTTTTTTTATCATTCAAAGAACCTGTTTGTAATAACTATCCCTTTTTTTTATTCATTTGGTCAACGTCCTCCCACACCACCATTGCGTATTGTTATTTATCGGATATAGAATAAAATAGATCCACTTCTTTTTGTTCCTACTGAATAGAATTGTTCCATTTTTCCTAAAAACCTAAAACAAATATAAATCCTTTACCAGATATAATCGACTGCAAAGGGGGTTCCATAGTATATTTTTTAGTATCTTTTTTCTAGTGCAATAAAGTTACATAGTGTCTATTTTTTGCTAAATTTGGTATATTACCCAATTGGGTTTGTCTAAACAGAGCCTGGATGCTTCATTTTATTTATTGGTCCAGTCAAGACAACCATAAATAATTCAAAATTGAGAATACTAATTTGGATACCCCCTAAAAAACTAAAAGATCGATCTAATTGAACTTCATTACACTTCACGCTCCAGATTTTTGACGATTCAATCAATATTTTTCGGGGTGAAAGAGAGGATACCTCAATCGGTGGAGAAAACGGGGAAATCCCATATAACCCATATATATCTGACAAGTCGCACTATATGTCAACCCAAGATGCATCTTCCTCTCCAGGACTTCGAAAGGGAACTTTTGGAACACCAATAGGCATAAAATGGAAAACAAAAATGAAGTAATATATGTAACTTTGATGTGGAAACGTAAAGGTTTATTGTCTAAAAATTGATTTTTCTTTATTTTATCATATTGTATTTATAAATGATAAATAAAAAAAGGGGAGGTTGCTCCTATATGAGTGTTTTTATTCGTGAATGCAAACATATCTTTTTTTATCATTCAAAGAACCTGTTTGTAATAACTATCCCTTTTTTTTATTCATTTGGTCAACGTCCTCCCACACCACCATTGCGTATTGTTATTTATCGGATATAGAATAAAATAGATCCACTTCTTTTTGTTCCTACTGAATAGAATTGTTCCATTTTTCCTAAAAACCTAGAACAAATATAAATCCTTTACCAGATATAATCGACTGCAAAGGGGGTTCCATAGTATATTTTTTAGTATCTTTTTTCTAGTGCAATAAAGTTACATAGTGTCTATTTTTTGCTGAAAAAAAAAGAGAGGGGTATTCTCATGGGTTTGCCTTGGGATCGTGTTTTATTTTATCATATTGTATTTATAAATGATAAATAAAAAAAGGGGAGGTTGCTCCTATATGAGTGTTTTTATTCGTGAATGCAAACATATCTTTTTTTATCATTCAAAGAACCTGTTTGTAATAACTATCCCTTTTTTTTATTCATTTGGTCAACGTCCTCCCACACCACCATTGCGTATTGTTATTTATCGGATATAGAATAAAATAGATCCACTTCTTTTTGTTCCTACTGAATAGAATTGTTCCATTTTTCCTAAAAACCTAGAACAAATATAAATCCTTTACCAGATATAATCGACTGCAAAGGGGGTTCCATAGTATATTTTTTAGTATCTTTTTTCTAGTGCAATAAAGTTACATAGTGTCTATTTTTTGCTGAAAAAAAAAGAGAGGGGTATTCTCATGGGTTTGCCTTGGTATCGTGTTCATACTGTTGTATTAAATGATCCCGGCCGCTTACTTTCTGTCCATATAATGCATACGGCTCTGGTTGCTGGTTGGGCCGGTTCGATGGCTCTATATGAATTAGCAGTTTTTGATCCCTCTGATCCTGTTCTTGACCCAATGTGGAGACAGGGTATGTTTGTTATACCCTTCATGACTCGTTTAGGAATAACCAATTCGTGGGGCGGTTGGAGTATCACAGGAGGTACTACGCCGAATCCGGGTATTTGGAGTTATGAAGGTGTGGCTGGAGCACATATTGTGTTTTCGGGCTTGTGCTTTTTGGCGGCTATCTGGCATTGGGTCTATTGGGATCTAGAAATCTTTTGTGATGAACGTACAGGCAAACCCTCTTTGGATTTGCCAAAAATCTTTGGAATTCATTTATTTCTTGCAGGGGTGGCTTGTTTTGGTTTTGGCGCATTTCATGTAACAGGATTGTATGGTCCTGGGATATGGGTGTCCGATCCTTATGGCCTAACCGGAAGGGTTCAATCCGTAAATCCCGCATGGGGTGTAGAAGGTTTTGATCCTTTTGTTCCGGGGGGAATAGCCTCTTGAAAAGATTATATGAGATATCTTCCGTGGAAGTAGGTCAACATTTCTATTGGCAATTAGGGGGGTTCCAAGTGCATGCCCAAGTACTTATAACTTCTTGGGTCGTAATTGCTATCTTATTGGTTTCAGCCATTTTAGTTGTTAGAAATCCGCAAATGAGAGGGTATACCTAAATATGTTTCTGTGTATCATTTTGATTTGTAGCATTGATGTACAACTTTTTCTTGAATATTAACAGACAATTGAAAAAATAGATGGTTGAATCAAAATAATTCCTTTCAAGTTCTATTTATTTTGAGGGCAATATGAATATTCTATTATGTTCCATCAACACATTAAAAAGATTATATGAGATATCTTCCATGGAAGTAGGTCAACATCTCTATTGGCAATTAGGGGGGTTCCAAGTGCATGCCCAAGTACTTATAACTTCTTGGGTCGTAATTGCTATCTTATTGGTTTCAGCCATTTTAGGCTTCTTACTACTATATAATGACCATAAATCTCATGATAGATACCCAACGGTTCATAATGAACTTCGATAGGAGCTTCTCTTGAAGAAATAACGCGCTGATCTAGCCGCCAGCGGAACCACAAAGGACTATCGAAATTTATTTTTTTTGTCGATAAGCTCCAATTGCATCATAGGAATTACAAAAAAAGGGTTCTTTTTCTTTTTTCGTATATCTATTGTTATTATTGTAAATTTCCTTAACATTTTGCGATTCTGATGTCAAATCATACTCTATTTCTGTAAAAAAAATGGTCGATTTAAAAAATAAAATACTAATTATATATATAATTATATAGATAAAAGTAGATATAAGACGATAAGACGATTTTTTCGATTCCTTTAATAGGGATTAGTCCTAACACAATTCCAAATAGAAAAACTTCAATCATTCTTTTTTGTTTGAAAGCTATTCTCCATTACGGGGTGGCGATCAATGTGTAGAAGAAAGAGTATATTGATAAAGATATTCTTTTTTCTAAAATCAAAAGAGCGATTAGACTGATAAAATAAAGGATTTCTAATGTTTTCTATGCAGATTTTCTTCCATATCTATAATGTAATCTTTTGCTATATATCTCTTTATAGAGATATCGCTCGTTGGATCAAATCATTTTTGTTTACATGTTTTGTAATTATAAGAAAGAAATTCTTTTTTATTTGCTTGGAATGATGATTCATATCTAGAAATATATGAGTGTTCTCAGTTAGGTGAAGGAGCCATTTTCATAGTTACTGTACCCGCTGTTAAAATAAGGTCTGCCTGTCTAGGACTAGATCGCGGTACCAGTCCATAACGATCAAAGTCGAATCGTGATCCTATTAATGAAGCAAATTCAATGAAGCAACAACTGGTACCATAGAGAAGCGGCCATAAACTGGATATTCCCCGGATACCGTCATTGCTTCTTCTCCGGGAAAAGAAGTTCACGACCCGTAGGCCGCGGAGGAGAAGAACGCTTTTAACTTATGGTAAAAAATTTATTTCTACCAGGATTTTCACAAGAAAAAAAAGAAAAAAACCCCGGCTCGGTTGAATTTCAAGTATTAAATTTCACCAATAAGATACGAAGACTTACCGCACATTTGGAATTGCACCTAGAGCTTTTGGTTTTTTCATGTTGTCAAAGAGTTGAACAATGAAAATAGACGGCCCAGACTCCTACGGGAGGCAGCAGTGGGGAATTTTCCGCAATGGGCGAAAGCCTGACGGAGCAATGCCGCGTGGAGGTAGAAGGCCTACGGGTCGTTTCAAGTCTACCGGTCTGTTAGGATGCGTCAGCTGCATACATCACTGCACTTCCACTTGACACCTATCGTTAATGAGAAACGGCTCGTCTCGCCGTGACCTTCTCTTGAATTCTCAAAGCTTCTTTCGCTCCATCCCCGCAGGGGCAGAGAACCCATCGCTGTCTCGGCTGTGCTACCGGAGGCTCTGGGGAAGTCGAAATAGGAGAGCACTCATCTTGGTGTGGGCTTACTACTTAGATGCTTTCAGCAGTCGAACTCAAAACCTTCAGGGCTAAGGGAACGCCGCCAGCATACTCTACCGCGCTGGCGGATAGAACCTCATAACCCTCTCGAGGATGAATCTCATTGAAGGCTTCTAAGCAAAAGAGTTGTAATTAATGATTGTGGATCGTTCCATTTTTTTTACCTCGTGGATCCAATCCACTTCATCATTAAGAATATGCTTATCTCTAGTTGTTATGATAAGTCTACTATCTTCACTTAGGTCTCGGTATTCTCTACAAAAATACTTTACTTGATCCAAACTATCCACATCATCAAGCACTATGAAAACCTTTTTGTTACCAAGCCTTTTTAGGCCATATTGGAATCCAACAACATTAGGTATGCAAATTTCTTCTTTTAAAAGCTTAGAGATAAGCCTATCATGTGAGTATTATTTTACATT
>NC_029793.2:8775913-8785176 GCF_000816755.2 Arachis ipaensis | reverse complement strand
CACATTAGATATGGTTGTCTTGCCAATTCCGGGCATGCCCCAAATCCCAATGACTTTGTATTTTTTCATTAAAATTTCTACAATTTTGCATATTTCGTCGGTTCCAACAAGGTCATTTAGCTCAATAGGTCTCTGCAGGCATCGCTTTTGCAATACATCATTCACAATATTCTCGATGCGTTGGGGCTCATCCCTCGCATGCATAAACCAAAAAACATGAAAGAAAAGGATATATTAAGAACTAACGATAGATAGATTCTATAAGAAATAAGATACCGTTGCTTGCTATTATGGGCTGGACCATGAGCATGTGGGTCGGGTTAGGTTGCTCCAACGGATAAGATCTGGGGATGGCTCTCCTTCAGCGCCGCTAGGGAGACCTTGCGTATTGGAGGTCCATGGCAACAAGCTCGGTGTGGGAGAAGATGGAGGCTGCCGAGTCGTGCACGCTGAAGGTGGTGAGGCACGGCGTCATTTGTGCAGGTTGGAGGCAGTGGACTCGGAGCAGTGCGAAGGTGCCATCCGCGATGAAGAAGAAGGCTATACTACGTTCAACGGTGGAGAAAACTTGAGGTGGATGTTGACCGAGGGTGAAGTAATTCCAATGCCAGCTGGTAGTGCGTCGGGTATGGGCGCTGCTACTGGTGAGAAGAAGGTTGGAAGAGGAGCCAAATCGGTGGTGGCAGGGGCTTATAGGTTGGAAAAACAGGTTGTTAGGGTGGAGGGGGCTGTGACATTATTGGAGGAGGTACAAGGGGACGAGGATGCGAACGTGAACATAGGGACTGACGATAGACACAGTAATGGTGCCGATCATCAAACCGGTGGTGGTGCTAATGTAGATTTAGCAAATGAAGGCCTCGGAATTGGTTCATTTAGCGACAGAAATTTGCTGGTTCAAATGTGGAGGAGGGTTAAAGTGACAGAGACAACCATAAAGGGGAGCAAGGACATGCCAACGAGGACAGTAGTAATGAGGGTGTAAATTTGGATGGGCAACTGTTAAAAAAACCAAAAGACTTGGGAGTTAGTGAAAGAATCAGGAGCAATGCTATTTAATGAAGAAGATGACATTATGGCTATCCTCCAAGAATAGAATGAAAAAATTGTTCAAAAAAGAAGATTGGCAAAACAAAGGGCTAAAGCAAGAGGGAGCAGACTCAAAAATCATAATAAGGTGTGTAATAATAATTTAAAATAATTGTTAGTTCATGAAATGTTAGGGGGTTAAGGGGTAATGAAAAGTTGAGAATGGTGAAAGAACTTAAGAAGAAACATAGGTTGAATATGTTAGGTTTGGTAGAGACTAAAAGACAATTAGTAACAAGGTTTGATGTTATGAAAATCTGGGGGAATAGTTGTGTGGAGTGGGAGTATATGGGGCCTGACGGTGCATCTGGTGGGTTGTTGTTAATGTGGGATGATGGTTTCTTTAAAATGAGAAATTGCTATAAAGGTGAACGATGGTTATGTGTTGAAGGGATACTGTCGGAGAATCCTATTAGCTGTGTTTTTTTTTTATTTATGGTGCTTATACTAGAGATGAGAAACTTGTTGTGTAGGAGGAGTTGAGTTACGTGGCTGGTTTGTGTCCAGGCGCCTGTTGTTTTTTGGGGGGGCTTTAATGAGATTGCACAGGTGGAAGAAAGGCGAGGCTCAGATAGATTACCTATGTCAGTACAAAATTTTAAGAATTGGATAAATGACATGGGTTTGGTGGACTTACCGATTACTGACCGTAAGTTTACATGGTTCAGAGGACAGTCCTATAGCCGTATTGATAGAGCGTTGGTTAGCTTGGAATGGCTTAAGGTATTTCCAGTGATTCACTTGAGAGGTGGTCCATAGGGTTTGTCAGATCACTGCCCTATTATAGTGGAAGATAAGAGGCTAAGGGACAGACCGAGGCCATTTCGAAGTATAGATTCGTGGTTTACACATGAAGGATTTCTAAGGATAGTTAAGGAGGAATGGAGAGGGTTAGAAGAGGTACAATTCACCGATAAACTGAAGGCGTTGACGGTTCCTTTGGAAAGATGGCATAGAGACAACTTTGGTGATATGGACAAGAAAATTATGAAGTTTGAGGAAGAGATTAAGAAGATTGATGACATGGTTGGTAATGAGAGTTATGATGGGACAGTGGAAGTAAGAAGGAAGGCGCTAATTACTTGTTGCGAGAAATGGTATGTGAGGAAAGAACAACATTGGAAGCAGATGTCGAGGTCGAGGCATGCGAGGGACATGGATAAAAACATGAGATATTTCCACAACTTAGCTTCTGCAAGAAGGAGAAATAATAGGATTGATACTCTGGTTATTAATGAAAGATTGATAAGGAATCAAGCTAGGATTATTAAGATTGCCATCAGGGAGTTTTATAAGGGCTTATATCATCAAGAGAGGTCTCCTATGGTGGGTTTCAGAGATGGTTTGGTGGAAAGGATTAGCAAGGAGGATGCTTTGGCTTTAGAGATGCTACCGTCACCTAAGGAGGTTAGAGAGGCAGTGTGGGATTGTGAATCTTCCAAGGCTCCAGGAAGTGACGATTACAACATGAATTTCATAAAGAAGTGCTGGAATAAAATTGGCTCGGAGTTCACGGCAGCGGTACTGGTTTTTTTCCAATCTTCTAGGTTGTCATCAGATGCTAATGTCACTTGGGTGGCGCTGGCCCCCAAGTTTACTGGTGTTAAGAAAATCAAAGATCTGCGTTCGATAAGCATAGTGGGGTGTATGTATAAGGTAATCTCGAAGATGCTGGTTAGGAGAATGAGAGATGTTATGCCTGGGTTAGTGGGTGAGACGCAGAGCGCTTTTGTCAAGGGTCGGAAGATTCATGATTCCAAGTTTACTGGTGCTAAGGAAATCAAAGACCTGCGACCAATTAGCATGGTGGGGTGTGTGTATAAGGTGATCTCGAAGTTGCTGGTGAGGAGAATGCGAGCAATTATGCCAGGGCTAGTAGGTGAGACACAGAGTGTTTTTGTCAAAGGTCGAAAGATTCATGATGGGACCCTTATCGCATGTTTAGTGGATAGTGGATCAAACAGAGGAAGAAATAAGCGACAATAATAAAGCTAGACTTCCAGAAAGCATATGACAGAGTCAAGTGGAGTTTTGTAGACCTTGTATTGCAGAAGATGGGATTTAAACGAAGATGGATGGGATGGATTATGGAGTGTGTCAGTATGTGCTCTCTGTCAGTATTGATAAATGGTTCGCCGTCCAAGCCGTTCAAGATGGAAAGGGGTCTGCGACAAGGTGATCTTTTGCCCCTATTTTTGTTTGTACTTTTTGTTGATGTCCTACATAGGATGATTGGAGAGGCTGTTAGAAATGGTCGCATATCACCATTGTTGGTTGGGAGAGATCATATTGAGTTATCGCATCTTCAGTTTGCAGATGATACTGTTTTATTCTGTCCTCCGGAGGAAGAGACGATCAAGAATTACAGGAGGCTGCTTCGTTGCTTTGAGTTGATGTCAGGTTTAAGTATT
Organism: Arachis ipaensis; assembly: GCF_000816755.2. NCBI lineage: Eukaryota > Viridiplantae > Streptophyta > Magnoliopsida > Fabales > Fabaceae > Arachis > Arachis ipaensis. Next base: position 8,781,676 of record NC_029793.2, on the reverse strand, counting down.
AACTTTGATAAATCTAGCTTGATTCCTATTAACTGTGATGAGCAATGGGTACAACGTATGTGCAGTGTGTTGGCCTGTAAGCAAGCCACTCTTCCAGTTAAATATCTGGGCATCTCGCTAGGAGCAAACCCAAGAATGGTTAAGACGTGGAAGCTAGTAATAGACAAAGTGAAGGAGAAGCTTAGCCTCTGGAAGGCCAAGGTACTCAATAAGGTCGGTAAGTTGGTGCTTATCAAATCTGTATTGAATAGCCTTCCAGTTTATTATTTGAGCTTGTATAAGATGCCAAAGGCTGTTGCAGAGAAACTAATTTCCTTGCCGAGGAGATTTCTATGGAGTAAAGAGGATGGGAGGAATGCTATGGCTTTGGTTAAGTGGAAAATGGTACAGGCTCCTAAAAAGTTAGGCGGGTTGGGAGTTGGGGATACTATGATACGAAACACAGCTCTTCTGTTTGAATAGTGGTGGCGATTCTCTAAAGGAGAGTGTTCATTGTGGATGAAGGTGGTTTGCGCCTGTAACAACCTGAATCCAAATGAGCTTCTGTCCTCACAGGAATTACCTATTCGGGGGGTTCGTGGAAGGATATTTGTCAGTTATAGTTCAAGAATCAAGAAGTCAGACAGAAGATGATTACTGGGTTATCCATGGAGGTGGGTGACGTGAGACGAATTCGGTTTTGGGAGGATGTCTGGATTCATGGAGGTTCTTTGAAATATCGCTTTCCAAAGCTCTTCTCAATTTCAAACCAAACAGAATCAGTGATAGGGGATTGTGGGTTTTGGGATGGGTTAGTTTGGATATGAAATTTCCAGTGGAGGAGAGAACTATTCCAATGGGAGTTGGATCTAGTGAACTAGTTTCACTACACTTTGAGGCTAGTCAAACTTGAATATGGAAGAAAGGATAGAGTTGTTTGGAAATATGATAAAAAAAAAATTTTCTCTAATAAATCATTTGTGCAGGTGTTGCAGGTGGAAATGGTCCCAGATATAACAAGCTACAACTTTATTAGGACTATTTGGAAAGGTCTTGTCCCACTTAGAGTGGAGTTGTTTGTCTGGTTTGCCCTGACTGGCAGGGTCAATACGAAGGAGAGACTGAGTCGGTTTGGGGTCATTCACCAACAAGATACTTTATGTGTTTTATGTAATAATGGTATTGAATGTGGCCACTACTTATTTTTTGGCTGTATTTTTTCTTGGCAGGTATGGTGTGCTTGGTTATCATATGTTGGTATGCAATGGGCTTGTCCGGGTACGGTAAATGAGCACTTCCAAAGTTGGACTGAGATCTCAAATAGAAAATATGAGTGAAAGAGATGGATCGTGTGCTTTTGTGTGATCATTTGGAACATATGATTGGAACGAAATCGGAGGATTTTTCAGAACAAAGGAAAAGGGGTTGGAGAGATTATCAACATGTCCTTTTTGAGTTACAAGGAGTGGTTAGGTGCAGACCCCTTCTGTTATTGATGGCAATGCGGGAGATGACAAAGGGATATCTATGTTTGCTTTATTTGCTTTGCTTATTTTTCATTAGTTTATTTGTTATTCCTATGTTGTTGTCCTCTATGCTCCACTTAGCTTGTTGTGTTGAGCTTCTCTTTCAAAAAAAAAAAATTTTTTTTTACTAATATAACAATACTACATACGTTGTATTTATATAATATTTTTGTATAATTTAGTTTGAGATAATGTTCAAAATAGTTCTTAAATTTTCAAATGCAAATTAAAATAGTCTCACATTTCATAAAAGATCATACAAGTCTCTCAAATTAGATATTGCGAATTTTTATTCGTCTCTAACTCAAATTTTCATTAATACACTAAGTGCTAATATGTCATTTCAACTAGGGGTGGCAACGGGGCGGGTTTTTGCTCTACCCGATCCCGCCCCGCCTTACAATAATCCGCATAAAATCCGCCCATCTTCTACCCGCGGGTAGTAAATGGTTGAACCCTAACCCGTTTCCGCGAGTACCTGTCCCGCCCCTATAATTATTAAAATCTAATAAATAAAATTAAATTTCAAAATTTATATAACCATCATCAGATACATAACATAAATTAAAGTAAAATTTTAAATATGATACAATAGGGGGATGCTACACATCCATGTAACCATATAACCAAGTTGGCCCAATACAAAAAAAACCCAATACCATTAAATGAAATGTGAAATACACGCACCCAACACACACGAAAATCGCTCTTGCCCAATGGTTCTTCTCCCCCACGCTTCTTCTTCTTCTTCTTCTTCTTCTCACGCTCGTTTACGCACGGAGCGTCTTCTTCTTCTTCACCTTCTTCTTCGCGTTCCTCTTTCTCCTCCTTTTTTCGCGTTTCTTCTTCTTCACGTGTTTTTTCCTTATCGTCATTCTTTTGTTGTTGTTGCTGCTGTATTTTTTTGTCTTTTCCTCCTTTTCTCTCTGGTGAAGAAGCAGTAGAAGGTGAGGAAAAAGAGTTTTGAATAGTGCAGAATGAACCGAACATAGTACTCATGGTGAACCGAATACATTACTCATGGTGAATCGAACATAGTACTAATGGTGAACCGAACACAATACAATTGTATAGTACTGAGTGAACGAAACATAATCCATTATATAAAATCAAATTCAAATAGTTTTCTGCAAAATGAACCGAACACAGTACTCATGGTGAACCGAAACACAGTACTCATGGTGAATCGAACACAGTACTCATGATGAAACAATTGTATAATACTGAGTGAACAAAACATAATCCATTATATAAAATCAAATTCAAATAACTCTGCCTACAATTTACATATTATCAATTCAATTCAATTCAGTACACCTCCGTCCATTTAATTCAATTCAAATTAGCAATTGCATTCCATTCAATTCGATTCAAAATTGAATAATCCAAACTTTGTCAGTTTGATTCATTTCAGAAGAGTAATCCAAATTGCTCTCCTGATTTGAAGTTGAGTCATTTATTGTTTAAATTCAGAAGTGCAGATCGATTAAACTTAAATTTCAAAATTTATATAACCATCACCAGATACATAACATAAATTAAAGTAAAATTTTAAATAGGATACAATATTATCAATCATTTTACTAATTATTTTACATATATTACACATATTAGATATTAAAATTATATATTATATATATACCGGGGCGGGTAGTACCTAAACCCGGCCCCGCTCCGTCCCGCCCAAGAACCCGTCCCGAGCGGGTAGGGATGGGGTGGGTACCCACGGATTCGGATGGTGTTGCCATCCCTAATTTCAACATTAAAGTGAAGTGAATACTACTATATGGATATGATCAAAATAGTATCTCAAATTAGTTAATTAAATTTAATTTAATCTCTCTTTTAATACTAAATTATAAGCCCTAGAATTACATTAACATTTTCATTTTCTCTTCTTGGATGATTTTATTTAAAGTTTAGGGTTTAGTATTGAAGGTTTATTGCAAAGGTGAAACTAAGGTTCTGAAAATCAGAGCGGACCGGCCGGTTTGATCGGGTTAACCGGAAATCAGTCATTTAGCCGGTCCGATTAACTTTTAGAATCATTTAGCAAAAATTGGTTGAATCGATGGTTAACCAGCGAACCGAGCGAATCGGCCGATTTTTTTAAGTCCCGGTTCGCTGATCCAACAATCAAAACGGTGTCGTTTTGATTCCAGAGAAACACAAGTCCAGTGCTGAATTACACCCCCTCCCCTTTCTCTCTCACAAACACAGCCTCACCAACCCTAGATTCTCCTAAACCCTATCAGAGCCACCATCACCATCCCCCTTTTCGTTCATTCTGCTTTTCTCCTCGCGTCGCTAGAAGCTAAGGTCGGTTGGGGGCTGTTATTGGCGTCGCCGTTTCCGTGTTCGAGCTCTCTCTGTCACGGCTTTTCTGCTCCTTCACCGTTGGTCGTCACCGCTTCTCCGCTCCTTGTCGTGAGTCGTCGCTGCTTCTCCCCTCCTTGCCGTGCATCGTTTCTGTTTCTCTCATCCTTGCCATTTTTGGCTGTGGCCCCTTCTCTGCTCCCCGCCAATCTTGTTGTCGCTGCTTCTCTACTCCGCACCGTGTCTCACTGTCGTTGCTTTTCTGTTTCACGCTACTGAAGTTCCCAATTTGAATTTCTCTGTCTCTCTGCTCTCTGGCTCTATGCTATCTTTTCCTCCCTTTTGCTGCCAATCCAAATAACGTAAAAACCTCTCCTTTATCCTCTTCAATAATGTTCATTTTGTTGTAATTGTATTATATTGTTTTATTCTTCGTTTTGTTCTGAATATACATATGATGTATTATTGATGATTCTGCTAAGTTTTGAGGGATTTTTTTTTTATTTTGTTTGAATTCAGTCAGTTGATGTTGAATTAATTCTACTGAGATGGAGTTATAAATTAATTTTTTTTTAAGTTTAATTTATTAATTATGCTGAGAATGATTTTTGCTGAGATTGATATGAATTAATTCTACTGAGATTGAGTTATAAATCCAAGAGAAAAGGACAAATAGGTCCCTGACCTTTTGTCCCGCAGACATTTTCGTCCCTGACCATTGAAAAATACTTTTAAGTCCCTGACCTTCACAAAACTTGGACGAATCAATCCCTGACGGAAACATTTGGACGAATCAGTCCCTGACGGAGGCATTTAGACGGAGGGACTGATCCGTCCAAATTTTGTGAAGGTCAGGGACTTAAAAGTATTTTTCAATGGTTAGGGACGAAAATGTCCGCGGAACAAAAGGTCAGGGACCTATTTATCCGTTTCTCTAAATCCAATCTGTTTTACTTGTTATTTTGCTGTCATTGATTCAAAAGAGAAACATGGCTACAATTCTGCATTGGATTTACTATCTGGCTTCAAAATAAGGGTTGGGTGAAGTTCCGACAAGGAGATGGTTTACTCATAGAAAAAGAGAATGAAATTAAGAAGCAAAAACCAAAAAGATTACCTAATTTATGAAAATGAAAAACTCAGGAATGAAAACCTAATTTATAAAGGATATTTATGCTTCTTTATTGTGTTTTTGTTTTGTTTAGTTAATTTTATTGTTCAATTTTTTTATGTCCTGAGCTTCTTACTGTGATGTGGAATTGCTTCTTCTAGCTCAAATTGTATATTATACTGATTTCTTTTCCACCTTGCACCATACTAAAATTTGTGGCCTCAAATTTTGGTTGCCTATCTTCTGTTGTTATATCTGAAAATGATATTGTTTGAATAGGATTAGAAGTTCTATTGCTAATGTGTTATATATACATGAAGATTGAAAAACTGATATTGTTTAATTCATACAATGCTTTAATTGTTCTGTACCCTATCTCACAATATATGTTACTTTTTAATAATTTTATGTTATATTTAATTAAATCGATTCAATCACGGTTGAATTTCAGTTAAACTATTAAACTATTGAACCTGTTACTTGACCGATTTATTGACCGGTCCAGTTCTCGCAACCTTGGATGAAACTCGTTTTACTTAATAATTAAAGGGTCTTTAATTGTAATTCTCATGGCAATGTGCAAGCAAGCATTTCATTGCAGCTGGTTCATTCATGCCTTTCTCCGGCCAAATATAAACTAACTTTCCAAAAATGAATTTGTAGCAATAACAACTAATTATTTAGGCATAAGAAAAGAGCTAGCTTAATAACTCTTTGTTAATATTGATGATATGCATTTGTGTCCATACTCCATATATCGGGTCGGTATCTAGAAATTAAAAAACCCTTTAATTATATATCAACACAGATAGATTACGTATACGTACTCAA
>NC_029793.2:8771828-8775727 GCF_000816755.2 Arachis ipaensis | reverse complement strand
TAACAGAAATTTGGATTAGAAAAAAAAAATAAAAAATTTACGATATTTAATTTGAGTGATTTATTTGATTATTTATAAAGATTAAAAGCTATTTTAATTCGCGCTTAGAAACTCGAAACTTATTTTAGGTAATATCAAAATTTAATTTACAATGATACTATATGTACAAATAATTAATTGATTTTTTATTAAATTAATTTATTTGATTTAATTTTGATAAAAATAACACGATTTAATTAATTATATGTATTGAATTTTAATTATTAAAAAATATCTTAAAAAAAATATTTTAAACGTTTTTTTTAAATAATTCCCATAACAAGAATATTAAAAAAATGTTATTACTGTAGATAGTCTACATCAGATAATTAATTAATTTAATTAGAATCATATTCATATGTGAGCAAATTATGTATGATAATGTGATCCCGACAGACTAAATTTATTAATAAAGCATGAAAACTACTACAACATTTTTAGAAGACAGCTACTCCCATGAAGATGCTAAAAATATCTTTTCATGATGATCTTTGTTTAAAAAGTGTAATTTATTTATTTTGCAACACTTTAAATAAAGGTAACACTTTTACTTCAAATAAAATCAAACCCTACAATCTATTATCCAATAATCAAAATAATATATCTTTACATAATGACAATCATTAAATCTTCATTGGAGTAGCCACCTTTTTAGAAACATGTAAAATTAACTATTAAATTTGGTTGCTCTGAAACGTAGTAGTTAGTCCCAAAATGAAGTTGCGTCTTATATGGATGCCGTGATGTGAAGATCATATAGTTGAATACGGGGCAATTATCGTCTTCCATGTAATTTTAATATCAGAAAACTATTAGAATTTATTATTTAATTATCAATGATAAAAAATATAGATAAAATATATTATTAAATTATTAAAATAAAAAAATTAAATTAATATAATTAAATAATTACTAAAAATAATAAATTTTCATTGCCTCTAACATTTTTCAATTTTACGTGAAGGCATTATTATCTAAGTAGCCACTACTAACAAAAAGAAAAACCCACTCGACACGTACGTGCTTGAATCAGCACACGCAGCCGAGGCCTCGGTCAATGGCAGCATCATTTGCCTAGCTGGGAGCTGCACCTAAGTTCCAATAGTCAGGAATATAGAATAATTATTCTTACTAGAAAAAAATTTATTTACATCACACTTTAATCGATTGAAATATACCATTAGTCACGTATAAAATTCAATTAATTGTATTATTATATCAATTAATTAAAGTTTTATATATCATTTTAATAGCAATTTTTAATTGATTGGGTAATATAAATAATTGATTGAATTATAAAAAACTAACATTCTATTTATCGTTCAATCGATTGGGTAATATGACCAATCAATTGATTTTTGCAAAAACTAACTGCTTTTGCAACTTTCAATTGATTGTTGTAATAACCTAAAATCCAATTGATTGAGTTATGGAAAACCTGAAATTCAATCGATTGTTTTGTTAATCCAATCGATTGATTTTCTAAGAAACACGATTTCAAAATCCTCGACGGATGTAATGGATCAAAGATAAACGTTTAATCGATTGGAATTGCCAAAAAGTTATTACGATCAATGGAAGATCTAATTCGTTATTGTTTTTGTTTTTTATTATTAATAAACATAATAGAGGAATGATAAAATAATAATTCATAAAATAAAAAATAGTTTTTATGATTAAATAAAATATATGGGGTTAATTTATAATTAAAATTAGAAATGGACTATTTAGCCGTTATTAAAAAACTTAAAAAAATATTTTGTTATGAGATCATGGTCCAAAGGTTCTGGGACCATTGTCATGTTAGTAGGCACTGGATTCGATGGTTCCAGAACGTTTGGACCATTAAATGGTCCATAACAAAATATGTTTTTTAAATTTTTTAATAATTGTTAAATAGTCTTGATCTAATTTTAATTACAAATTAATCCCTTATATATTATTTAATTATAAAATCTATTTTTTATTTTATAAATTATTATTTTATCGTTCATCTATCATAATCAAAAACAAAAATAATAACGAATTAGATCTTCCATTAATCGTAATAATTTTTTGCAATCCTAATCGATTAAAATTTTATCTTTGATCCGTTACATCAGTATAGGTTGTGAAATCGTCTTTCTTATAAAATCAATCGATTGGATTAATAAAACAATCGATTGAATTTTAGATTTTTCATAATTCAATCGATTGGAAGTCAGGTTTCCACAAAATAATCGATTGAATGTTAGATGATAGTATGATTTTCTCAAAAATCAATCAATTGTAATTTTTACACAATCAATTAAACGATAACTAGAATGTGGGTTTTTTCTAATTCAATCGATTGTTCATGTCACCCAATAGATTGAAGGTTTCAAAGCAATATGAGGTCTCACAATTCAATCGATTGATTGTGTTACCCAATCGATTTAAGTCTTCAAAGCAATATGGATTTTCACAATTCAATCGATTGGTTGTGTTATCCAATCGTTTGAATTGTGCACTACGTTAAATGTTATGCCATTCTCAATTTTTCTACTCATGTTTATAAATTATTATTTTATTATTCATCTATCTTATCTTTAAAATTCTATCTCCAATTTTTAAGTTTTTATTTTGATTTAGATACTCTAATCTTATTTTTTCTTTAATATTAAGGTTATAAATTGGTGAATGCTCACCCTCAACCCTAGCTCTTTTTGCATTTTTAGTTTTGGCCATTTTGAGGATATTGGTTCAGTGAGTTTTGTAGGGATTTGGATGAGGATTAATAATATGTATGTAGTTTAAAGTGGATGTGGATGAAATTGGAGAAGAAGAAGAGAGAAGTTTTCTGGATTTAGAGAGAGAAGAGAGGTTATGCAGAAATGGAGTTGTAAAATTTAAAAAGGAAAGAGAGGCTAAACACGGATGTTTATCAGGCTTAATATATAGTGTATATCAAAATTCAATCGATTGTATTATCATACCAATCAATTGAATGTAGGAAAAAACTTCATTCACGTCACATTTAAATTGATTGAATGCTCATACCAATATTGAATTGGAAAATACCGTTATTTGCGTACAAACTTCAATCGATTGTATTATCATACTAATCGATTAAACTTTCATATATCATTCTAATCAATCGATTCGGTAATAGAACCAATCGATTGAATTAACTAAACCCAGATTACTTTGATTATTTCAATCGATTGAATAAGAAAAATCCCACATGCCTTGCAAAATTCAATCGATTGTGTATCAATTCCAATCGATTGAATTTTTAACAAACACGATTTTCCCAATCTAATACGTATGTAACGGATTAATGATAAAATTATGATCCATTAAGATTGCAAAATATTTATTACGATTAATGGAATATCTAATTTGTTATTTTTTTTTAGTTTTTTATTATTAATAAACATGATAGATGAATGATAAAATAATGATTTATAAAATAAAAAATAGATTTTATAATTAAATAATATATAAGGGATTAATTTGTAATTAAAATTAAATAAGGACTATTTAGCAGTTATTAAAAAACTTAAAAAATATGTTTTATTATGAGACTATTTAATGATCCAGACATTCTGAGACCATCGAATTCAATACAATGTTAATAGTAATAGTGTGTGTGAATGAATGTGTTGTGTAATGTATAAGACAAAAAAAATCAGCACACCAGGCGCATATAATCTCCTTTTCCACTTCAAGCATTATAAACACTTTTAAGGAGCTATGAAATAAATTCAAAAACTGACAGTAACTTGGTTTAAATCTGGGATGTGAGGCTCAAGAGACTTAGCTCAGGTAACTTTGCCATTAGACAAGGCTACATCTTACAAAGTTATATGTTAATTATTGTATATATTATATATCGATCC
>NC_029793.2:8770167-8771201 GCF_000816755.2 Arachis ipaensis | reverse complement strand
ACTTTTTTGAATAAATACTTGAAACATATAATGAATATAAACTAATTAATAAATTATTGAAATCTAAGAATAATTAACTTAATACAAAAAACAAAATTTAAAAAATAGGGTTAAGTACTGAAATCGTCCCTAAGGTCTGGGGTGAAAATTAAAATCGTTCCCGACCTTTTTTTGTTATTAAAATTATCCCCAACGTTACAAAACGTTATAAAATCGTCCTTTTGTCCATAAATAAAATTTTTCGGACAATTTTGCCCTTAAACAAAAATTAAAAAGTCTCTTCCCCTTCACCACTACCCTCTGTATTATCATCAACCATCTGCATTATCATCACCATCAGCATCGCTACACTATAAACACCAACAATTCAGCAACACCAACAGCAACAATCAAAATCAAATCAACAAAAATTTCAAATTAAACAATTCAGCAATCATCAACTATAATTTCAGATCCAAAATTAGCAACAACATAAATTAAAAAATTTAAAAAAGAAGTACAAGATGAACAAGAAACCAGAAACCAGAAGAAACTACAAGAAGAAGAAACCACAAGAAACCTTTTGTTTTACCTCTTATATCCACATTGTTTCTAAAGTATTTTATATGAAAAAATAAACACATCCACGTTGTTACTTTATATTTTATATGAAAAAGTAAACATCTATGCTAAAATAAATAAACATGTGTAATATATGAAAATAAACAGAACTTAAGTGATATTAAGAAAAACAAAATGTAAACATTTAATAGATAGAGAAATAAAAAATAAAAACCTAATAAAAATAACATAACTAAAATATTTTTGAAGTTGCTACTTTAATTATTTTTTTTAATGAGCAAAAATTTATAAAACTAAGCACTTAAATTAATTTCTAAAGAACTTTAAATTAGACAATTTAATTTTTAACAAATTTTTATTATTATAAAAATTTTCAAGAATTATTTTGATTAGACACATTATTATTATTATTTTTAATAAAATTTTAATATACATATTGGATAAATAATTTTTTAACAAATTTTTTTGCAAGA
>NC_029793.2:8764694-8770033 GCF_000816755.2 Arachis ipaensis | reverse complement strand
AATAAAAAATTTTAATTACCAAAATATTTAATTTATAATATTTAAAAATTAATTTAAATATTTACTCAAATTATATAAAATACTCTATTCAAATGAGAATATTCATGAAGATGTGACTGAGGCTATATACCAAACACACACAACAAACAAAATCCTACGTTCCAATTCTGTCACAAACTAATGTAATTTGTATGACTAACTAACATCCACCCTTATCATCCAACTGTTATGACTATATGCTAGATATTCACAAGACCAAAGCGTTGTCTCATCTATTTGATCAATCACCATTCTTACCATTATACGCAGAAAATCTAATACCATGTGCAATCTGTTGTTTGCTTCCCTCTAATACCATGTGTAATGTGTTGTTTCAAATATCACCTTTTGTGTGCCAATCACAGAACTATTCCTAGAGTTTTTGACTCTTGCCAAAGGTTTACAACTAATCCACTCCAACCACTTAGATGAATCCCTTAGCCTTTATCAATCAACCTTGTTTTATATTTTTCAACGTCGCAATGAAATTTAGAATATCCATTTACAAACATTATATTTTTCTGCCAAGTCTTCTTCAGTGTATCCAATGTATTCACATAGATAAAATCCTTTTATACATTAAGTGGGAGGAGTCCTTAAATTTTTTTTTCTAAAATATTTTTTAATTTTTTCATATGCATTTATTGTTTAAAAAACATGTTTTTGTGTTGCATGATTAACAAAATTTTGAACTCTAAATAGTAAATTCTAATTCTTAACAATAAAAAATAAGATATGGCTAAATATGTTAAAAAAGTTTTACTCCTAACATTTCTATTAGAGTGTCACATGTAAAAAATTAGTTATCAAGAATCTATTATGAAAAGTCTTGTATACAAGTATATAATATATATTTGGCAATCTCAGTGTAAAGAAACAATATATACATTTTCAATAATCATTCAAAACAATCATATCAATTTTCATTTTCTTCTCTTCTTTCTGTCAAGCTTATATTCCTTTAATTTCTCTTAGAAAATTATTTAATTTAATCATCTAGTACCTTAAAATACTTCAAAGCACATATAATTAATGATCAACACATGCATACAAATAATATCCATAATAAAATAATATTTTATTTAAAAATACCAATATTACATATAACAGGAACATTTTTTGGATGCTATAACTATAGATAGCTCACATGAGGTAATTAATCAATCTAATCAGAATCATATGTGAGCAAATTGTGTATGATAATGTGATAGTAGAGAAGACTAATAATTAATTAATAATACATAAAAACTACAATATTCTTAAACATATAAAATTAATTATTAAATGTTGTTGCTCTTAAACGAAGTAGTAGTATAGTCCCAAAGTGATGAAGTAGTTGCTTCTTCGCCAAGAAGATGACCCTCATGTGGAGAAATATAATCATGCTTTATATTAATGGTGGATTATTATTTTGATGAGTGGAATCCATCACGCTATTTGCTTTAACCATCTCCAATGCCGCAAGTAACTCACAATCTTCAATGTCATTCTGCCACAACCCTAAATTGTCCTCACCAAAAGCTTCACCCGCAATCTCTTCCATTCCATTCATAATATCAATATCACCAAAATCAGTGTCACCAAAATTATTATTATTGTTATTGTTGTTTTTGGCTTTAGCTACCTCCATGTTCATCCAATCTCCAACACTTGTCATCCTGTCCTCACTCGACAGGTAATCATGGAAAGCCTTCAAATTCTTATTGTTGCTGTTACTTCCCTGTTGTTCGAGAGTGGTATCGCGAAAAGCGCACATCGACTCGTGGTCCATCCTTGAATTCTTGTCTTTAAATCCCATAGTCAAATCGCTCTGTGGACAATCTAAGTTCTGACATGTATATAGTAATTTGTCCACAAAGCTATTATCATTATTGTTGTTGTTACCATTATTATTATTATTATCAAAATCACACTTTCTTTTTTCACTGCCTCCGGTGCTGCTACTGCCGCCACCGCCAAACAAAACATGATCAACAGAATTATTAACAGAGCTCATTGGGGATGACTCAAAGACTTCAATTTCTCCCTCACCGTCTTCCTTATTATTCTCATCGTCGCCGGACAAAGAAGGGGAAATCTTGAGACACTTGTTGGTAAGTCTCAACAAAGCTTCTTCTTTGTTCACAACTTTGGACCAAGTAGCACTATCTTTGGCAGTCATTTTATCTTGCAAGGTCTTTGATTGAGTCACAAGCCTTCTCAATTTCTCTAAGTCAGGGGACATGTGCTTTATAACTGAAGCCAAAACCAAAACCTTCCATGCCTTCTTCAAATCATGGGGTTTCTTATACGGTGGTGGCCCGTGTTCTTGAGTCAAAAGGCCCTGTTCACCCCACCATGCCTCTGACCCATTAGGCCACCACGGCGGGGCCACACCTTTGTCCAAAGGATACCTCCTTTGTGGCGGCACACAGTGTTGCATCAGTGATGAAAGAAGAGATCCTAGTGTTTTGTCTTGAAGATCTTGGAGAAGGTGTATGCTTGACGACTCATCTAACTCTCCCTTTTCAAGTAACGGTATATACTTTGCAATTGCTGTAGGGGCATTTTGGTCAAATCTAATATCTTCTTTCCACCATTGTCGCAGACTATCCGAACTTCCTGTAACTGGCTTACCTATAAATTATAATTAAAATATTTTAATATCAAAGTTATAATTATTATTCCTCCTCTCACATTAAACTTTTTAATTATGTATAGTTAATTTTTACTTAAAAAAATAAAATGAAAAAGAAATGCTTATTTTAAAAGAAAGAAGGGTACGGTGTAATTCTATACCTTTTTCAGGAACGATGCCATAGACGAATCCACGAGCTTTGCAAACCTCCATGATCTTGACCATGTATTTGAGTACAGAGTCTTGTGCCCTAGACATCTTCTTTTTCCTGGACGCTTCTTGCTTGGCTTCTTTGTTTTCAGATTCGTCCATGTTAAGTTTCTCCTTCATCTTTTGGAGAAGGATACGGTCTTTCCACATGCGCTTCTTCAGATCTTCATAGTCTATCGTTTCATTTTCTGCTGTCAAGGTTACATCAATTTCCTCGTCTTCTGTATCGGACAATTGAACATAGGGAGGATCCATTTCTTCTTGGATCAGCACCATGATGATTTTTTTTATAAAAGAAGTCAAGTGAATTGTGAAAAATATGTGTATAGAAGAATAAATAAGAGTAATTGATATTATGTTGTTAGAACTCGTGAAAGTTATGTGCGTATATATAGATATCCACGAAGGTTGTAGAATGCCGGTGTTAGAAGGATCTAACATCAGCAAAATAATCTTAGTTTAGTGGAATTGTATTTAAGTAAATAATTCATAAGAGTGATGGGACAAAGTAGGCATTATTGAGGTGAAAATTGTACAATGTTTATACTTCTTGAAAAGGCTGGTAAATGTACAATTAACCTGAGAAAATTAAAGTTTGTTTGAGTGAGATAATGAAGAAGATGAGATGGTTCTGTTTGCCTGCACAGTTGGTAACAATATTCGGTGATTACTGATTAGAATTATAATTCCTACCACCACTAATTTAAAAAAAAAAAATATACACCATTTGTAGGCTGTTGTGGTTTTTTTTTCTTTTTTTAATTATCATCTTTGTCATTATCATTGTCATTACCTTCTCTTCCTTCTTCTTTTTGTTTGATATTTTTTTTTATTTTTCTCCTCTTCTTTTTCATTATCACCACCACCATTATTATCATTATCTTCTTAGTTAAATATTACGAAATTAATTTAACAATAACAAAATACATTATTTAATTGTGAATGACACAGAAAAAACTTTAAAAGTCCACAAATTTATAACCTTTAACTTATTTAACGAACAAAATATATTTAAATATATTTTAAATTTAAAAAATATATTAAATTATTGTAAATGACATAGGAATGACCAAATTTCATATATATTAGTTTAATACCATACAATCAATTCAATAATAACAAAAATACATCATTTAATTAAAAATAACACAGATATTTTTGATAAAAGACAATAAATCTTTAAATAAAGAACCATAAATCCAAAATTTTAACTCATTCAATCAACAAAATACATTTAAATGTGTTTTAGAACTAAAAAAAAGACATTAATACCACTTCATTTAGTTGGAAATGATATCACGATTAAAAAATTTATGTGTCAAAATTAAGAAATTTTTATGTCAATTAAGAAATTTTTTGTTACATAAATTGTACACAATTTAAAACTCTCCCTCCTCCTCCTTTTCTTCTTTGTCATCGTCATCTTCTTCTTTTCCTTCTTTATTTTCTCCTTCTTGTTTTACATTCTTATCATTTATCTTTTTCTATCCTCTTAATAAGAATATGTGTCACGATTAAAAAGTTTCGATACTATTTTTCTAATAAATTATACACAAGTTAAAATTCTCTCTCTTCTGCTTCTTCTTGTTTTCACCCTCTTAACATGAATAAAAATAAGAATAAAGAGAAGAAAAAAAAATCAAACATAGAAAAAAAAAATGTTGCATTGTTGCCTAGATTTTTTTTTTCATTTTATTAGTTTAATATTGATGGTAATTAATTATAGCAGAAGTATATGTTTTGTAGTTAACTTTGTGTACTCCTCATGTATTCCTACTATAATTAATTACCATCAACGTTGTATTAATAAAATAAAAAAAATCTAGGTAACAATAACCACTAGAAGAAGAAGAAGGGGGAGAAATAAAAAAAACACAGTAACAACAACAATAAAAAATGACATAAAGAAAAAATGCCCGAAAAAATAAACAAGTGGGTAATTCACGTAGAGTTTAAACTTAGTTGACAAAAACGCTTAAATATTTAATGAGACCGTTAAAAATAAGATCAATTTAGTTTTTATAAATACTGCGTAAACCTTATTTTATCCTCTAAGATAATTAAAAAATATTATATGTATAGTAAAAATCAGTTATATACTAAATTATTATCATATATTTGTATATATTTATGCATATTATTTTATATATTTTTTAATTAAATAATTAGTCATTAAAATAATCAAATTTATCATAATAGAATAATCAAATAATAAAACTATTTTATAATAGCATAATAAAAAAAAATTATGAATCGCTAAATATGTATTTTTTATACTATGACTAATTTTTTTTTATACATATAACATAATTAAATTTTGTAAATTAGCTAAATTGACTCAATTATTTAATGCATGTAATCAAAATTATGACTATCCAAAAACTATTATAAAATCTATGTCAAAATTAATAAAATTAGGAATTAACTAATATGTATTTAAGAGCACAAATTAAGATTATCAATTTAATTTCTT
>NC_029793.2:8763831-8764464 GCF_000816755.2 Arachis ipaensis | reverse complement strand
TTAAGTCAATGAAGGGACAAAGTTGAATTAGAGAGTGTGTGAAAGACAAAATTATGGCCATTCTATAGAGAGATGGTTACTTTCATTGTATAAAAAACGTAAACATGATTTTAAAATAGTGGCTTATGTAATTCAAAATAAATACTCCAGTTGGATTATAATGATTTTGCTTACCAAAGTCTTATGCCAACATAAAAGAGAGATTTAATGATAAAATTCGGCCCATATTAGTTAAAATAAATAATTATTTTTAATTATAAAAAATTTGAATGTTGATAAAATTGATTATAAAAAAATTAATATTATATTTATCAAAATAATTTTTATTTGACAAAAATATTTCATTATTAAAATTTTGTTAACTCGTTAAAAAATACCTAAAAATCTTAGATTACCTATATCATCATCTTCTTTAACATCTCCTATCAATCAACTCAATTTTAATTTGTGTGCCACCCAATTGCATTAACCATAAAAAATAGGATTAATTAATATTTGTCTTTAGAATGCATGATAAAGGTATAAATTAAGAAATTTTTAATAAAAAATAAAAATTTTTAATGCTTAATGCATTTATTATGTATTTATTAAAGTAAATTATTTAAAAATTTTTATTACTAATATTCTTAATTT
>NC_029793.2:8762089-8763747 GCF_000816755.2 Arachis ipaensis | reverse complement strand
TTAGGACACATGTTAGTTAAATCTTAAAAAATAAGTATTTACTTAGAGATAAAAACAAGTACATCAGAATCAAAATAATAAATATTGAAGAATCAAAGCAGAATAAAAAAAATTAAACAAAAAATTAAACCATCGTTGATGAACAATTGAGCACAAAATGTGATTACCTAATTCTTATCCAAAAGAAAAAAAAGTAGAAGAAAGCAGATAAAAATAAAATAAAATCTTCAATAAGAAAAGTTAAATAGCAACTCAATTATACTTTGGAAAAGATAACAGGAACAATGACAACATAAACATAGGCTTGTTAATTTTAACTTTGACAAATCTAAATATTAGCTATTATATTATTATGGAGTACTATATCTTAGATTAACTTCTTTAAACAATAAAGTCTCAATAATAATATTTTAGATATCAATGAATTAAATTTTATTAAACTTATTTTTTTAATAATAATTTTATTTAAATTTATTTTAGTGTCTGTAGAAACAAAAGTATAAATTTTGGATGATGAAAAAGAAAAATCGGATATTTTTTATTTTTAATGAAGAAGTTGTTGGAAAAAGATTGTTAGAGAAAAGTATTTTGGTCTAGATAACAATTTTAAAACTAAATTGAACTTTAGAGATGAATTTGAATATAAAAAAATTGTAAATGAATAAAATTTTTTGTTTAAACTTTCAAGACCCAAAATCGTACTTAATCATTACTCTTATTATTATTGTACATCTAAATTTCCTTAATTTTATCTATAATTTTTTAGAAATATATTATATATTCACTAATTTTTGTAGATCATGATTTTCATAATTATTGTAACAATTCTTCAATTTAGGTGAAGTGTTTTGAATCTTGTGAACTGTGCATTTCATGAGCATTCATGCTGGTATTAGAACATACGATAAATGTATTCCATAAAAAAATGATGAATGTAATTATACATTCTCTAGTTAACTTTTAAACTTTTGTTAGTGTTGTGTAGAGTGCACTCCCCTCCAATTTCCGCCTTTACGTCCATACCCTTTTTGTTTCAAATTTGTAAGCCTAAAGTCTAATTATTAGATCACATCTTTTTTTTTTTTTAATTTTCAATTTGTTTCCTAACTCCTAAGTAACTTGAATCTGGAATGAACTAACTAAAGTATGAGATGCACGCATCACGAAGCTTTCTTTCTACCACTAACCAGTATGCTACAAAAACAATAATTAAATTATTCGTCACTATATAAACACACTCATCTTTCTCCATTACAACCGAAACATGTTCACATTTCTTCTCTGATTGTTTTCTTGTTTGTTTCTAGCTACTAGCGAGTACTTTACTATCCTCTATTGTTTTGCCCATATATGTAAAATCTGTTTTTTTTAATACAAATAAAGATATAAACATATTATTTCTCTAAATACACAGGAATAAAAAAATGGTCATCCAGATATGCAGAGTCATTTTATTATTATTGTTCCCAAAATAGAAATGAAAATACACTCTAATCCAGTAAGATATGCAAGTGAACATATTATTTCCTTTAATTAATCATTGCCGTTAGCATTTTCACTGTCTTTTGTAACATCTTAGAAACAAAAAATATTAAAAAATAAAATATAAATCAAATAATGAAAAAATAAAATGTTATTTTTTATTTTTTATTAAATTC
>NC_029793.2:8757118-8761690 GCF_000816755.2 Arachis ipaensis | reverse complement strand
TATCTATTTTACGTGCCATCGATTTTATTATGCATGCATTCCATTTTGTGTACGGTCAAAATGTCAGCCGTTTATTATTCATTTTGCAGACCTCATTATTACTATTAGGGAAAGTATGGGGAGCCAATGGAATATTTATACAAAATGGGAGTTTAGAGAGTATTAGAGATATAATCATTAATGTTACCTTTTCCATCAGCTGAAGTTTTTGGAATGAGTGGTATCATGCATAGTATTAGAGCGCTAGATCCTAAAGGTCAAGAGTTCGAGTCTTGGTGAACCCCAAAATCAATATAAATTTTTGGCCCATTGTCTCCCTAGCGGTATCCCTACTATTATTATTGTCTATTTTACGTGCCATCGATTTTATTATGCATGCATTCCATTTTGTGTATGGTCAAAATGTCGGCTGTTTATTATCCATTTTGCAGACATCATGAAAGAATTGGTGTATTTTTTTATTTTGCAGGCTTCACTAATAAAATAGTTCCGTATATTTTGGTAATTATTTTTCTAGGTGCGTATTAAGAAAAATAATTATTTTTATACATTTATTTGTATAAAGAACCTGCAAAATCTAGGTAACTGACTATAAGTCACATTGATCGCATTTCCATGTTCAATTTGGACTTTGGTTTTTTTTTTTCTTTTTAATTAAATTACAAACATCTTATGTCTGTTTTCGGAATTTGGCTAATTTAGATTGAATACACTGAAATAGTAATCCATGGATGGTAGAAGATTTTAGAACCAACTTTGTTTGGTAACTAATAAGGGTCACAGCTAACTACTCCAGCTAATTAGTAACTTTTTTAAATTAATTTTTACAAAAAATGTTAATTCAAATTACATCCAAAATTAAATAAAAAAGTATTTAAAATTTGAAAAACTCTACAAAAGAGTTGTTTTAGAGGACCCAAACACAACGTTTTAGATAAGACTTTATGACAACATTTTTTACGAGTTGTATTTTCTAATACATAAAGTAACACTTGTCCAGATTTTTTTAAGTTGCCTTTTGATATACCTAAAGCAACACTTATTCATTTTTTTTTAAATTGTCTTTTTTATAGACCTAAAGCAACACTTATCTAAATTTTTTTGTATTACCTTTTTAAATATCTAAAGCAACATTTCTCTAAAATTATTTAGAATTGTCTTTTTAAAAGGATATATAGCATACTTTAATAAAATTTAATTATTTAAACTAAATTTAATAAATAGAAAGAAAAGATAAGCTAATAAGCTAATATATTGCATATATATTAAATTAAAAAGTTGTTTCAAATTCAACTAAAAAAAATTTAAATTCATATACTTGCAGTTGCCAATTCAAATCAAAATATACATAACTAAACAAAAAAAAATGCCTAATTTCATCAGCTTTCGTTCTCTTCATCAATTCTTCCATAATGCCGATGTATGTCAGGGTTGAAGTGTTGTCTTTAATCAAAGGCAACACTTTCCGATAAAACGTAACGCTTTTTGGGGTTGGCTATACGGCCGTTATCTTTGATCTAAAGCAATGCTTTTGTTTATTAAAGGGAACCCTTTTTATGGCAACCTTCAGAAAACGTTGCCTTTTCTACAAAAAAAGTAACTCCGCATAAGGGTTGCCTTAGAGGACCCAAAGACAACACTTTAAACAAAGACTTTATGGCAACCCTTTTTACGAGTTGTATTTTCTAATACATAAAGCAACATTTGTCCAAGCCAAAACTTTGGTGTTTTTTTTGGGGAGGGGGGAGGGGAGGCTATAATAGTGATTAATTGTTCTATGTATTTCATAAGGCATATTTACTTGATTAGTATATCATAACTAATTTGCTAATGAAAACACAGATAGTACGAATCTGAAATGAGGAACAGACTATCTATGTCCTTAACAAAATATATGAATGCACCAAAATCGTTCTTGCATCGTGAACCAAGTCAAATTTGGTAATATGACTAACCTGGCGTCGAGATATTTTATTTGCATAACTTCCTTTGCCCAAGTCAATATCTACTGGAACACCTTCTATTGCTCGTCCAAGTAAAACCTGCAGGAGAAATTAAGATATCACTAAAAGTGTTATCCAAGTCTTAGATTCAGTTTCCATCATCATTATGGTTTGATAGTAATTCACATATCAAACTATATTGTCAATCAACTCCTAAAACTATATGAATGCAGAATGAAGAATACAGAACATATAATTAAGAGTGTATCCAATTGAGACAAGAGCATTAACTAGGTTCTGATTTTCTTTAAGTACTCTATTGCAGTAATAAATGATGATAATAGAATAAGATTAGCACTTCTTTGTGTGTTGCCCTATACAACAAGATTGTTTACAATGTTTGCGCAGCCTTTTAGCCTCTCAGATCAATAATCTCTATATCACTCTATAAACTTATTTTTATTTGCTCTTATATATATATATGAGGAATGCTAGGGGGCCAGAAACTTTTGTGATTTGTAGCCATCAAATAGCCATCAATGATGGTTTTAATGGTGTGAGATTGGTATGAGATTTCATCCAATGGCTCACTTTTCTTTGCTGGTTACATGCTGGCCAGAATTTAACAAAGTTGCTGGCCCCCTAGACTTTTTCTATATATATAACAAACTTTTAGACACAGCAATAATAATCTGTAGAACAACAAATCACAGAACAGCAAATCAGATAATAGCAAAGTAATTTACTAACTAAAAATTGAATTCTAACTAAACTGTCATGAATTAATCCAAAGAACATCAAAATTAGTTTTCTCAAATACATGGAAATAGAGGAACAGAGGAAGAACGAGAAGGAGAAGAGAGAGGAAGAACGAGAAGGAGAAGAGAAGGAAGAGGGGTTTCTTGCGATTGAGCACCGCGCTCGTCAAGGAGAGCACCACGATTGACCGCTTCTGTCACCGTTAGGAAGGGAAAAAAGGGTCTGTGCGTTGTTGCAGTGGCTATGTTAGGGCTTGTGGAGAGCACCCCGCCATCGCTCGTTGAGGATAGCACCGCGCCGTCGCCATACGTGGAGGAGTGCACCACGATTGAACGCTGCTATCGCTGTTAGGAAGAGGAGAAAGGGTGCGTTGTTGCAGTGGCTATGTTAGGGATTATGGAGAGCACCGCGCTGTTGCTCGTCGAGGAGAGCACCGCGCCATCAACGTGCGTGGAGGAGTGCGCGATTGAACGCTGCTGACCTATTGTCGCCGTTAGGAAGGGGAGAAAGGGTATGGTGTGTATGTTGTTGCAGGGGAGAAAGGTTAGGGCTTTTGATTGTGTATGTGCGTGAAGTGGAACTACTGAAGCTCTTTTTTCCTTTTTGTGTTTAAGTTATTTTTTATTGAAAAAAAATTTGGGAATATGATTAAAAGTTCTTTTCTAAAATTTTTAAACATAAACAACTTTAGGTAACTTTTTATAAATGTTATTTGTTTAATTTTTTTGATAACTCTTATAAAATGTTGTATGTTATTTAAAAATGTTGTCTTAAAGTTTTTATTTTGTAACATTTTATAAATGTTGTTTTAGATATCAAAGACAACTCTTTTTATGGGTGACCAAAAATTTTGTTATCTTTGCCTTACTCAAAGGCAACTTGTCAGAAATATTGTCTTTATCTATCTAAGGCAACTTTTGTTAAATGTTATTTCGAATTAGGGTTACCTTATACCAAAAATGTTGTAGTGAGTCTTCTTACTAGATATGTAGCCAGTCACGCCGCTATCTCTCAAGACATGAGCCTTCATAATCCTCTTCATGTTTGCAGTCCAACCATACTCACCTGTGACCTAACAAGTAATTTATTAAGCTAAACATCTTCATATCATATAAAATACCAATCAAAGAATAAAATCATATTCAATACTAAAGAAAACAACGATATAGTATAAATGTAACACAATATAAGGACCAAATGAACATCACGACTTTATCATGCCAATTAATCACCATGCCATGACTAATAAACTCCTCTACAAAATTAGCTTACAATTCTAAACACAGATACACAAGTCCTATGTAAAACTTGCACATACCTAGAATTCTAAAAGAATAACACCCCTGACAATAACATCATGAGTTGGAAGAGGGAATTGAGACAACTTCAGTACCATATAGAAAGAACAATAATAAATTTAACTCAAATTTGAACTTCAACACTAAAACAAAAGAATGAAAATAATATTTCGTTTTTATGTAAATAACCATGATAACTGTATTTTGAAAGATACTACAACAAAAACATTAGAATACCTCAGACAGTTTAGCACTCCATAAAAATACTCGCAGTCGAAATTGAGGCAAGTCATAAGCTCTAGCTGTAAGATCTCAAATTTTTAAAAATTAAATAATTGACTATTTACAAGTTATTATATTATATTGAGATGTAATTTTTAAAAAAATTATTTTTAACAAAAATAATTAAATAAAATTTTATAATTATTGAAGTTTAATTTAATTATTATTTATTCTATTAAATTTAAAATATTTATAAAAAAATAATTTAATAAAACAAAAATTAAATTGATTTTTATTGTTATTATTATTATTACTATTATTATTATTATTATTATTATTATCATTATTAT
>NC_029793.2:8744727-8757106 GCF_000816755.2 Arachis ipaensis | reverse complement strand
CTGAGGGAGAGGAAGAGAACCGTGACCTTCTCAATGAATTTCTAACTTCGATTTCTTGTAAATCGTATTTTCAATAAAAAATATAATCCGGTAAAAGTGTTCGTATCTTTCTCTTCTACACGTTGGCGTTATTTTTGTTCGATAGAAGTTAACGGTAGCGTAACTCCTTTTCCTCTTGAGTTCGGCTAATTGGAGTTTTAGGAGGCACAGACGACTTCTGACGTTTTCTTCTTTAGCAGCTCAGTCAGAAAGTTTTTCCAAAATTTTTGTTGATTCTGATTTCGTATGAAGGTAGAGGATTTATTTTAAAATTAACTGTTTTAATTTATAAATGCTATTGAAGTTTAGTGAGTAACTGCAAATAATTCATAAATGTCTCGTTTGATTAACAGATGAAAATTGATGAAATTGAGATTGTTGGTGATTGCGAATATAATTGAATGTGATGAAATTGGTTGAATTGTGGCTGTGAATGGTAATTAATCTGGGGTTATTTATTAATTTGAATATGCTGAGTTGATTATTGAAAACCTGTTGTATAAGTAATTGATGAATTGAGTTTGGGTTATGGCTGTGATTATGACTAGTTTCGTTGTTGTGAGTGATTAACTGGTGAGATTGATTTTTGTTTGATTTGTTGGTATTGAATTGAGATTTGAAAATGATTTCTGATATTGGAATTAGTTTGAGTTATTGGAGACGATTAAAAAAAAAGTTGAGAATGGTTCGGTTGGGACCCGAAAAGGGTGGTGAAGTCCAATTTTAAATGGAGATGCTGTCCAATTTTTGTAAAAATATACGAAAAGTGATTTCATTTTTAAAATCTGATTTATAAGCTTATTTTGAGAAATTATTGATTTGATTTATGAATAATTATTGGTTTGACTCAATAACATAAGATTGAAAAGTCTGAATTTTATTAAAATAGAAAGTGGCTTAACTTCAAAGAAAACGTTTTAATTACTGAAAACTACTTGATTTCGATTTATTACAAAAAGTCTTATTTTCAGTTTGATTTATTAAGAAAGTATAAGGTTTTAGGTTCAGTTTTTTTTAGAATAGATTTTGTTTTAAGTTATTATTTGCGTTCGGTTTGTTAAGAGAAAGAAGGAAAGAGGAAAGAGAACACGGCACGTGTGATTATGAAATGAATAAAAGGTCACGAGAGGGTGACGAAAAGTAACTAGTTAGGGTGCCGATGTGAGAATGTTAAGCCGTGGGCTTTATGTGTGAATGATTGTGCGGGGATGCCCGTGTGTATGGAATGGCTTCTAGGAGAAAGTGGCACATGCTTCAACTAGAGAATCAGCGCCTGCAAGAAGTAGAAACTTGTAGAGGTTATGCCGCTGGAATGCCTTATCTGACTTGTGAGTCAGATTGCATCAGGTGCGGGTCGAAACCGACAAATGAGCTCATTACCTGCGATAGGACTAGACATGCATCATCATTGCTTGCACATTTGTATTTAATTGTGTTTGTTTTTCTTGTCTCTCTGTGATTGTGTTGTTTGTCTTATTGCTATTTGTTTGTGTTGATCTGTTTTATGTGCTATTTGTTTGTGTATTGAGGTGACTGGAACTGAGGTTGTGATTGAGATTTGTCTTAAGTTCAAAAATTTAAAGAAGGTAATTAATTATATAAAGTAATAGTAAAAAGTATTTTCAAAAGGTTTGATAAAAATATAGTTTTATTGAGTAAAGTTAATTATTTGCATTTTATTTCATTACTCTTATGGCATTCTCCTTCCCTACTGAGAACGCGTGATTTGTTCTCACCCCAAAATCTTCCACCCTTTCAGTGGCACAGGTTCGAAGACTCAGTTTGAAGCTGCGGGCAATTATTAGTCTTATTTGAGTTAAGTTTATGTGTTGAGTAGCTTTCCTAGAATTCTCTCGCCTTTGTTAGTTAAGATTTTATTTTATACAGAGGGATAGGAGTTGTATCTGAGTTTCATTTTAATTCTTTTGTATGATATTTATTATTCTTACTAACTATGTGACTAGTATTGTTTGGAGATCTTTGATATATGATTTTAATTAATAGAAACAAAACTTTTCGTCTTTTTCTTAAAAATTGAAATGCGAAATCAAACTAAAGGCTCAGTATTAGATAGTAAATACAGAAAACAGGTCAGTAACGCCTCACTTTTGATACGATCATGACATGCTGAAAGTCAGGGTGTTACACTAGCGACTAGAATTCCCAAGCTCCACCACATATTACATTAGCATCTCCCTACAAGACAACAATAATGATATAGATGACATCAAATAGCACTCAAAAGAAAACTAAGGAAAAAAAAAACAGACACCTTGAAAACTAAAATTTTAATAGTGTGTGTCACAAACTGCTCTTTTTATTTCTTCTTTCTTGTTCTTTTCCCTTTAACTTGAATCCTATTGAAAGAGTTTAAAGATATCACACAGAATAAATGAAAGAAGAAAAAAGAAAAGAAAAGAAAAGAAAAGCCACTACCTAAAAAACATGAAAATGCTTATTACCATATATTGATAAATGATAATTCAACCATATGAATATATGATCTATGAGGTGCCTATACTATTCTCACATACATCATCATATAATTACTAGTCACATTATTTACCTTAGGTACATAAATTCTAGCATCAATTTCTCTGGGACTTTACCTATAGTAATCCATACCAGACCAGCTTTTGAACGGGATCACCATGTTAGTGGCATGAACTAGTGTTTTAAGTAGCTTGTTAATCATTTTTACATCATTAGCTAAAAAAATTAATGAACTACTCTTCATCAAAGATATCAGAGAAATTATTACAAAGTGAACAAAGGAATATAAAATCTAACTATAACCAGTTAATCAGTTACCTATTGTCCCAAAAAAAATGGAGACATAAAGCTTAACATACATAAACCTAGGGTTCAAGCCTTCTTCTCAAAGGATTGGGGCTAGGATTTGAGTTGGGTTTTGAATTGAGCCATGGACAGCAACTTCTTGCCACCCTGCTACCTTGGATATCGGTCACCACCGTAGACGCGATTATGACGATTTGGCGTGCTTACTCATCAATTCTACGCAGACACTACTTCTCTGAGACGCAAAGCAAGAACGTTATGAAATAGAGGAATAGAATCGCAAAAACGTATGATTTTGCAAGTTAACTCGCGATTCTTGGCAGCAGCACTAATAATTAACCATTAACAAATTAAAATCAATAACAATTAACAGAGTGGCAATCTTTCTCTATAAAGGAGTAAAGAATAAAATTTACATTATTCTCTATGAACTATTTAACTCAATCAAAGTGGCCAACAGAACAAACAAACAAAAAATAATAATCGATTCTATATGAAATAGTTAACTCAGTGAATTATAAAAATTAATTATTTTGTAATTTACATTAAAAATGAAGAAATCAAAGGTGAAAAGTACCATAATCAATGTGAAAAACTAGAAATTGCTGAATTAGCAACAACCAGTGTAGAGAATTGCACCTCAGTGGAAAAGTAGTGAAAAACCTGAAATTCAACAAAATATCAATCAAACCAATCCAAACAAATTGAAATTTCAGACTCAAGAATCATAATAGCATGCTTAATTAACTATGAACTAAGACAAAAGCTGATAAAAAAATCCCAATTTTAATCTAAATTAACCTAATCAGGAAAAATAAGTTTGACTAAATAAAATTACTAAGTAAAAATTAAAATCTAACTAAAATATAATGAATTAAATTAAAGAACAGCAAAATGAATTTTTCCAAAACCTGAAAAATAAAGAATAGAGTAACAAAAAGGCAGGGGTGAGGAGGTTGCAGCTGAGGGGTGATCGCCGTGTTACCAGAGTAATAAACTAGCGATTCAATGTGTTATAAGTTAACTCAATCACGATTCAATATGCTCTTTAAAGTTCAACCACAAACAAAAATCTCAGAGAAAAAAATTCCTGATTATAACACCATTGCTGGGAAGAAAGGCTTTTCTTTTTATCCCAATAGGAAGTGTATATAGTGGCAACTGACAGATTATTTTTAATAAACTTCAAAATTGTTGCAAATATAAGAGTGCAGTTATACTCAGCATAGTTGGAATTGTTGCCCAAATATCCATTAAGGGTGTATTTTTGGTTGAATTTATAATTACAGTTCAATTCCTTTATACAAGTCTAAATTACTAACAATATTATGCAAATTGCCACTGAAATTCATCACATAAATAAAAAAAGTCAACAGAACCACAATATTTTTGGTTGAATTTATAATTACAGTTCAATTCCTTTATGCAAGTTTAAATTACTAATAATATTATGCAAATTACCACTGAAATTCATCACATGAATAAAAAAAAAGTCAACAGAACTACAAATTGTCACCGAAATTTAAAAACAACAACAAAAAAGGAGTGAAAAGCTCAATTAAAATGTAAAATTTCAGTTATAAAGCTGAAAATTAAAGAAGAAAGAACACAAAAGAAGATTTTTCTTCTCCTTCTCCATTAGACTAACCTCAAAATAGGAAGTAAAAACGCTAGAAATGATGGTTTTATATTTAGAGACATTAAGCAATGAAAAAAATCTTGTCAAATATATGCTTATAATAGATGATGCAAAATCATAATCAAAATGCAAAATAAAAATGAAAACCTTAAGAAGCAACAATCAGAACCATAAAAAATTCAAAAAAATTGAAATAAAACCTCCAAAATCAGAACTATCAAAAAGCTCAAAAAATTCAGAATTAATGCATTCAAAAATTCCTTTCCCATAGTAAAATTCAAAATCAATGCATTCAGAAAATTTTATTCCCATACTAAAATTTAGAACATTTCCATACTAAAATTTAGAATTAATGCATTTAGAAATCTTATTCCTATAGTAAAGTTTAGACATTTCTTACCAATACGCAGAGGAGGAGGAGGAGGGAGGTTACAGCTACGTGTAGCGTTGTCAGAGCTCGTAAATAGGAGGAGGAGAGACAGGGGTCGCAAATAGAAGGAGGCGAGACAAGGTAAGAAGAGGAAGAAGGAGAAGAGAAGGGAGAGGGGGTTTCTCGACGGTGGTGGTTCAGCACAAAACGAGGAGCGCACCGCGCCGTCGCTGTGGAGCAGCGTTCGTGGAGAAGATGACCGCGCCGACGCCCGTGGACGAGAGCATCGCGCCGACGCCCGTTGTAAACCCCGTTAAATTAGTAAATAATTAGTCAATAAATTAATTTTTAATAAAGAAAATTAGAAATGTGAATATTATATTAAATTAGGATAGAGCTCATCAAAACGAGAATTTTGACACTAATTTCGAAGAAATCAGCCCAAGATTAGACCGAACGGACCGAACCGGTTGAACTGGACCCAAACCGAACCCGTGGGCCCAACCGGCTCAGCATTTAAATGAGCTAAAGCTCATTTTCTTCTCTAAGAATACAACAGAAGCAGCGCTAAACGCAGTGAGAAGAAGAGAAGGGTACGAAATCCTTGTTTCAATTTCCAAACACCGTAACTTTTCGATCCGAGCTCCGATCACCGCACCGTTTACGGCCACGCGACCACCGCGTCGAGCTCTACGATTCTATTGGAATAATTTTATAGGTAACTCACTTATTCACTCTCAGCCTCTTCTTCCCCAATTTTTGAAAAAATCATGTGGATGTGTTGAATTTCCTTGTTTTTGATGTTTTAGGATCCAATTAGCTTGAAAAAATGTTTACTCTTGCTTACATGAAGCTTGGGTAAGGTGAGGATACCATAAATCCTATTTAATTTACTGAATTTATGCCTTGGGTATTAAATTGGTTATATATGTGTTATGAATGTGTATTAAGTTGTGAATAAATAATTGGAGCTTGAAATTGTGGATATTGGAACTTGGAAGAAGTTGAATACTAGTGTTTTGTTGAGGTTTTTGGGGCTGTGTTTGTGTTAATAAGCTGTCTTGATCACTACGAGAAAATTGGCCAAGGTATGGTTTAAGTTGCTTGCATTTAATATATAATGTTCTGTGAAAACTTAGGCTAGATGACTATAGGATAGGTTGGAATATATGTGTATATTGTTGTTTAGTAACTTGTTGTTAAGTATGGATTAGCATGGTGCTATTGATTAATTGATGGTTTGGCAAATTGTTAATTATTGATTTGAGGATATAAGTATATAAACTTGGGATTTATGAGCTATAGTTTTTGTTGTAGATTTTGGCATGTGTATGTGTAATTATTGTTGGTATGAGGTATGACTTTTATGGTGATTGTTGTGTTGAGGAAGAAGAACATATTGTGTTAGCAAGTGCAGGTTGTTGTGTTGGTATCATGGGATTTGTTTTGAATGAGGAAAAGGTTTTGAAAGTTTGCAAAATTTTGGTGTTGGGCCGAACTTCGGCGAGCTATAACTTAGCTTTCGGAACCCCAAATCGATTTCAACTTATTTTAAATGAAAATTGGTTTCGTGAAGTTTATGCCGTTTGAAGAATGGATGAAAAATGATTTAAAATGATTAAGTTATGCTCGACGGAAGTTTTGGGTTTGAAACAGGTAATTCTGCAACTTTTTAACTTAATCAGATTTTTTTGGAGAAAACGTACATCTACGTGTACGCGTAGCCCACGCGCACGCGTGGCGTGGAATTTTTGACTGTGCGTATGCGAGTAGCCCTATGCGTACGCGTAATGAGCCAGCATACATGTCCACGCGTATGCATGATAAGGGGATGCGCGTGCGAGCTGCCTTTTTACATTCCCACGCGTACGCGTGGCTTCTATTCCAGCAAACATGATTTTCTGAGTTTTAAACCCTATTTCAAACTTCTAAACCTCTATTTTCATTCCTATAGTCTTAAATAATAGTATTAAACCTGATAAATGGATGAAGTTAGGAAGTAGGGATAACTTGGAGGTGAAGTAAAGCTGAAAAAGGGATGAATTGAATATGCAATGTTATGAATGGTTATGTATAATACTTGGCATGATTAATTAAATGATCTGAGATACGAGATTTCCTAGGTAAAGTACCGTGGCTTGCCACCACGTATACTAGGTCGAAAACTCGATACTTTGTTAACCCTATGACGTAAGGGTGACCAGACACTTATAAATTCCCGGGAATGTTAATCCCTATTGAGCAATATTGATTATTTGAGAAAAAGCTATGCATAGACTTTTGGGGATGCACGTCGGCGGATAGTCCAAATGTTTAGCAAACCGGACTTGTCGGGTTGGCTTGATAACCGACAGATGAGACTCATCAGTCATAGGACAGGCATGTACAGAGACGGTTCCAAGTGTAGTGGTGTGGGGGCAAGCGCCCCACTACAATTTGAAATTTTTTTTAGTAGTATATGATAATAATATTTATTTGCCCCATTAGATTATTAAATTTAATCCCATAATAATTTTTTACTCAATTTTTTGTACTTAATTGTCAATTTAATAATTTTATATTAGATATTCGTTAGAATGATCAATTCTTAGATTTAAACAAAATTATTTTTCTTTTTTAAAAATTAACTCAAAAGAATATTATTGATCTTTTTTTCAAATTAGCTTTAATTTTTGCGTAGCAACTATATTAATTGAAAGAACTTTTTTAACTATGAATATTAATAAGAGACAGCTTCTAATTGTGTTGGGAAGTAAATTTTTAAATAATTGTTTAGTAATATATATGAAAAGAGAGAAATTTTGATGGTAGTGTTAAAGAAAAATTACTTAATTTTTTAAAAATATAAAACCTAAAAGAATAGAATTTTAAATTATATATTATTATTTAAATTACTATTTTAGTGTTTTAATTTTTATATTAGATATTTTGAAGGCTAATCATATTTTACAATAACAAATTAAAATATAATCATAACAATAATCAAGCTATATGTACATAAAAAATAATTATCTGTATAAAATATATATTAAAATATAAAATACACATTGAAAATAAATTAAACAATACATGTGTTTATACACAGATATATAGTGGTTAATAGATAATTTAATATTTAATTTTTTATATACACATATTATTTTTATTATAAAAATTATTATCATGTTATGTAAATTTTGCCCCACTACCAAAATTTTTTGGATCCGTCATTGGGCATGCATCATATGTATATTACTTGAATTACTTGTTTGTGCATTAACTGGGTGTGCCTAATTGTATTTGCTATGTTAAATGTATATTTGCTACTGATGAGTTTGGAAAACTCCAAATTAAATTAGTGATGATCAAACATTATTAATTTGATTAATTACAAAATTATTAACTTTATTTCAATTCATATATGTTGATTAAAATAATTTTGCTATGCAGGTTTTGATTGGGCCGAAAAGAAAAGAAAAATTGTTGCAAGCCCAAATATGAATTTTACTTTCAGCCTTGGTTAAATTGTTTGGCTGAATCAATATGTTGTTAATGGGCCAGATTCTATTATTATTAGCCCAACTCAAATTTTAGTTGGAAATCCAAGGCTTGGTCCGAAACCAATTTTGAGAGAAAGCAAATATTTTGCTTCATGCTTTCAACGGATCCCATTTCCATCATGTGATGGACTTCAAATTCAATTAACTTGCATTGGAAACATGAGAGAGAATATGCAATTGATTTGATGGCCTCATTAATGCTACACGCCACTCAGAAAGAAAGGGGAGTAGGAATTAATTCAGCTTGATTTAATTTTGTTCAATTCCATTACATGCCTTTCTTTCTAATCTCTCTTCTCTCTCATCTCTCTTCTACATTCGGTCATATCACAGAGGAAACTATAGAAGCTATGGCAAGCTACCGAAGAGAAGAAGAAGCAAGTAACAAGACCATTGTAATGATGGCAAGAAAAAGAAAACAAAAAGTATGTAGTGGCTGAGATTTTCATTACAAATGGTAAGATTTTGTGAAGAGATCTCAGCTTCTCCATACCAAAAATGGATGAAGAAGATTTCGGTCAGAGGAAGAAGATCTCAGAGGGATGGCTCGACTCTGCTTTTGTGTTCACTCATCACAGAAGGTAGCTAGGGTGGCTACGTGAAGGAGGAAGCAAAAGTGGAGCAGGAGGAGCTGTCATGCATCAAGAAGTGTCAAGGGCTAGGAATCCTACTTGGAGTGTAAGTCAAGTTGAATGGCTCATATTGATGAAGATTGGTGTAAAGAGAAGACACAGAGGTAATTGCATGTTGGTTTTAGCATTCAGTTATCTCTCCTCTCTCTCTGGCCGAACCGATTTTGCATGAAGAAGAAGAAGTTTAGCTTGGTTCATTTGGTTTCAACCGTGGAGGCTTCCCCTCTATATAAGGGAGAATAGCCAGGGCTTGAAGCAAGGAGTAAGAGTGCAAGGCATAGAGTTCTCATAGCTACCTAAGCTAACAGAAGTTCTTCTCCTTCAATGTTCTTTATTTTGTATTTTTCTGTTTAATTTTGTCTGTCTTGATTCTCATGGAAAAAGGCAAACAGTGAGGTTTGTAAGGAAAAAGCCATAGAGCGGAAAAAAGCAGAGAGTGCAAAATTAAAAGAAAAAGCCATAGATGTCCTTAGAGGTCCTTTGTACATCTGTGTTGTGTTTCATGATTCTGTGGGAATCCCCTTGCAAGTTGGGTTAGCACTTAGCAGTTGAAAACTTAGCAGTAACCAAGTCAAGTTCAGGATTGGGGATTAGATTCTGGACTTGTCCCGGATAGGAAGGGTAGTTCCTAGGGAGAATTGATGTATGTAATCATGATGATTATAGTGAAATTCCATCATTGTTGTGATGGAGACTGGATGTAGGCTGTATTGCACTTTGCAGCTGAACCAGGATACATCTTGGTGCGATTCTCTCTCTTTCTTCTACTCCATTTCTGTTTTTGCTGCACAGGAGATAAAACTGAAAAATATCTCGTGCCGGGTTACGAGATAAAAATAAAAAGTCACGTGGTTGGGTACGAGACAAAAATAAAAAAGTCTCCAGAAGTTGTTTCAAAGACTAGCAAGTGTTATTAAGTGAAAAAGGGGCTAAGATTCAACTCCCCCTTCTCTTAGCCACTGAAAACCATCAGCTACCTTTATCTATTTTTTTGTTTGTGATATATTGTCAGAGATGGAGGTACGGAGGAAGGCAGTAAGACTAGATTCAAGACTAAGTTAGATTAGGCTTAGATACTCTTAGAAAACCACCTTTTATGGTTTCTGTTTAATACTTTAAGCTTAATAGTCTGAGTGTCGGCATTCTAAGATTGCCTCTGGCATTCCGAGGACCTTATATCTTATATGTGTGGCACCTTTACCATACTGAGAACCTCTGGTTCTCACTCCATACTATGTTGTTCTTTTTCAGATACAGGTCGAGAGGCACCTCATTAGGTGTCCGGACTTCTGAGGTGAAGTGGTTATCGGGTTATTTTGTTGTATAGTTATGTATATATATGTACTTAGTTTCCTCTCAACATGACTTGATCCTTTTGACCCTCTTAGAGGCTTATGGAGAGACATGATTTTGTTTATGTAAATTTGGATTTTGGATATGTATATGCCAGCCTTGACTTCACAGGCTGAGTTAGGAGCTTGTTATTTTGTATCTTTGACCCTCTATTCCTACTTTTGTTATCTTATGCTTCATAGCTACAGTTTTCTTTGTACGAAAGTTAACTCATTTTCTGAACATTGTGCTTTTATTCCGCAATTTTTATTTCTCCTGTTCTTCAATGCTCCTAGTTTATTATATTCTTTCTGCTATTATATGTACACATTTCATTTTAGAGGTCGTAATACGACATCACCTTTATTTTACGGCTTAAGCGTAAAGCTGAGTGTGGCAGGGTGTTACACCTGTGGAAGGGAGCACAGCGCCGTCACCCGTGGAGGAGAGCACCGCGCAGTCGCCGTATATGGAGGAAAGCACCGCGATCGAGAGCTGCTGTCATACGTGGAGGAGAGCTGGGATGGTGGAGGGTGTGTTGCCGTTTGGGATTGTTTTCGAAGGGTTAGGGCTAGCTTATGGTAGTGATGAACTGAAGCACATTTGACATTCCTTCTTTTCTTTTTTTTTTCTAAGTTATTTGATAAAAATAATTGGTGGGAATATAATTAATAATTTTCCTCTAAAATTTTTAGTTATAAATAATTTTAGGCAACTTTTTATAAATCTTATTTATCTAATTTTTTTACAACTCTTATAAAATATTGTATTTTTATTTAAAAATGTACGTTGTCTTAAATTTTATATAATGCAATATTTTTTAAGTGTTGTTTTAGATATCAAAGATAACTATTTTAGTAGATGGCCAAAAATTTTGTTATCTTTGCCTTACTCAAAGACAACTCGTTAAAAATGTTGTCTTTTTCTATCTAAGACAACATTTATTAAATGTTACTTCGAATAAGGGTTATCTTAGGCAAAAAATGTTGTAGTGCAACTATCCAATAAATTAAGAAGTTGTTTAATTATTTTATATGCGAAATAAAAGATAAATACTAAATCGGTATTCGAAAGATTCTTACGTTGACAAAAT
Source organism: Arachis ipaensis (assembly GCF_000816755.2). Lineage (NCBI taxonomy): Eukaryota > Viridiplantae > Streptophyta > Magnoliopsida > Fabales > Fabaceae > Arachis > Arachis ipaensis. The sequence goes on along the minus strand of NC_029793.2, from coordinate 8,745,663 downwards.
GGTATGACTTTTGTTATTGACAAAATAATTTCTAAAAAAATTTAAAATTTGATGAGCGTGTCCCAAGCTCGTTGGAGCACATCTCTAGCGAATACAATACTGACGTGGCCACCGTGTTTTCATGATCTTTTCATGACCTGACAAACCCCTAACCTTAATCAAAACCCAGTGGTCATATCAACATCGTGTTCGTCGGAAATATACTCCGGTGAGCTTGGGGACACGCTTGTTAAATTTTAAAATATTCCAGAAACCATTTTATATCAATAACAAAAATCAGGTACCATTTTATCGGATTTGTATCCTCTAAATTTTAAATTTTACTTTAGAGAGTAAAGTATGATCTATCACTATTTATTTCATAGGTGGAACCAAGAAAAAACATGAGAGAAAAAATATTCTATGATATGATGAGAGATATCACTTTATCATCTAAAGTAAAAATCTAAAATTTAGAGAATTCAAATTTTATTTTATCAGCACTAGAATCTTTCGAATACCGATTTAATATTTACCTCTGCGTAATAATAAATATGCTTTTAATATCTGTATTAAATACGTGTTATTGTAATTTTGATTTCTCAGTTTTATTTTGATATTAGTTTTTCATTTGTATTAGAGGTTTTAATCTCTATTACTCTACGTTAATATTAAATTGGAATATATTATAAAGAAAAACCCTCAAGGACCAATAATTTTAATATATATTGATTAGTTTTTTTAGTTAATAATTTAATATTTTTAGTTAATAATTTAATATTTTTAGTATAATTGTTCAACATCATATTTTTAAATAATATTAGTTAATTGTTAGTTGAAAAAAATAAATTGTATTGATTCTGTGATATTGTTCTATCATAAAGATTCATAAAATCTTGTAGAAGCTAAGGATAAAAGGTTTTTCAATTAATAAGTTATGTATGTGTATGCCATCAA
>NC_029793.2:8724614-8744660 GCF_000816755.2 Arachis ipaensis | reverse complement strand
GTTTCATCAATCATGCATGTCAATTATCCTTGGGTATTTCATGAAGTTTTTATAAAAAGCTCTATTGAACATATTTCCAAAATAATCACAAGATAACCCTTGTTTTTACATTTTGCATATTTGAAAACATATTTAAATTGATCTTTTTGAACCCATTAATTAATTCCTAATCCTAAACCAATTCTTTTTTTCTAAAAATCAAAATAAAAAATAACAAAAGTTTTTTTTTTGTCGTCTCTCATTTGTTTAATTTAATTTCTAGTGCACACGATTTCATAAGAGATATTGTAAGCATACAAATATCATAAAAATAGAAAAATTCTGTTAATTTTCTTAGAAATTGCATTAGTTAATAAATTTGCCAAGAGGACTTGGTCAGTTATGACACCCTAAATTTATTGTGGAGCTTCCTATGTGTCTACTTTGGTATTTTCTTCTAAATCCATGTCAATTTTGTGGGTAATTTATCTTTGTATATGTGTCATCATCATAACCATTGATCAAAATTTTTTTAACCTTTTATTAATTGATTCATTAAATATTTTCACACTACATTATATTTTATATTATTTACATTATACTACATAACGTATATGTACTGTAATATGAATGGGTGTAATGTGCAAATAGTTGATTTTTACAAATCCCTCCCTAAATACCATTCAAATCAAAACCTTCCCCAAATCCCATTCGAATGTCCACAGCTCCTTCTTCTACCTCATTCCTCTAATTTCTCTGGTGACTCATCGGCAGGGCCAGATTTTTCCGAACTCCGTCGAAGACCCTGCCTACTGCTTCTTCGTCTAGGGTTACGCGGTTCTGTAACTCACCGGCAGAGTCCACAGCTTCTTCTTCTACCTCATTCCACCGATTTCTTCGGTGACTCATCGGCAGGGCCAGAATTTTCCAAATCTCGTCGAAGATCCTGCCTGCTGCTTCTTCGTCTAGAGTTACGCGGTTGTCCTTTTCTGTGACTCACCGTCGAAGAACGTAACTCATCCCCTTGCTGGCAAGGTTCCGGCGACCCACGTGCAAAACCCTCTCGGAAAACCCTTGTAAGGCCTACTACTTCTTCTTCTAGCTCATTCGTTCATTTTTTTTGTTTTTTTTTTTTCGAATTTCACAACAAATTTAGCGCGATTTGTTCTGTTACTCACTTTCTGTAATCACTGTTCATAGAAGAAGATTGTTTCAATTTCGAATGCAATAGCTGATCATAGTTGTCCATGGTGGTGTTAAATGTTAATCAGATTGATGGCCAGTGATGCATGCTCCTCAAACACGAGACGAGGCAGAGGGGGAGCCGGCGGACAATAGGAACTGAGAGCTGGATAAGTTCGCTGCATCCTGGGGATGTAAAAGATGGTGTGGCCCCAAAATGCTTCTGTGAAAAATATGCCATCTGTTACATGTCGAAGACAGACACCAACCTGAATAGGCTATTTTTTGGATGCCCATTGTTAAAGGTAAGCACGCAATTCTTCATGTATGAGTACTAAGTTTATGCTAAAATTTGGTTAAATTTTGAATTTTTGGAATGGAGGTTTAGACTTTAGATTTTCATTATTTTCCCTTGCTCAAGTTGTTGTGGATGTGATTTTGAATTATTAGGAATGACATGCTTATTGGATATGAAAATGATTTGATTTTGTAAGCGATTTGCTATTAAATTGGGTTGATTTTGTATATGATTTGATATTGGAGCTGGTTAATTTTGAAGAATGATTGAGAATTGGAAAAAGTTGATTTATTGAAAATAGATCTACCTAGATTAATAAATTAATTGTGACATGAATTGAAATGGAACCTGATCTGATATAAAAAAATGGCTTAAAAATTTGAAAGGATTTTTTAGATGTAGAGTTTAGGGATTAATTACAGTGACATACGTGGATTTGATTGAATCGGTGTATTTTGTACCACCATACATTCATTGTGTTCTATTCGATTTAGGTGACAGAAGCACATTGCAAATTCTTTGTCTGGATTGATGACCACTTTGTAAGGGTCAGAGCAGAGGAGCCAACAAGGGGATCGGGTGATGGGAAGCAGAATAATGTTGAAGAACATTTGGGAATGGATAACTTGATAGCCCATGTAGAAGAAAGAATAGCAAACCTAGAGAAGCCGCTGAACAAGAAGAGTAGAGAAGCAGAGTTGAAGAAGAAGAGTAGAGAAGCAGCTGCAAGAGAGAAGGAGGCTTCATCAACAAAGTCTAATGATTAGATCAAAACCAGAACCTGAAGCACCTCTATTAGGTTTAGAAACTTAAGAATAATTTCCTTCTTTGTGAATTTTTCTACTAGAATGTAGACACACAATTACTTGAATCTTTTAAAGGAAAATTTGTCGATGCCGTTTCTTTGATATGGGCCACATGATTAGAATTTGATTATGTTTCTAGTGACGTGTTCTTGTTTTACCTATAGATACATATATGTTTTATGGTATATATTTTTGTGAGTTAGTTATCGAAGTTTCTTGGTAATTTTAATAGCATATTAAGGATAATATGTTGTAATAAGTCGTCCGAATACCAGAAAATAACAACCTTGTTTTAAGTGACATGAATGCTTAACACTGCAGTCATGTTATAACTTAATGTTCGGCAATTCTGTAAGAGTATGAAGGAGAAGGCGATGACAATATAGTCAGATGATTTGGTGACTCTCATGACAAATCATGCAGCCACCACAATAGATAATTGACACGATTTATTTTTCTTTTTATATAGTAACATTCAATGAGTGTATGGCTTATTGCAGGTCTTACCATGTAATGGGGTAGGCTGGGTCATCGTCCAACACAGTAGCGGTGTCTACAATTGTGGTCATGAAACCTGTGGCCATCATGTAAGTTTGTCTTCTAACTTATTTCAAGTAGTTTCTTAAATTCTCGTTTATATTTCGTCTTTTCAGGTGGAATCGTGTTACATAGTAAAAAATAGGTCGAATTATCGGTCGAATTTTGTATGCATGTGTCGATTCATGATCATCGCCATTGAGTTCTTGTTAGGAATTAAGGTGTAAGATAGTAGATGAGTTGGTAATCGATATTTTTTTTTCCAGTGTTACTTTAACTAAGGGAATTATTTAGTCTTTCTGACATACTTGGGATTGGGCTCAGTGAACTAACCTGAAAAAACATTTATTTTTTGGTAGTTCAAGTCTCTCTAAAAGTAAAGTGGGCTAGTTATCAAATTGGGCCAGCTACAAAAACAAAATCAATGTACATTAGTAGAAAATTCAGCTGAGGATTAATGGAGCAAGTGACTTGAAAACGGTCAAGCCCAACTTTTTCCAAAATTTTAAGCCAAACCAAAGTGCAATATGTTTCTCCAGGTAACTATTTTATCCATTTATGTATCTGTCTATTAATTGCTTTCACTTACCCTGCTCAATTTTTGTCTGAATAGCATTTTTTGGTAGAATTTAGCTGCTTAGTTGGTTAGTTGATATTTGTCACATAATGTATACAGTAGGATGGTTAGAAATAGAATAACACCATTATAAATCTCCTATACATGAGAAAAACTACATGACACATCAAATTAGATATAATGAAGTTGTAATGTAACCATTTCTCTTAATTATGGGGTCTTCAAACCAATGTTAAACATACACAAGTAAGTTAAACTGAAATCAAACAATCTTAGAAGTAACCAATGTTATAACAATTAACAGGATATTTCATTACCCAAAAAAAAAAACCATAAAGAACAGCAACCAGAATACTAAACATAGACATTCAACAAAGTTCAACAATACATTTAGTCAGAGTAGATTCAAATGTGAATTATTTCTAAACGGGAAACATCCCTTCAAAATACTTGAGTGTAGACCTAACTGTTATCGGGTGTGGCATTCTTGGGTCTCGCCATGCTCTCCTCACCAATAGATTTCTAGTGCCATGTTCAATGTCATATTCTGTCAACACAAGCTCTCTGTACCTGGAATTGACGAGTAACTCTCTTTCCTTTTAATTGTTAACCAACAGAATTAAGTTATCATCCACGAATAGTATTGGATTTTCTCTGATGCTTCGACTCCTAAACCTGTAGTATTGCTCTAATATTTTGTTTCCACCGGCGTCCTCATTCAAGTGCCAAATTGATGCGACATAACCAAATTCATTGTGTGTATGAGCAAGGAGTGCAAGTTTGTCGTTGTGGGTTAGTAAATTGTGAATGGTATATATTGCACCTACTAGAATAGATACCTCGCTAAAAGATTCATCTTCGACACTGTAAAATAAAATAGACTTGGGTGTAGCATAACTATCTCCTGTACCAGTAATCCAACAAACATGACCATTATGAAAAACAGAGTTAGGGTCAATTTTTTCGACACCAGGGAGACAATTAACACAGTGAAACCATGTAGAACGCCTTGAACAATATCTAGAGAAAAAAAAGTAGGCATCAGCTATGTCCCTTTTGCACATATGTATGATGTTGTATGCATCTGTGTTTGGGAAATATCAGAAACCATATACTGGAAAATATAATATACCGTGATCCCTGTGGGGTCGGAAATTTCTCTAGAGCGTTGTGTTGTTGGATTCGATACCAGAAGTTTTGTGTCGTCTTGGTCACGGGAGAACTTGAAACATATGTTCCTGTTTGATACTCCTACAATACGAAACCACCCATGGATGCCAACTCCGAAAGGTTGCTGAACATGCACTTGTTCTCCTGAAGCAACATTAACAGTAGTGAGTATCCAACATGAAACAAGACATGTTGATCTAACACATTCTGCCTTCGCATGTGTTGTATGCATGTCTCTGGTTGGTGTAGGCGTCTGAGCCAGAATTTATTCAAGCACATACATCTCCCTACAACTTTGGCACTGCTTCACAAGAAGATTTCTTACAGCAGTTCATCCGGAATAACCGGTAACGGAACATAAATTAGTTGTAATTCACTCATTTTTCTCGAGGCACGTTTGGTAGTCTTGGCTTTTGGTAGGTTAATGTTTGATGTAGGAAATGTGCTTGAAGTCTCTGGTTGGCTTATAAGGAATGAACTTAAATTTCTCTAACTAATTAATTGTGTGAGATGTTGCATCCAATCAAAATTGATATGGCAGAATAATGTGTTACCGGTGTTATTGTTACCAGTTTACCATAAAAATTAAAATTGTCTCGTCTACCAAACTTTTTCTTGCCTATGCTAGCAAATATAAATTCTCTGGGAGTTCCAACATTCTTGTTTAAATTTTCTCTGATTTTTTCTTTATTTAATTTGAAATTAAAAGCTGCCTCCAATTTTGCCTTGTACAATGGAAATGTGTGCTAACCTAATCCATGGGTCCTGCATGTGTATTTACGTTATCTTGCTAAGTGAGTCACTAATCGTTTATGCTTATCAACTTGAATTCCTATGTTTTTCCCCTAATCAGTTATCACACAATTATAACCCGTCATCCAAAAGAACACCATGTCACTACTCATTTCTGCAGATTCTGTTTATTGTATAAAAAAAGTTTGCATTCCCTAATTAGGATGTTACCACTGCAACACCCTCATCCATGTAGCCACACAAAATACCTTCTTGCACATGAAAAACCTTTTGTTAATAAAACCAAAACCACTAGAATGCGGATTATATATGACCCATATATACATTAACAAAACCACAATTTCCAACACGATAATTTACATTAACATAACCAAAGTTAAAAGACACAATACTAATCCAATATGTTCACAAAACTAAATATGTACATATATTTGTTCACAAATGGCCACCGAAACATTCTTACAAAACATAAGTGCATCATATATTAATACGAAACACAAATAACTTAATACTGTTCTGCCCTATGATGATGGTCTTCACTGATTCACAGACGACTTGGAAGAGTCATACGAGGAATTTCTTCGGTACCTCCTACTAGGTCCTGCCACTGCCCCTCCCCCCCTGTTGATGGAGGTTGATCCTGTAATAATTTCGGAAAAATTATTCTACATGAATGAATAGAAAAAAATTGTTAATTTAACTCGCTAAGTACATGAATTATTGTTACCTTGACTCCTGAGAACGTGGTGGTGAACCTTGTTGCCTTCGACACTGCAAACGTAATAACCGATCGATCTCGAACATACTCAGCTGTGCTTCCTTATTGAAGTGTGCCTTGCATCGGTCTGCCAACCACTGTATGATTTGGTCAGACAACCCGTTGGGCGCATATATCTGGTCAACCGCTCTAGGCTTTTACTCCTTATGAGTATTGTCCCATGCAAGCATGTAGAAGATACCCCAACCAACGTAACTCAGTTCCAAAATAAGCAGTGGAGATGGTCGATAGAGAGATCTTATCCTCCCTATGTCCGATCCTTTAATCCAGTAGTTATCACCCTCTCTCTTTGGGTAGATATGGAGGCAGTTGTCTTGACGGTCTATGAAGTAGAGATCAGTGGTTGTGAAGAAAGAGAAGTGCCTTACAATGTGCGGTGGAAACTGGATATCTTTCTATAGTAAGAAAAACAAACTAACATGTTAGACACATGTTGAAACATTGGTTTCAGAAAAGAAAAAGAAGAAACATATGTGGCGTAGGGCATAAACTTACATCTGTTGTGAATAGGTTTAACATGAAAGTCTGGTCAGGGAATCTCCGTACGTTCCTAAATGCATTAACGTAACTAGCCAAACGGAAGCAAAACATGAAAGTTCATCAATCTTAAAATGAACAAACCATGAAAGACAGAGGGTAAGGTGTGTGGAAAAATACTTGATCAAAGTAAATAACACTTAGATGCTTACTAGAATTCTGGCTCCTTATTTGTTTGCTAAATGTAGTGACCAGTTGCTGCAGTTGCTCAAGGGATAGGCGACGAGAGTGAATTAGAAGAAGGTGTAAATTGTAAACACTATCAAGTGATGTTGGGAGGGAGTCATGTTTAACTTTTAATGAGGATAGACCCAAACGTCGTGCTGGTTGCATTGGAAGTCGAAGGGATATCTCAAAGCCACCCATTACTAATCAAACCGTTTCGAAAATTTAAATTGATTAATAAAACCGATAATAAACTCTCTTTCGTTGGTAATCGTTTGGTTTCGAAAAGGTAAATGAAGTTTAATAACCCTTACTTGGTATGACTTACTAAATATAACATACACAACAAAAAACATTATAAGAAGTATAATCTTGTGTTTGTCGTTAGGTAATCTATTCAAATCACTTTTAGTTAATTGCTTTATAAAATATGGAAATATTTCAACCGATTCTCTCTTTTACATAACAACATTCGGTATTCCATTTTTAGACACAAATATTTTAATGGACTAAAAAAATCCTACTAATGTATTCCATTATCAAAATCCTACTTAATAAATTTTTTTGTTTTTTAGAGCAGGTTCGGGCCGATTGGTTCGATGTGTTATGACCCTATAGTAGTTTTTTCTCAATCAATAAGCGCAACAGAAAACCTAAATCGAAAACTAAATTACTGCAAATAACATAATCTTAATAACTTATTGCAAGCATTAAAGTATCAAAAGTATAAGCAATCAACACAATTATTTAAAGGGCATAGGTATAAATAACTCAGAGCATATTTCCTTTCCCGTTAACCAATCACTCTTCCTTTTTAGATATTTCATTGTAGTATGTCTTTGCTGCCTCAAGGTGTTCCTGCGATTTCAAATTGAACAGATTCATGACCAGATCAATAGCCAGCCGCAACCTTGTGCTATCATTTACCTAAGTTCAAAAAAGTTTGATGTAAGCATACGTAACATTAACATTTGTAAGGAGTATACGAAACCATGAAAGGAACTTTATAATTACATTTATAATGTTCATCCCTCCATTGGCACTCCCTCATCTAGGTGGTCACCCAAACTCCACAATCATTCCATGCATATTAAAAACTGTTTGTTATAATCTATAACCGCGTTAATTTCTTAGGGTACAGGATCATAGCAGATGGAATATGACTATAAAGAATATAATGATCTTTAACCAAGGCTGGAAGGAAAAGCAGTGTATAGCACAATAACAACATCAATATCTAGGCGGCTTCCTTAAGTTGTGCCAAAGAAAAAATTTTCATCACATGTTAACAGAATCATTGATGTCTGGTCAGTAATTTAGAAATCAACTAGTAACAAAAATTTTTTTGGTTTCTTACGAGTCATCCATTTGCTCGCCAATCCCTGCAGGGTGTATTATAGGATAATCCAAAATTACCGGTCTGTGTGTTGTCTGGTGAGCATAGAAGGCCGAGTCATCAAGCATCTTCTCAATAAATAATGCCTATAATCATAGTAAAATTTATTTCATGTGTCAAGCCTACTGCGTGTTCAAGTAATTTAGAATTGTTATTTCTTGTCGTTAGAAATTTTAAAGCATTACCATTAGCTTGGCACAACGACGGCGCCTGGTTCTGCTCGAGATGCATGGCTTAGAATCTAGTAATATCATGTGTCTTTTTTTCAATGTCAATTACAAGCAGGTACCGGTGCATGTTATCCTCATTCATTGGAATGAAAATCTAACATTAATACACACATAAGTTATATTGGAAAAAGCATTTTGTACTGACAGTAACATATAATGTGATCTGTAAAGTAGAAACTTACCTTGCATAAGGTTTCAAACTCTCCCATGTATTCCTCAGCGTAATAACGTTTCAAAGTCTTTAGCGAGTGAGTCCAATTAAGGGCAAATTGCTGAAATTTGAGTTTACGGGCACATGTATAAGACCAATGGAAACCATGTCATGGACAATATGTTAATGGTTTGCACTCACCGAAAATGTAGTGGGTAAAAACCACATGCAGGGAAACCTGGTGTCCTTGCGTGCATCAGACATGAGCATGCTTGATGTCAGGTTTATGATCTGGTTTATTGTTCGTTGTTTGACAGCCAATAAGAAAAAAATATAAACAGTTATTCCCTTAATACAACTACTTTGTGTGGTCGTAATTTCATTTACAAAATTAACTAACGGTAATGACGAAAAATCCATACCTCATCCACCAATAGTTTGTTTGGTAGTAGAGTATACATGACTCTCCTATTAGCGTGCCACAAGTTTGTCTGTGAGATTATCTTCGAATTCAATTCTTCATCTTCCAGATCTGAACCAAAGACGTAGGTGACGACTGAAACTTCGTCCTTGCACAATGCCATATCAGCTGAGGGACAGAACAAAACAGACGTCCACTGATATAATGATTAGTTACCCGTTAGTTAATAATACTTACTTAGAACAACAAATCTTTAACGATTCCTTAACAGAAGATAACCCACCGCAGGTATCTTTGCGAACTCCTTCCTTAGTGGCAACTTTCGGGCAGCCGGGTTGAAGTAGCTAACATACACAGCTTTGTCTACGCTATTTGGTATAATTGGTTATGTATCTGTCTTCTTTCCAGTACCATCATCACAGAACAAATTACGGCGAATAATATAATCAGCTGGCGTTGTTTGTTCACACTTCGGAGACATTAAACAACACTTTATATCTTTATGCGAAATTGAATCCGCAGCTTGATGAATGCTGAACATGTTGGATCTATTCTTTTTGGATGAATCTAGATTCCTCTCAAGAGTACCTGATGGCATACTAAATCCACTCATGATCACAGGTATTACTGTAGGGTTGAAGTTATCGGCCGGACCGTTCCGAAGATTAATCATTTGTGGCATTGTTCCAACAAAGGATAACACGTCTTGGTTTGGGAAGCAATCAGGTTTAAAAGTGTATTCATTGTCGTCGACATTTGCGTGACGACATCTTTTAGGGACCTTTCTAGGACGGTATTTTTACTGAAGTCCTTGCCAATTTCTTTACTGGCTCCACCATTAAAATTTACATGTAGTCGCTGGTCATACATGGTGCTTCCGCGGAGACTGTGAAAAACAAAACATAAAATATGTCGATATTGTATTCAGAATCGATTTAAAAGGACACTTACAATTTGTGGAAATACAATTTAATTCTAGCCTGGATGACAGTTCTATCGCTTTCTTATCGACGACTTTCCTTGAGATTTTTCTAGTTTGTTCTTTTTTGGGTTCGTCGTCTCCCTTTTCTATTTTTTGTGTTGAGCGTCGCTTCCCTCTGGCAGTCATTGGGTGTTTTAGTTGTTTAGATTTTTTTTTTAAAAAGACATGAAAAATATTGCAACATGTACAGTTAATGAGTTGCGCTCCACTACCGACCACAATTTCTTGAAAGAATAACAAACATGGTAGCTTGTCCCTACTATTCAAATGAGTTCTGACAGCAAATTGATATTTGGTAGTAGACCTCTAATATATGAAGCTGTTTACGTATTCAGTTTATATGCCTAACGTTTTGTCAAAAATTAATTTAATTTAAAACTATTTTCTGATTAGTAAAAGACAAGGGTCCATCGTTTGGACACAAAATTGAAGTTATTCAGATCAATGCATTAGTTGATTTACATTGTTGTAGTCAAAGCTAATAAAAATTTTCCAGTAACTGTGTATTATTTTCCTAAACCAATAGGTTACCTAAAGATTTAATTTTATTTTCGTAATGAATGCTTGTCTCCATGAAATTTAATCAATTAATTCTCATTATGTACGATACTCATTTAACAGAATTGTGTGTGTTGTTATCACTTATTATCACACACTCAGTCAAAGATTTATTTCACAACAAAGTTTAATGAGACAGCTAAATACTGCATCAACTTGAAAAGGTCAGTTTGAAAATTAAACACCTATTAGGTCAATAACTCGAGAAAAGAGTATCTTTTTTCCATTTCCTATGAGTTATATTCCCTTTCATTAATTATGTGTATTACATTACCTGTCTCCCACAGAAGTCTATGGTTTTTTCTTTGTGATGGACACTCTTCATCTAATTTATTGCCTAATGACTTTTTGCTTTCCACTTTTTTGCCATCACCTATAAAGTTATAGGAGAATGAAGTTTCCATCCCTTATCGCAAAACACTTCCTTCCCCAAATAAAAATAACGAAATTAAAAAATATAAACTATTAGATCATTAAACCCTAAACCATAAACACTAAATCATTAAGTGTGTGTTTGGATTGTGGTTTGTCAAACTGGAGTTTGAATAAAAGTGATTTTATAGATTTTATTTTGGGTAAAAGTAAGTTTGTGTCAACATGATTTATGTTTGGCAATTCTTTACCAAAATTGATTTTGATAAAATAAATATTGTTTGGATAATATTAGTTAAAAGCACTTTTAGATAAATAATTACTTAAAAGGACATGACATTAAATTATAATGTTATTTTTTAATACATGTTTAATTTTCTTTTTTATACTTTTTTCTTATATGTTTTTTATATAGTATATTTTTAATACTCTTAGTACTCTTTTTTAGTACATTATAATTTTTAACTATTATTATTATTTATGATTAATTTTTTTATTTAATTTATTTTACCTAATGGGATCAATAAATTCTATTATAAAAAGATAATAATAAATATAATACACAAAAATTATAACTATAAAAATATATAATGTCAAATAAAAAAATTAATAAAAAATATAAATAATAAATAATAAATAACGAGTTCATATAGAGAGAAATAATAAGAATTTTATAAATAATGCAATAAATCCTAAACACTGAATCGTGAACACTAAACCCTGACATGCTAAAACCTAAACCTTAAACACTGAATCGTGAACGCTAAACCCTAAACCGTAAACTCGAAACCATAAATCATAAACCGTAAACCGTAGATCGTAAACCCTAAACTGTACACCCTATACCGTACAATCGTAACCCAAAACCAAATCCAAATAGTAAACCATAAACCATAAACACGAGACCGTAAACCCGAAACCACATATCATAAACTGGTAACACTAAACCATACACCCTAAAACCTAAATCTTAAACTGTAAACCGTAAATCCTAAACCTTAAACCATAAACCATTAACCCTCTACCCTAAACCATAAGCGATAATCCATAAACCCTAAACCGTAAACCATAGTCCATAAAACAGAAACCATTAACCCTAGACCCTAAGCCCTAAACCATAAACCAAAAATCATAAACCATAAACCAGAAACCGTTAACCATAAACCGATAACCGTAAACCCTGTCACGTAAAACCTTAACCCTGAATACTGAACCATGAACACTAAACTATAAATCGTAAATCGTAAACTCTACACACTGAACCAGAAATTGCATACGTTAAACCACATACCCTAAACTATAAATACTAAAGTGAAACCATAAATTATAAACCATAAATCGTAAATAATAAATCGGGAACCATAAACCTTAAAAACTAAACTGTAAACATAAAACCGTAAACCGTAAACTTTACGCACTGAACCAAAAACCACATACCTTAAACCACTTACCCTAAAATGTAAAACGTAAACCCTAAACCCTAACCCATAAACCACATACCCTAAACTGTAAATACTAAACCATACAGTCTGAAACCTAAATCCGGAAGTCTAAACTGTGAACCCTAAATCGTAAATCCTTAACCATAAACCGTTTACCCTAAACCCTAAGACGTAAACCATAAACCCTAAATCTTGAACCCTAAACCAGAAACCATTAACCCTAAACCATAGAATCGTAAAACCTAAACCCTAAACTGTAAATCGTAAACTATACACACTGAACCATAAATACTAGACCATACACCGTAAACCTTAAACCCTAAACCATAAATCGCTAAACCCTAAACCATAGGTACTAAACCATACACTCTAAAACCTAAGCACTGAACCGTGAACACTATACTGTAAAACGTAAACCCTATCACGTAAAACCTTAAACCTAAATGATGGACTGTGAACACTAAACTGTAAGCCGTAAACCCAAAACCATAAATTATAAACCATAAATCGTAAACAATAAATAGGGAACCGTAAACCCTAAAAACTAAACCGTAAACCGTAAACTCTACACAATGAACCGAAAATCGCATACCTTAAACAACTTACCCTAAACCGTAAATACTAGACCATACACCCTAAAACCTAAACCCTAAACTGTAAAACATAAACCCTAAACCCTAACCCATAAACCACATACCCTAAACCGTGAATACTAAACCATACAGTCTGAAACCTAAACCCTATCACGTAAACCGTTAACCCTAAACACTGTACCGTGAACAGTATACCGTCAACCGTAAACCCTATCACGTAAAAACTTAAACCTAAACATTGGACCATGAATAGTAAAACCGTAAACCATAAACCCGAACCCACAAATTATAAACCATATACCCTAAACACTAAACCGTAAACCAATAACCCTAAACCGATAACCCTAAAACTCAGTTTTTGTATAAAGTTGCTAAGCCTAAATAATTTGTTATGATTCATAAAATATGGCATTAGGGTTAATAGGTTTACTCAATTTAACTTCAATTTTTCCGTATTAGGTAAAGATAACTCATGTTCTATTAGAAGAAGAAACTCTAAATTGCACCTAGTGGTATCCATATACCACATAATTAAGGCCATTAATTAATATTTCAAGGTAGGTGAAGGTTAGTCTAGGACAACGAGCAACAACATGGTGCAATAAAGTAGAGACCATGCTGCATGCGTACAAGAAGGAGGCTTCGACTGGGTGGACTACGCACAAAAACTACAAACTATATCATTCCATATTCTGCCGCATAGAACATGGATACTAGAAGAAAGCCCGCAAGCATGGCAATTGATGTTTGGACATGTTCCATGGAATCGATCGAACTGCATTCAAGATGCTGACGTAAGTCCTTCAGCGTGACGTTACACAATCTTTGATTGTCATGGCCTTTCTACTGTCATTGAAGACCATGGGACTAAGCGGTATTCTGTAAAATACCACAAAAAAGAGAGATGGTTTATGAATAGTCTTGCTGAGGATTGTGTCATCTGTCTGCAATGCCTACTATCTCCTGTGTTATCAGGTGTTATGGAAAAAAATTGGAAACCCTCGGACAGGCGTTGAAAACTGAGGTCACCATATCTCAGGTTCATGGGATGGGATCCATTCTGCTACCGATAATTCCCGAAACCCTCTCAAATATTTGCTCTAGAATTCTAGGCGACCTCACCATGGATGATGTGTGGTTGGAGTATCAGAGAAATCCCGCAAGAGTATTGGGTTTCAACACACACGACAAGGGTAGCTCCGTTGCACCAGACGAATTGAGTAGACATGACACTGCTCGACGAATGCATATGCAATAAGGAGGAAGACAAACTCAGCAAGAAAAGGGAAAGCAAAAGTACGTCTGCAAGGAGCTGGACGACGAGGAGTGTCCAAAGACACTGACCGTATGCTTTGGTCGAGAGTCTATGCCCACTGCGGAAGCTATTGCTGATTTTTTTTCCAACTTGTTTGGTCAAATGGTTCATAAGGTGACATCATGCCTCGGAGGGACAAAGACTTAGGTGATTTTGCATTTGTTCTTTTCAATGACGCCTCAACCCCGCGTATTATCATGGGGGACAAACATGTTGTTCATCATAGAATACAAGGGATAAAAAGTTGGATCAGATGGTGGATAGGAACACATTTCCACTCTCTGGATTAATGTACAATACACGATGAACGTTAGTTTCATTTTTTTATTCATTTACACCAAAATTTGTTATTGTTAGTAGAGCTGATAATCACGTTGTGTGGAATTAAAACCCCATGCGATATACCACAAAAGCACCAATGGTCATTTATTTATCCAATTTAAAAATTCCATCGATCATTTCTTCCTGGTTTTGTCGTAAACTCGAAACAATTTGGTTTTTTTGTTGTTTGCGGTCATGAAGATTAAATTCAAATATAACGAACAAGTGACCAGTTATTAAGTTCATGTAGTTTGAAGTCTTTTATAAAGAGACTATGATGTAGTTGAAGTTGTTGGGAGAAATTTAGGGGACATACCAGTTTTTTTTTTTTTGGAACTATACACATTGAATAGCACCTTTTTAGTTTGACATTAAGAATTCAGGATGGTGTTTGTGCTTGTTTTTTATTTTTGTTTTTATTTTTTTCAAGGGCTCCAAAAAAAGTTTCGTCAATGTCTAACTTTACACAGTATGCCCAAAATATCAAATTTAAAACTAAACGGGCCAGTGACAATGTACCTGTTCGGAATTCAATATTTTATCAATCTACTAGTTTTCCTTTCTTTTTTTTATACCCTAAACCGGCAGGCCATTCCAATTAACACATAAGTAGATGAAGAAATGAAATAAACCCAACATTTATAAGGGTTACAATTTAACTTGTGTCGTTAATGTGTTCAAATTAATACAAACATTCACCAAATGTTTCTCAAAGCACATCATAAACTAAATAAAATACATTCATAAAAACATTAAACCATAATTACATTACGTAGGAACTTTTAAAGATCTGAAGGTGTCTGCTAGGATGATCCCTGGTTGACGGACGAGTCAGGGGAGGTAGTGGGTCGCTGCCGCTTACTAGGACCTGCGTCAGCCCCCACCTTGTTGCCGCTATTTCACACTGTAGTAAAGTTCAAAAATTTAGGCATAACAATTGGAATACTCTTAGTTGGGCTTCTTTGTTGAAGTATGCTCCGCACCGCGACGCTAGGCTACGTATGATATGTTCGGGCAACACCTTGGAGGCATAGAGTTCGTCAACGACACATGGAGGTTCCTCTTTTCGATTAATGTCCCTCATAATCATGTAGAAGACACCCTAAGCAACATACCTCAGTTCCACACTAAGCAAAGAAGATCATCTATACATGCATCATATCCTCCCTAAGTCAGCTGCCTTAATCCAGAACCTGTCACCGTCTCTCCTGGGCGTCATATGGAGGTAATTGTCTTGAGTGTCTATTAAATAAATATCCGTGGTAGTGTACCAGTTGAATAGACACACGATATGAGGTGGGAATTCGATATCATCCTGTGGTAAAACAACACAAAACCATGACACGTTAATGTTCGAAAGTTATTTGAATAGAAGCATATCAATGAACCAAGGAACAATTGTGCATTAACTTACATCTATTGTGAAAAGGCCAAAGACATAATACTGGTTGTATGATTGTTGTATGTTCCTCAATGTATTAACATACCTAACCAACAGGAAGAAACAAAAACTAATGAACTACACGAGATTGAAAGCTAAAAAAGAATTGATTTATAACCTATGCATACGTGACTCATTATTTACTGTCGCACACAAACTTGAACTCATTATGCATTCAGATTTGTAACTGTGCCCCGTTTAATGTTTTACAGATACAGCATCGTCGAGATCAAAGGTGATAGAAGAAGGAGATGCTTAGCAGAATGCAGGTTCTATGGTTGTTTGATCATGCCGAAGCTGGATGCGGTTGTTAGTCGAGGGATAGGCCACGGGAGTGATGCAGAGGAAGGTGTATAGTAGATTGATTAATGGGTGTTACTTGTTTTTTTTTCTTTTTTGTTCTGTTAGTTGAGAATTTATGAAACTTTTAATGAGAATTAATCCAAAACGTCGAATCGGTGGTATTGGAAGTAGAGGAGATATTATTAGGAAATTCTTTGGTTATCCTATTTTTTGGAAAACGTAAATGGATTATAGTCCCCTTTAATTGATTATCAATATTTTTTAGGAATGTTTCGTTTATAAAAGGAAAAATATGCATAGGTAATGAATACAACATCAGATCAGATGAATAATGAAATGTAGTAGCAAAAAAGTATTTACAGGAGTACATGATAAACATTTTTTTAGTCGAATTTTTCTGTTACATTTAAAATTGGTGTCATTAGTTGTTTTATGTGTGACAGTGTTACATTAAAAAGGACCTACACAAAGAAGATTGGAATATTTTAATAAATCTCAATTATTTTGAAAATTGTTATCCTAAACACTGAATTTTTCTAATGCATTTATACATTGTTTATGAAATAAATTTTATAAATTATTTATTTTTAAAACAAAATTGAATCGCAAAGTAATTTATTTGTTATATTCTTTATACTAGTTATATATCAAGAAACCCAGTAATCAAATGAATTCAAAATTTTAATTTAAGTCATAAAGATGTGTTTCATTTGGGAATATTGTTTTCTAGCATTAATTTGGTTAATAACAAACATTAAAGAATTTAATTTTTCAAGGAAATTAAATTTTTTTGACGTTTTTATAATGTATAAGCATTGATGAAGCGGGATTTACAGGGAGTTAGGATTGGGATAGAACGGATGATGTTAATTGTTGAAGAGTACAAATAAAAAACACCACGTTTTAAAATTTAATTTCAAATTTCAATTTTTTTAAAACTCAAAGGCTTGCTACCTAAGTAGCCGACTTCAGTATCCATCTTCTTTCAAAAGAAACTCCTCCTTGTAACCATAACCAACACACCTTGCAGCTGAAAATCGACTCCAAGAGCTTCAATCCCGCGAAAACGCTGACGAAGGTATACCTCTATGCTAACTCATTTCCTGATAGCGATCAGTAGTTATCATCATCTTCACGCAATGTCCATCTAATAAAAATTTAATGATAGTAAAATCAAGAAAAACAACTTAAGATTCATGAAAGAAACCAATGAACGATTTGGGTTTCACATTTGTTCATCTCCAAAGGAATTTTCGTATTTAGGTTTGCTTATGGTTGTTCTGTTAATGATTCAACAGTTCACGACATTTACCTATTTCATGAAACGGAAGTTGCACTATTTGTGAAAAAATTCAACCACTTTTTTCCCAATAACAAAAAGATGCATGTCTATAGATTTTAAATCATAAGTTTCACTTGTATGTGGTTTTTTTCATGAACTCTGATTTGATTCGAGTGTCGCCCTGAACTCTGTTTTGCAGTTGCCATAGATGACGTCTTCTAAGGACAAGGGTAAGAGATAGGAAACTATCGATCAGGGTAGCATGCAGAACTACAAATTGAAGTATTTAAAGCCAGTAATAAGGCCATCAATGTTCAAACTGGTAAATCACCTCCCTTAATTACAAACTTTCGATTTCAAACATTATATGATGCTATCGATGTTTTGACCGAACTTGACTTCTGTGTAATAGTCGATACCGATAACTCCGGATGAGCTCCCAAATCGTACCCTGTTTTTGGACCTGGTTGTCCCTGATGGAAGGAACGACCGTTTTCGGTGATTTTGGTCACCAACTCAAAATGGAAAAATTGCCTTGACGCATGGCTGGCAGGAGTTCTACAAGAGGTACCAAATCAATCTGGACTTCATGCTCTATTTCAAGCACAAAGGAAACTCTAATTTCCAAGTCCGGATTTTCAATTTTGGTGGCATTGAGAATTCATACCAACTCTGTCATCCGGAAGATCCGCCATATGAAAGGAATGATATCTTCCAATCTGCAAAGTGTATCAACAACCCTCCTTTAGCCAGGGCTAAAGCCGTTGCCGCTAAGGTATCTACCAAGTGGCCCTTTTTTGTGATTGAACTCACTGCTCGCATGATGTCGTCTCGATTGTTGGTAAGCATATACTTCTTGCAACCTATTGTTTAAAATATTGTTTCCTGAAGTTGCATTACACGAACTGATACTTACTAAATTATCTTGTGTTAACATCAGCCCAATCTCCCGCATCTTAGTCACTTCACTTCTCAGAGGCACCCTATCCTTCTTACACACGGCCACATAGAGGTTGAAGCTACATACACAAGGTACAGTGGAAAAAGAGACGGTAGCTTCAGCGTTATTTCTGGAAGATGGAAAAATTTTGCTTCTTTGTGAAACTTCAAGCCAGGTGGTGTGGGGATCTTCGAGGTCATATCCACTGATCCGATCACAATCATCCAGGTTCGTTGCAGATAGGATGCCTCAGGAAGAGGAGCATAAGGCATTATGCACCTGTGTTTGACATATATGTCCATGTATGATGCTAAAACTGTCAGCATAGTTTTAGGAAGTATGAAACTCATGTCTCTTTTTGTTGCTTGTTGTTAAGTTAATTTTGGTATGTCATGTATTTGAAAACAAATTTGGCTATTACACCAGCCATGGAATACTTAATCGGCGTCGCAGCCACCAGTGATGAAGGTTTTCCTATGGTTATAATTGGCATTAAAATTTTAAGTTACTGGGAATTTTTCTCTTTTTTAAGAAACTATGGCAGAATAGCTTTATTCCTTAGGGGAACAACCAGGCTTCGTTAGAGAAATATTTTTCTTATTTTTTTGGAGTTTGGTTACATGAGAATTTTTTTTATGTATTTGCACATAGGTTAAAAATATAACCCAGCCCAATCAATAAGAAATAAAACCGAACCGCAAGTATTTCTTAATTTATTTTTTTATTAATGACTCAAGGTTTGGGTACTTTATTGTATTTGGGCTTATATATCTTCAGGGTTGAATGTATGATGTGGTGCAGGTTTTTTTGTTTTCTTAGCTCAGTAAATGTTAAATAAAAAGGGTGACTCGAGAAGGCTGCAGACACCAGATATGTTTGAAGGAAACCCTAACCATATTTCATCAGAGGCAGATCCATTATCATCAACAAAGTCGCTCGCCTCATATTTTTAGATCATCATCCTAAGTCGTCTGCCCTATCATGTTAGTGGTGGTGAGTACCTTTCGAGCGTTCAAATACGTCTCTTCATCGTAAGTACTCATTCGTATCCTCTTAGATTAAGATGTGTGACTTTGTACATTATTCATCATAAGGAATTGTATGTTTCGTGTTTGATTTATTTTTTTATTCATTTTGAATTCAGATGGACAGCGGTTGAAACCAGGGTAACACGACGAAGAAGGTTTTGGCCACCGGGAAAAAAATTGATGAAAACCCTAATACCCAAACGCAACAGGATTAGTGCCAGTTTGGTGGATCCCTTTTTTGCCTAGCACACGATCGGTTGTTCCTCCTAATGTGTCCGCCATAACTTACACGTTTTAGGTATGTGAATATGTGAAATGTTGAGTTGAAACACGGTGTTTGTCGTTGTGATTTTTTGCTTCATTGATTGTGCAATTAGGTTGGTACTTAGGTCAAAGATCAGGCCACCGGCTGTCCGGAAACACCTACGGATAAGGTGCATGTGAACAATAGGGTTAGATAAATTAGCATTCTGTTACCAGTGCGCGGAG
>NC_029793.2:8720146-8724573 GCF_000816755.2 Arachis ipaensis | reverse complement strand
TATTATACTTAGCTTTGTGTATGCCATTAGAAAATAAGATGTTAAAATTTTGTCTGGAGAAAACCAAATAATAGGGCTTTTGTTGTTTTTTCTTTTGGGTCATTTGAAAGATTAATGTACTGGGTGTTGTCGTCTACAATAAAAAGCATGAAAATTTTTTTCCTAAATAGTGGAACATACAATTAAGTTCGATATCATTGGGGTTACCTATCGGGAATGAAATAAACGCAAAAGAGAGCAAGAAAGTAGATGTTACCGTTTGTTTGAATGTAGGTTTGGTACAGAGTTCTCAAGTTATAGGGATTAAAGTATGGGTATTTTGTAGTATGTACGTGTAACGGTAAATCCTAGTTTAAATTCATTGTGATCCATTCGGGTGAATCAGAGATTGATATTTCGAGTTTGAGAACTTTCCATGAAGATCACCGCTGTGTGGGAAATGATTTTCCAATTCGGACGGTGGTGATCATTATGAAAATTTCTCAAACTTGAATAATCAATCTCTGAGGTACTCGTACGAATCACCATGAATTTGAATTTGTATTAACTGTTATGCTTAAAAACCACAAAATATTGATGCTTTAATCCTTGCAACTCATGAATTCTGTGCCAACCTTCATTCAACCAAACACTGTTATCTTCTTTCATGCTCCATTTCGCTTTTATTTTATCTCCGGTTGGTAGCTCCAACGATATAGAATTTAAAAGTTGTCTATAACCTTTGTTACAAATTACATTTTAGCAACTGAGCAGGAAAAAAATTCCCAAACCTATAATGCAAAAGTATTCTCTTGAGAAAATATTATCGTTTTCAGTAAGAACCGAAATGCATCATACATCACAAATGCTGCTCCTGACGTATTTGTTATACAGCTAGTAGCTGAATAGTAATTTACACGGGAAAAAGTTGAAAATTATTCTAACACATTCTCAACTCCGCTCACGAGGAGGAGCCGGAGTTGGAAGTACCCATTCTGTATGTTAGATTGATATTGACTGAAACCAAGATAACACACAGGAGCTTATCTGATGTTGTTGACGGGCATCCTTAGTTGATGCTGCAACACCTTCTCACAAATTGGTTAGTATCGGAATAATAAATTTTTTGTATATAGTTGATATCCAAATAAATAATTGTCGGGGTTTCAAAATCGATAAAAAGCTTTTTAGACAAAGGAATTTTCAATCGTCGTGTATGGGATAAACGTAAAATGGGGGAAGGAGGGAGATGGTAGTGTTTGGGTGTGTGAATGCTGGTACAGAGTTGTGTAGTTATTAGAATTAAAGCTTGGGTATTTCGTGGTTTTTGAATATAAAGGTGAATCTAAATTTAGGATTCTAGTGAGGCGTTCGAGTGAATCGGAGATTGAATATTCGAGGTTGACAAATTTCCATGGTGACGATCATCACCATGTGGGAAATAATTTTCCGATTCATATGGGGTGAGCATTACGGAAACTTCTCAAACTTGAGTATTCAATCTCCGAAGCACTCAAACGGATCACCATGAACTTAAATTTAGATTCTTCTTTGTATTTAAGAATCACAAAGTACACATGCTTTAATTCTAATAACTCTAAAACTCCGTTTCGGAGTGTATTCAACCAAATACTATCATCTTCTTTCTTGCTCCATTTTACATTCATTCCATCCCCAGCTAGAACCTCCAAAGCCATCGGTTTTGATAGCCCTTTCCATTTTCTTTATAAGAGAATACAATAAGAAAGAATGAAGTGGGCAAAATCGACTGAAACAATTAATAACACTTACGGATACATGAAAGAGCTTGTTGTTGTAGTGTCCTTGTTAATTCACTATATTTGTTGCTTCTATAATTGCTTAACGAGCTTCATATGCTTAACATAAATTATAACAACTTTTATTTTTTTTGCAAGAGGCGATTGTGGGTTTTGGGTGACGACATGGATGAGTTGCATGTTCAAATGGCTGGATGACTCATGTAATTATAAACTTGCAGTCTTGCTTTCGTGAACTGTGTTTACAATATACTTTTGTTACAATGATTTTTTTAATTTTTAATATCAGGTAATAATACTCTATAATGTTACGGATGCCAGATGAACACATCATGGAAACGATCAACCAGAAATCCCAGGAAGTACTGCATGACTCAAAGTCATGATGTAGTCAAATAGCTGAAAAGAGAGAAAGATTGGCTAATGTTAAAGGAAATGTCCCTTGGGTTTCAGTTGATCTATTGGCTTCACATAAATTGTAACTAGTTTTACGGTATATGTAGAAAAAATTCTGTCAGTATCTAAGATCAACATCTTCAAACTGGATTTGTTCTTAATACTTGAAACTATGATATGATCAAATATAAATGTGTTTATGTTTATATTTTTGCCTAATATAACAGATTCATGACACATAACTAATCAGCTAAAACGAAATAAGAAATACTCGCTAGAATTTGAAACTGCTTTCATACACAGGGCGACAAATCTTTTCCAAAAAATTTGGGATCACGATTGGAAAGTCAAAATAACAAAAGAGATTTACACCCTCAAACTAACAAAAGAGATTTACACTGTTTGAAGTACCAGATAACCATCAACGAACAATTCAACCCTCGAGACTACGAAGTTAACTATTCAATCTAATCATTTGATTGGTAAATCAAATGCACTAAGTAGGAAAAAAATCCATTAACACAATTCTAATTGATCCACTGTATTGCATAATCACAATGGTACGAACTCCTTAACCCAAATACAACCACAATTAACTGCAACTAAAATACAGCAATGTAAGCAAAACACATACATATTATTGAACATAATTTTCATCCTAATGGACATAATACACTGTTGTCTGGTACACCGTGCTCCGTTCACAGTTAACTTAAATTACTACAAATTAAAACTCCTCAATACCAACCAATGGCAAATACATTGCGGTTAGTTAATTAGGATAAATCATGCTTATAAAACCAAATATTTGCATTGCACTAAATTCTGAAGACTAAATCTTCCAATTGGTCAACGTATCTTATGCATCGACGTGAACAATGCCATGTACGATCCTTGTTTGTTTCCACATGGCATTGACGACGGTAACAGATCTCAGACATCGTTTTGCACATGTGGTGTGTCACATTTTTCATCCATGACATCATTATCACATTCATAGTTTGTGAATGAGTGTCCTTTGTCCTGCTGTGAGTCCTTCACCTGGTGATGACATCATTATCGCGAAATACAAACCATAATCATGCATAAAAGCATAATGGTCATTCATCGCAAAGTGGTTAAAAGGAGTTTAACGCAACGCACCTGTTTTAAGGAGTAGAAGTTTTTGTTGAAAAATCCATTCATGGAGACGATGTCAATGGATTCACTACTTTCATGGAGGTTCCGCTGTTTTATATATGTTTTTTTTTAAACAAGAAGAAGGAGATCTTCATTAATTTACCCAGTTCAAGTGACAGAAATTAGAGGTTTAGATTCACAAAAATTACCTCATCAAATGTGTTGTTGTTACCCTTCCGATTCCTCATACCCGTCGCCGTCAATTTCCTTGATCCACCCTTTTTAAAAGGTTGCGCAAACAGAGGAATACATTCACATCGTTTAATGCTTTTGAAAGGGACACCCACCGAAGAAGATTTCCCCAGCATCAGCTTAGTTAGAATAAACAAATCGTACCTTGGTCTTATGTCCTAAATGGTCTTCGGACTTAACTGAAAACGACCTCGAAGAATTAGCAAACCTTTCTGGACTAAAACCTGAGTCCTTGGCTGATGCATTGCCATCTGATCACTCGCAAGGGTTACCTTGCACACTATGCTGCATCAGATCTGGACAGCGCTTGTAGTAATGACCGTACTTATGGCAATTAGAGCATGCTCTCTTCTTCTTCCAAGAAGACCTCTTGCAAGGGGCTCCTTTGCTTTTGACAACAAAGGGATCGTTGATGCCTTCCTCGTTAACATTAGGAGTTGACTTGCCTTGTTTGCGTGACTGCAAGCGGATAACTAACTTCACAAGTTCAGACTGGACTTCGTCAAATTCTGCAAGGTCCTTGCAAGCAATATCACACAGCTTGTTGCAATTCGATGCCAATGCACCAACTCGAAACTTTAAGACCCTTTCGACATCATCATTCACAGGCATTTCTGTGCTAATAAATTCGTTCTTTGCATTCTTTGTCCACCTTTTGTAGATCAATGAATCTAGGGGTGTCCATGGATCGGATCCGATCCGCATATCCGCGGTGTTTATCCGAATCCGATCCGAAAATTGCGGATATAGATCCGATCCGCAAGGCTTTCGGATCCGATCGGATCGGATCCACACACTAATCGGATCGGATTGCGGATTTTATGTTGGTATCCGCATATCCGATCCGCATATCCGCGTATCCGCAAAAATAAAGAAATAAATAAGTAAAATATATGTTTTATT
>NC_029793.2:8714543-8720036 GCF_000816755.2 Arachis ipaensis | reverse complement strand
GATCGGATCGGATCCAACCTTAAAAACTGCGGATATTGGATCCGATCCGATCCGATGATTGTAGTGCGAATCGGATCGGAATTTTGGCCATATCCGATCCGATCCGATCCGCAGACACCCCTAAATGAATCTGGAAACTCAAGGATGTTTTCGAACTTCATGGCACAGAAAACATGACTACAGGGAATACCACGTGATTCAAATAGCTTGCACAAGCACGAGAACAGATTCATACTTCTATCGACTTCCACCCGTTGATCTTTGGCTGGGTCTCCGAGAGCAGTCACACTGAACTCTACCTTGTCCAAGGTTGTGCTTAGTACCTTGATATTCAAAGCCCCTGCCCTCTGAATCTCATTACGAATTTCCTTGAAAATGTTTCGAGTAAAATAACATGATGCAGATCTTTCATATACCTTCAACGAGGTAATCATCACTGACTCAGAGCACTGAGACTTAAAGTCAGCTATTAATTCATTGTTTCTATACTCTTTTAAGGCCCTATCCAGGTTATGCATGAAGTCAATGAGGGTGTTCTTGCGATTAACATAAAATCTGATGAGAGAATTTATACCTTCACACTGTGACGTCGTCCTTATGTAACCGAAAAACTTATCCCGCAGGAAACAATGGGACCACATCGCACGAGTTTCGTACGTCTTTTCCATCCAGGTACTCCCAACAAGGTTGTGCTTATCCAAAATGGCTGCCCATCTCCGATCAAAGTCTCTGTGGTCGTTGTTGTCGTATATAAGACCCTTAAAATCGCGTAGGAAATTAGGATTCTTTATATTTTCACATGCATTTTTCTGAAGATGCCATCCGCATAACCGATGGGTCGCATCAGGAAGAACATTCTTGATTGCATCTCGCATGGCAAGGTCTCCTTCAGTTATTACTGCTTTAGAACTTTTCCCACCCATAGCTTCAACAAACGTTTCCAACAACCACTTATACGTCTCTGTGGTTTCGTCGGATAGTAGGTCGAAGCCGAAGATAACAGTCTTCCCATGATGATTGCATCCGGAGAAAATAACCAAAGGTTTGTTGTATTTATTCTTCTTGTACGTTGAATCAAAGGCAACAATATCTCCAAAGCAGTGATAGTCAACAATTGACTGGCCATCTGCCCAAAATTTATGCTCGAGCTTTTTGTCACTAGTGAACGTATACTTCCCAAAGAACAGCGGATCGTTGTTTGACTTGCCAATCAAATAGTTTATTGCCGCATTGGCATCCCCGTTTTTTACTTTTGACCGACGATAACGATCAATATGGTTGTACAAATATTTGTGTGTGAAGCCAGCATGATGATATCCACCCTTCTGGAACGCAATATATCCCATAATATGGCACGTCTTGACACCAAAATTATGAAGATTTTCTACTTGGACTTTATCAGTAATAGTGAGACGACGATTGGCCGGAACCAGATGCGCAAATTGGGGGCCGTCAGATCGTGGTTGTGAGATTCCACAAACCATGATACCTTCCATCTACCGCAGCCGTAGTCAAGCTTTACCCTAAGCCGAGCTGGACACTTGGTTCGCGTTAGTGACCTTACCTCCCTTGATCTATCATCCAAATCAAGATACCTCATATTCTTCCAGCCCTCCTTATTGCAAACAAGTTGCCTGCTAATGATTATAACTTGATTATCCCTAACTACGTCGTCCTTCCTCATTACAAATCCATGCCAACAAGCATAAGCGTTATAAAATTGGCAAGCCTCATCCTCTATCCTAAACTCCAGGTTCCAAATATCGTCCACCATTAAATCTGCTATTCTTTTTACACCACAATCTTGTTCACTCTTGCTAGTAGAATCCAGCGAATCCACATAATCGTCTTCAACATCATCTTCTGCATTTGGTTGATAATCGAAATCATCACCCAAATCATTATCAGAATCATTCTTAACATCATCCTCATTTCTGGACATAATTTTACCCCTGCCAAAATCCAAGCGGGTGACAAAAAATGTGAATAAACAGAACCAATGGTAGCAACTACAGGAAGCTAACCTAAGCTGCATGTAAAATTACCCGAACCAAACCCAACTAAACTAACCCAATTGTTTACGACCCCAGTATAACGTTTTAATTTCAATGCCCCAAACCTAGCCACAGCATAGAACTGGATAATTTTACTTAATTTCCAAATTCCAGAATAGCAACCCAACACCCTAAACAGAGAACCATGGAAAAGGCATAGACTATCATCAAAATTAAACTAATCTGGATTAACACAAAAACTTAATCGGACATACCTTGATGACAACCAAAGGTTGAACTTGAACGGATAAAAAATAAACTCCCAGAGAGAAGTGACCTTACCTAATTCGCCGTACCAAATTAGAAGGCAGCTGAAAAATGGGGATGGTAAACCAGCTTCCACCAACCACAGTTTCGTCACAAGCAGAAGTTCAGCTACAAATTTCTCTACTGGAGCCACATCAGGTTAGCATTCGCCCTCTCCTCAATTGACGTCGATGCCTAGCCGACGGAACCAGAGTACCAGTTCTGGCTCCTGTTACTTGAAGGAGATCATGCTTGCTAAATGGATGCTGGGTTGATTAATCTGTGGTATAACATACAACGAAGGCGAAAAAATGAAACAGGGTTGGGTAGTGGGTACTATGGATGCAATTCATTTTCCTATTTCACAGACATGCATGTTCAATTTCAAGAAGAGATGGAGGGTATTTAAAAAAAATTAGAGATTAGAAATTATAATTGCAAATGTTCCCCAATACATTATACAGTATGTATATACATTAGCTAATGTAGTATGTTTATGTTATAGGTTCATTAAAAGCTTTTACTGTAACCAATGATTCAATTAAATGAAGCTTTGAAAACTTTTTTTGATTAATGGCTGTGATGATGACATCTAAGCAAGGGTAAATTACCCTTAAAATTGGCTTGGGTTTGGAAGAAATCATCGTCTACTTTTCTTATGATTTTAGAATGATACTAATATTAAAAATTTAATAAGTCTAACCTGTTTCAAAAGCTAATTTAAAGAATAAATATTGTCTCATATTTATAAAGATTATTAGGCTTTTAAATTTATATCAAATGAGAATTGATGACTAAAAAATAATTATACAATCTAATTATAATAAATCAGGAGAGAACTCATTTATACTAGATGTAAATTTTGTAGACTTATATTATATCTCTAAAGATGATGAATTTCTCATTGATATAATTGATGAATTCTAACATTCCACTGATGTATAATTTAATCTAACAAACTTTTTGTAATATTATTTAAAATTTATTTGATTTATATAATCATAATCATTTATTTATAATTTTAAAAATAAAATATTAGTGTTAGAAAGGATAGAGAGAGTAATAGAAAAAAAATTTGTGTGTATTCAAGTTGTATGGAATGACATAATATAAAAAGATATTTATAAGTGATAAGAGAATTGAAATAACAAAGACGTAATATCCTATAATAAATATTCAGATATGGTAAATAATTCTAATGAAAACTAATTGATCTTAATATATTCTAACATCCCTCCTTAAACTTAAGAGATAAATTGAGTTTGAAACTTATTTAAAACAATGAAATAAAGAAAAGAACTACATAAATTGATAGAACGAGTGCAGACAGAACTGTCGGAAGGAAGCGTAGACGGAACTGCCACAAAAAAACACAGACGGAACTACCACAAAAGAGTGCAGATTGAACTACTGCAAGAAAGCATGGAACCGCTGCAAAGAAAGCGCAGACGAACTGCCGCAAGAAAAGCACAGACAAAGCTGCCAAAAGGAAGTGCAGACAAAACTACCGCAAGAAAAGTATTAAACCATGCATCCTTCCCATGTTATCCATTTTCTTCTAGAAACAAAATTTGTTATGCTTATCTATTTTTAAGTTTGTTATGTTTATCTTTCTCTAATAGAATTATCTAAAGAATTCAGTTGTTTTAGTTATTTTAAAATCCATAATCAGTTTAGTATAAAACAGTTAGCATTGTTCTTTATATCATATACAATAAAAGTCTTCATCTTTTTTTTTCTTATTCTTTCATAGTTTTATTATGGTATCAGAGTCATGGTATTCTCCTTGAGGAGGACATACATATATGCTATCATCTTTTCGGTGAGAAATCACCATACTTTTTTCTGAGAAAAATAATTTTGTTCTTGTTGCTTACTTGATATCTTTTTCATCTCACCAAATAATTCACTCTTTTCATCTTATCCTTTCGAGTATAATGAACCAAAAATTATCGCTGTTGGAGCTGCAATTCGTCGCCACGCGCCGCTTCCTTTTGGCAGTTCTGTCTGCGCTTCCTTCCATCCGTTTGCACTTTTATTACGCTCTACGCGCCCTCTGAAGATCACTCTTATCGCGCTCTACGCGCCCTCTAAAGATTCCTCTTACCGCGCTCTACACGCTTTCTGAAGATCGCTCTTACCACACTCTATGCGCTCTCTGAAGATCGCTGCTTGCTTTCTCTTCCTCAAGCACAATATATGCTTCTCTGTTTTGGCCGTCGGAAGCCCTAGCTCCGCAGCATGCATCTTCCTCTGCGTCACCATGCCGCACACGTCTTCCTCAACCATTTCATCAGAACTTATCCAAGTTGTGAATTATTAACATCTTCCATCCACCAACTTGCAGGAGCGTATTAAATCATCCTTCCCATTTCATCTTTTTCTTCTAAAAACAAAATTGTTATGCTTATCTTTCTCTTACAGAATTATCTAGAGAATTTGGTTGTTTGAGCTATTTTAAAATTCATAATCAGTCTAGTATAAATAGGTAGTATTGTTCTCTATATCATGCACAATAAAATTTCTTTATCTTTTATTTTCTTATTCTTTCATAGTTTTATTAAAAAGCGTAGACAAAGCTGTTGCAAGGAAGTGCAGACAAAGCTGCCGCAAGAAAGTACAGACAAAAATGCCGCAAAGAAATCGCAGAAAAAACTGCTGAAAGGATGGCGAACTGCTCGAAAACTGCCGAAAAGCGGTAAACTACGAAGAGATGGTAAAATGCTAGAGGATGATGAACTGCCGGAAAGTGACAAAAAATATATGGTTTCTCCATGGAAAAGTAAGTAACGGATGACAATGATGTTTGATTTATTAGACTCGGAAAGACTCAAGACAGAAAGGATAGACTAATCGATAAGGTAAAAAAATATCAAAGGAATGACAAAAGACAAGAAAAAACGACAAAAAGAAAAAGCGTAAAAAATATGGTAATTTCATGAGAAGAAAACAACCTATCCTCCTTAGAAAATACCATAGCTCTTATACCATATTAATAAGGAAAGAAATAACAACAATAGAAAAAAAATTTGTATGTATCCAAGTTGTGTTTGAATACTGAAATAATATAATATAATAAAAAAGTATTTATATATACTAAAAAAATTAAAATAATAAAGACGTTATATCTTATAATAAATATTTAAATATATTAAATAATTTTAATAAAAATTAATTGATTATAATATTTTTT
>NC_029793.2:8713218-8714159 GCF_000816755.2 Arachis ipaensis | reverse complement strand
AAAGATACAAATAACATGAAATAGAAAAAAAAAATAAAAAACTACTAGAATAAGTCATGAATTTACATGGATATAAACTAAGAAGAATGATTAAATTACAAAGAGAGAACAGTAAAACACTCACAGATTTCGGGAGTCCCATCCAGAAATTTGGGCAGCTTCAGTGAGAGCATCTCTCCATCTTTTGACTTTGATGTCATTGTCTCCCAGACCTCTTACATGTTTCGCAAATGATTGCTCGAAGCTCCCAGTCTGACCCCTTATCTGTGACGGATCTGTTCCATAAAAAACAGGTATAACAACCTGACCAACATCTTTTCTGCACTGCGGAATCTTCACCAGTTCTCGCAAGCACCACTTCGAAGAAGCATAGTCTTTAGAGAAAACCACGATTGACACGTGTGAGTCCTCGATTGCTCTCTCAAGTGATGGCCAAACATCTTCTCCTCCATCAATAAGACAGTCCATGTACGTCTTGATTGATTTGTTTTTCAGAGCGTTGAAGAGATGGATGGTGAAGTTGTTACGTGTGTCCGCACCTCTAAAACTAAGAAAAACATCGTACTCTTTTGCCGATGAACACATATCTTTGTTCTCAACTAGCTAGTTATTATTGCTGTTGCACAANAAAATTATTTTTTCAGTTTTTTATTTTTAAAAATTTAAAATATTAAACTTAAATTTTATTATTTAAAATTCAAAAAATTAATTAATATTAACTAAAAATAATTGGATACTATTTGAATTCTATTGGTAAACGAAGACCTAGCCAATGATGTCGTGTAAACCTTATCCCTCCCTATACAGTTTACACACTTACACATACATTAAACAATAATCATGTAATGATAAGAAAAGACTGATATGACAAAGTTGTACGAAAGTGAATGTAAAATTCTCTCTAATTTATTCTTTTTTTTTTTTTTTCCAAAAATTTGATA
>NC_029793.2:8712528-8713102 GCF_000816755.2 Arachis ipaensis | reverse complement strand
TTTAGTATTAATTATTATTTTATTATAAAATTATTTTTTCAGTTTTTTATTTTTAAAAATTTAAAATATTAAACTTAAATTTTATTATTTAAAATTCAAAAAATTAATTAATATTAACTAAAAATAATTGGATACTATTTGAATTCTATTGGTAAACGAAGACCTAGCCAATGATGTCGTGTAAACCTTATCCCTCCCTATACAGTTTACACACTTACACATACATTAAACAATAATCATGTAATGATAAGAAAAGACTGATATGACAAAGTTGTACGAAAGTGAATGTAAAATTCTCTCTAATTTATTCTTTTTTTTTTTTTTTCCAAAAATTAGATCAGAGGACCAACACCATACCATGCACACGCTACTATTAATATTATGGTTATGGAAGAGAAAATATATATATAGAACAGGATTGGAGTATGGTTGTATTAATTGTGGTAAGCAACCACCTAGCGATGTCATGCATTAAATTAAATTAACAACTTGGTAATTATTTTTTATTTTCAAATAGTGCAAAAGTATTTTATTTGCTATTTATTAATTATCATTAAAATAGTTTTGAAAATTT
>NC_029793.2:8701107-8712511 GCF_000816755.2 Arachis ipaensis | reverse complement strand
GTGTGTGTACAATGAATTAAAAAAAAGAAAATTAAAATTAAAAATTAGATTATTAATTAATTATTTAATTTTAAATTTTAAAATTTGAAAATTAATATTAGTATTTAAATTCATTCACATTATATACAGTTATTTCTAATTTTATTGTAACCTCCAATATACGTCTAAAATTTACCGTCATCTTCTCCGGTTCTTGTCTTGCGTCACTGAATTTTTTGTCGGTCATACCGAGGCCGCCGCATCCTCCCACCGACACGGTCCTCACCTCCGCCAGTCAACTTGGTGCGTCTCGCCCTCCGACGCTCAGCCTAACGTTGCTGCCGCTATTTTCGTGCCTCTCTTTCGAACAGGCTTCGCTTTCTCCTTTTTCTTAAAGCTTCTTCTCACCGATGATACCACCATGCTCTCACCGATGATACCACTATGCTCTTCTTCTTTTTCGGATCCAAGCATGGTTAGCTTCTTTCATGATTTGAGCCCTATGTTTCACAACAATGTCGCTTTTGTCATGACTAACCCTTCAAAATTATGTTTCACCACAATAATAGTTTCCTCTGTTTATTCATCTTCTTCTTCTATTTTAATGGTCAATTTAGGATGGTCATTTTAGTAGGTATGCGGATGGTTATTTTATTTTTATGTAGATGATTATTTTGATTGGATTGAATTTAGTTATATATAATTAAAATATGTTAGATGTTCAATTCATTAAGTATATATGCGGATGATTATTTTTAACCTTAAGTGGATGGTTATTTTTATTAAAGGTGAGTGCCGTGTGGCAAGCCAAGTAGCGACGGTGAAATGGGATTATTATTGACGAAGGTGGAGTGGCCGCCTGTTGAGAAAGAAGAGAGTATTGGAGGATTTCATATGGTTATTTTTTTGAAATAACTAATTGAAATTTTTAAAAAATTGAAATTTGAAATTAGAGAATTTGAAATTTGAAATTTGATATGAAATAACTGGATAAGAGTTTTTAAATTTATTATTTCGTAGGTAATTTTCATTTTTAACTCATACTGGGCCAAATAAGTAGCACATTATACACATTGTACAAATACTCAATTGGCTCCCTAACAGGACTCTTTTAGCTTTGATAAGTCTAGTTATTCATATCGTAAATAAATGATTTAAGTTTAAGCCTGTTATTTCTTATAAGTTTTTTTTAGGTTCGAGTTCGACTCATTTAAAATTTGACAAACCCACAAGCATATTTGAAAAGCCTGTTTCGTAAATTATAACTCAAAATAATAAATTTAAAATTTTTAAATTAACATTAAATGTATTTCACATGTAAAGGGAAATAACTCTTCTACAAACCAACATAAGCCAACTTTATTATAATTTAAATTTTATAAGTAAATAAAAATTTAAAAATCAAAATTCAAAATTTTAAAAAAATTCTTTCTACATTTATCCTAATTACATTTATAATACACAATAAAAACAATCCATAAAAATCTAACCCCTTTCCATTCATTATAAAACAGTCAAATCTCTCCCTCCACAAATCCGCCGTCTCTACGCATTTTCGACGCTGTCGCCCACCGACCACTGTCGCATCTTTCATCACGCTGCGTGACCTCTTCCACGCGTCCCGTCGTCGTCCTTCTTTCGTCGACGCCGTCGCCCATCGTCCCGACGCATCTGCACCACCGTGGTCCCATCCGTTGCGACGCAGCCACCGCCGGTACCCCATTCGCAACACGCGATTAACTACTCCGATCCATGACGACTCCTCCACTCGCGATGCGCGGCCTCTGTGGCTTCCTCCTCGCAGCGCGTCACCACGAGTCTCCCACCGTACACGCAACACCGTCCAAGATGTCGTCGCTAGTCACCCTACGGCTCTTCTTTTTCTCCTCTCTTATTTAGTTTTGAATGATTCTTTTAACTAGTTTTTTATGTTTCTTTTTTTTAAATTTTGGATGATTCTTTTTATTAGTTTTTGATATTTTTTTTCTATGTTTTGTATGTTTTTTTCTTAGGATTTAGATGATTTTTTTCCTATATTTTGTATTTTTTTCTTAAGATCTGAATGATTTTTTATCTTATGTTTTGGTGTTTCTTTTTTTGGAATTTGGACGTTTTGTTTTTTGAAAAGAAAAATTAGAATTTACGTAATAAATAATAAAAGATGAATTAAAATAAAAAGAGGTAATTAATAATCATTCATTTTGTATTTTATTTTTAAAAATAAATTTTAAATAATTAATAATTAATGACAATTAATTAGGATAGAATGTAATTTAAATATGCTTGCATTGTTGGCTTGTTGTTGACTATACCCCTCTTGTTTCCTTAGCTGGGATATATAGAGTGTCGTTTAAATATACTTGTTAGCTTGTTGTTGACTATACTATTCTTAGTTTTTTAGCGAAATTATTTGATTTTTTTAATTAATAGATTTTACAAAAAATTTAAATTTGACCTGTTTAATAAAATAAGTTGAGTTAAACTTAAAATGAGTTGAACCACGAATTTTCTTCAAATTATCCATCCCAGTTCCATCCTTACTCGGTGGTATATGTATATAATTATTAAAAAAATTTGAAGCAAAATGTAAGATGTATGAGTTCAATTAATTTAAATTAAATAGCCTAATTATTAATCCTAGTCTTTCAACAGATATGCCTATTTAGCTGCTTTTTCCACGTAATTGCGCAGCAATGCTTGAGAAAGGATGAAGGAATTTTCTTAGTAACAGCAAATTAAAAAAGAATACTAGTTATGTAAGAGAATTTTGTAAGTTTTGTCTTATTTAACTACTATCTGGGGAAGAAAAATATATGTATTATAATTTAGCTCTAAGTACAATAAAAACAATTACCGTAGAATTTTATTATAATTAATTTCATATTATAATTGTCAGTAACAAAACCAAAATACATTAATTATAGAAATAATTTTGAGCACGAATAGAGGAGAGTAGCGACACACAAGCACACAAATCAAAAGATCCGACAAGAAGTGCGGCAATAGCGACGAGTATATGTTGGCAATAAACAAAAGTTGACTGAACTGCTGAGAAGAAATAGATCCTCTTAAATGTTAAAAAAAATTAAGAATAAAATATTTTTTATT
This sequence comes from Arachis ipaensis, assembly GCF_000816755.2. NCBI lineage: Eukaryota > Viridiplantae > Streptophyta > Magnoliopsida > Fabales > Fabaceae > Arachis > Arachis ipaensis. Next base: position 8,709,424 of record NC_029793.2, on the reverse strand, counting down.
ATTTTTTTATATTTTTTTTTTGTTTTACTTCTAAAATTAATAGAAAAAGATCATACTTTACTCTCTTAATTATAAAAAAAAAAATTTGAGAAGATCCATGAGATAAGCTTTGATGATATGATGGTGTTTAGGAATGAGTAGTGAGCTCTTTGATGTTTGTGGGGCACGGATTCCATGTGCCGAAGACGTTTGGCGTTTTAGTGCGCATATCCTTTGTCTTTGGCTGACCAGTGCGCCTTGTGATGATGGTCGTCGGATCTTGCTTGTTTTTTAATCCAACGGCAGAGATCATCTTGCCTCTCTCTTCCTTTGATTGGTTAGTGAATCTCTTGCGTTAGAGGGGTCACTTTACAAAATTTATGTTGTAGCTGGTTATTTTTGTTAGATTCAAAAACTATCTGGGTTTATGTAGGATTAATTTATGATGTTTTAAGAAGAAATTAATTGCAGTTAGTGATTCTGTATTACGTTAAATCAGAGACGATGGGGTTCGGCTGGAAGGAAGGAGATGTGCCGTGGACATCCTTTGACGCATACAAGAAGGGCTTTGACGTTTAGGTTTCCGTCACTAACCATCAATCGAGTTGCAGGAAGTTTTCTCCCGCAGAATCACAATGCAAAGTTGCCTACTATATGAATGGTGCATCTGCCACGACTCATTCGTTCAGAGGATGACGAGACGTTTGTGTCATCGCCGGAACGAGAATCGATCGCCGTTGGATAACAGGGAGTGTTGTTTCGGGTTTAGCGTATGGCTTTGCCGTAGACGATCAACAGCGAAGGAGAGGCAGCGGCGTGGAGATGGTGGGGCAGAGAATGACGAAGGAGAGGCAGATGATATTTCGGGTCGGGCCGGTTAGGTTGGAATACAGATGGGCCTGTAGAGTATAATTTTCTTTTTTATGGAGATTCATGTTTTTTCTGAAACCAATGATGGGCTTAAGTGTTGGGCTATTAACAATGTTGTTAAAACTAGATAAATGGTTTAGTATGGTCCTTTTTTCTATACAAAAAAAAAAAATCCTCACATGGTTGATCAAGAAAGAAGAACACCAAAATACTTATTGCATGTATAATAAGTTGTTGAACCGTTTAAAAGCAATATTAAATTTATGTATGATATAATAATTAAAATACTCTGTAAAACCAACTTAGCTAATTAATGTAATATTTTGTCATTTGTGCAGTAAAAATTAATGATGGTGTATAAAATTAATAGAAATGTTGAATTATGAACATACATATATTTTCCAATTGAACACGGGATTGTATACGTGCAGTATAATAGATTAAGATTCAATACCTGTTCTTTAATAAGAAGAATTTGGTGAGGCTTTTTAAGGAGATTTTATTATTTAATTGCACTAATTGGTTTATTATAACCTGAGAGAGAAGTACTTTGAAACTTGTTTAAATAATTCCCTTCGTATTAGAAGGAACCCTTAAAAATTTGTGATAATCAAACGCACTGCTTGTGGCGTAATACCAATTTGCAAGGAAGGATAAATTGATAAACACGTCTTTGATAACGCACACGTAAATAGTGTTAATGTTGCAAGTGTGAGGAGTGCATAAAGTTAGTCCTACATCAAAGAAAGCAAGGAAGAGTGAGGACTTTATAAGATGAGAGACCCATTAACTTGACACCTTAAGGTTTTGAGTTGGATGTGGTGTCTTCTCATCTTATGTTCTCTCGCTTGATTCCTCCCCTTAGTCTCCCCGATGGTCGAGAGCTCCCCACAGTTGGCCCAACAAGACTGGCATCAGAGCTTGTTGGTATTTTTCTGGGCTTGTGATTCTGTGAACAATGGAAGCTAATACTAATACTAGTAGGATGATCACTCTTAATGGTCCTAATTATGATTTGTGGAAGTCAAAAATGGAAGATTTACTTTATGTCAAAATTTTTCATCAACCAGTTTTTGGTACAGAGAAGCCTAATGATAAATCTGATGATGATTGAACTTTGTTGCATAGACAAGTTTGTGGATATATTAGGCAGTGGGTTGACGATAATGTGTTGAACCATATTATTGGAGAGACACATGCTCGGACCCTTTGAATTAAGCTTGAACAGTTGTATGCTCGGAAAACTGGGAATAACAAGATGTTTTTGATCAAGCAGTTGTTGGCTTTGAAGTATACAGATGAGACATCAATGATAGATCACTTGAATAACTTTCAAGGAATAATGAATAAGTTATCTTCCATGGGTATCAAGTTTGATGAATAGATTCAAGGATTGTTACTTCTTGGCTCCTTACTAGACTCGTGAAAAATTCTCAGAATGTCATTGTCTAATTCTGCTCCTGATGGTGTAATCTCTATGGATCTTGCCAAGAGCAGTGTTTTGAATGAAAAAATGAGAAGAAAATCACAAGGTACATCAACTACACATTCAGATGTTCTTGTTTCTGAGTCTAGAGGGAGAAACAAAAGTCGAGGTCCTAAAAGTAGAGATTAAAGCAGAAGCAAGTCTCGAGGAAAGTATAAGAATATTGAGTGTCATCATTGTGGTTAAAAGGGACATGTGAAGAAATTTTGTTGGCAGCTAAAGAAGGAGAAAGCCAAGGCAAGTAAAGACAAGAGCAAAAATAAAGATGATGGTAACAACGAAGACAAGGTTAATGTAACTCATGATGATTTTCTTCTTATTGAGGAGTTTGAATCTGTTAACCTTGTTGATAATAGCACTAGTTGGGTGATTGATAGCGGTGCTTCTATTCATGTTATATCTAGGAGGGATTTGTTTACATCTTATACTCCTGGGGATTTTGGTGGTGATGTGAAAATGGCTCATCAAGGTGTTGCAAAATGTGCCAGTGTTGGACAGGTTTGCTTAGAAACCTCCAACAGTACCAAGTTGACTTTGAAGCGTGTGAAGCATGTTCCAGATATTCGGTTGAACTTACTTTCTATTGGTAAGTTGTGTGATGAACTTGGATAGCTCATTCTCTCATGATAGTTGGAAGCTCACCAAGGGTTCCATGGTTGTTGCTAGAGGTACACGTCACTCTACTCTTTATTTAACTCAAGCAAAGATTGTGAAATATATTGTTAATGCTGCTGAGTTTGTTGATGAAACTGATTTATGGCATAAGAGATTATGTCATATGAGTGAGAAAGGCATGAATATATTATCCAAGAGAAATCTTTTATCTGGCTGTAAGGTTGCTTTGCAATAGTGCAACCATTGCTTTGCTGGGAAACAAAGCAGGGTTTCTTTCAAGAGTCATCCACCTTCAAGGAAACTGAAGATACTTGACTTGGTGCATTCTGATGTATGTGGGCCGATGAAGATAAGAACACTTGGAGGGTCTATCTATTTTGTAACCTTTATTGATGACCATTCTAGGAAACTCTGAGTTTACACTTTGAAGACCAAAGATCAAATTTTGAATGTGTTCAATCAATTTCAAGCTTCTGTTGAAAGAGAAACTGGAAAGAAGTTGAAATGTATTCGTACTGACAATGGTGGTGAGTACCCAGGTCCATTTGATGCTTATTGTAAAGAGCATAGTATAAGACATCAGAAGACTCCTCCGAAGACTCCTCAGTTGAATGGCTTGGCTGAAAGGATAAACAGAACATTGGTTGAAAGAGTTAGGTGCTTATTGTCACAGTCTGGATTGGCAAAATCCTTTTGGGGTGAAGCTTTGAGCACTGTTGTTCATGTCTTGAACTGGACACCATGTGTTCCCTTGCAATTTAAAGTGCCAGAGAAGGTATGGTCAGGTAAAGTTGTTTCTTATGATCATTTAAGAGTCTTTAGATGTAAAACTTTTGTTCATATTCCTAAAGATGAGATATCTAAGCTTGATGTAAAGACTAGGTAGTGTATTTTTATTAGCTATGGCATGGATGAGTTTGGTTACAGGTTTTATGATCCTGTTAGCAAGAAGGTGATTCGGAGTAGAGATGTTGTCTTTGTTGAAGACCAAACATTGAAGGATGTTGATAATACAGAGAAGCCAATGGTTCAGCCTAGTGATGATTTTTCTGACCTGGATATTACTTCCTCTATGCCTATGGTAGAAGATGGTAGAGATGAAGCTCAAAATAATAAGCATGATACAAGTGCAGGTAAAGATGGAATAGTTGATCCGATACTTGATGAAGTTGGTGATGATGATCAAGATGAAGAACCAGCTTTGGAAATTCCGCAAATGCACTCAGAAGGTCTACAAGAAAGAGGAAGCATTCGTCAAGGTATTCTCCACATGAGTTTGTTTTGTTGATTGATGGGGGAGAACCTCAATGCTTTGGAAAGGCTATTGAAGATGAAAGCAAAGCTCAATGGCTTGAAGCTATGCAAGAAGAAATGAAGTCCTTGCTTGAGAATGATACCTATGAGTTGGTGAAGCTACCGAAGGGTATGCGAGTTTTGAAGAACAAATGGGTATTCAGAATCAAGAATGAAGAACACAGTTCTAAGCCTCGGTATAAGGCTAGATTGGTTGTTAGATACTTTAGTCAAAGAAAAGGTGTTGATTATGAGATCTTTTCTCATGTTGTGAGGATGTCATCCATTCGTGCTGTGCTTGGATTAGCAGCATCTCTTGATCTGGAGATTGAGCAAATGGATATGAAGACAACTTTTCTTCATGGTGATTTAGACAAGGAAATCTACATGGAGCAACCGGAGGGCTTTGTTGTTAAAGGAAAGGAAGATTTCGTGTGCAAGCTTAAGAAGAGTCTTTATGGGTTGAAGCAAGCCCCAAGATAGTGGTACAAGAAGTTTGAATCTATTATGGGGGAGCATGGTTACCGTAAGACAACTTTAGATCATTGTGTATTTGTGCAAAAATTTTCTAATGATGATTTCATCATTCTTTTGCTTTATGTGGATGATATTTTGATTGTGGGCAAGAATGCTTTGAGGATTAATGAGTTGAAGAAACAGTTGAGCAAGTTCTTTGCTATAAAGGACTTAGGTCCTGCCAAACAAATTTTGGGCATGACTATTACTCGTTATAGAGATTTCAAGAAGTTTTATTTGTCACAGAAAAAGTACATAAAGAAGGTGCTTCAAAGGTTTGGCATGAATGATGCCAAATGTGTTACTAGTTCTTTTGCTCCTCATTTTAAATTGAGCACCAAGTAGTGTCCAACCACTGATAAGGAGAAACAAGCAATGGATGAAATTCCTTATGCCTCAGCTGTTGGAAGCTTGATGTATGTTATGGTGTGTACTAGACCAGACATTGCTCATGCAGTTGGTACTGTGAGTCGTTTTCTCTCTAATCCAGGTAAAGAACATTGGAATGCTGTTAAATGGATTATGAGATATCTCAAAGGTACAACTAACTTGAGTTTGAGTTTTGGTGGTGAGAAACCTTTGCTAATTGGCTTTACTGATGCAGACATGGCATGAGATATTGATTCTCGAAAGTCTACTTCAAGTTATTTGGTCAAGTTTGCAGGGGGAGCTATTTCATGGCAGTCAAGGCTACAAAAGTGTGTTGCACTTTCTACCACAGAGGCAGAATTTATTGCAGCAAATGAAGCATGTAAAGAGTTGTTGTGGATGAAGAAGTTTCTTGCAGCACTAGGTTTCAAGCAAGACCGTTATGTGTTGTTGTGTGATAGCCAAAGTGTTATTCATCTTGCCAAGAATTCTACTTTTCATGCAAGATCTAAACATATTGATGTTAGGTATCACTGGATACGGGATGTGTTAGATTCTAAGTTGTTGAAACTTGAGAAAGTTCACACTGATGACAATGGTGCTGATATGATGACAAAAGCATTGTCAAGAGAAAAGTTTGAAAGATGTTGTTTGATCGCCAAAATGGCGAGAGCCTCCACCTAGTCGAGAAGGGGGAGATTTGTTGGGTTTTTTCTCTCTTTTGTGAGGCCCAAGCCCAACATTTTGAGAGTGTTTCTTTGCATCCATTATAACACAACCCTAATCAGATTTTGGGGTTATTGAGAGGTAGAGAGTGTAGCCACCAAAGAGAGAAAGAAGAGGGAAAACAGAATTCCCGTTTTTATGCAAAGCAGTAAATTTCAAATGGCAGTTTCTCATTTGTTCACCGTTGGATCGGCTTGAAACTTAAACAGCGTGTTTCTATAATCTTTTTCTTCATTCTGGTCGGTGAAGATGTTGATTGAGGATTTTTAGTGAGAGAAATTGGCTTCGCAAGAGAGAAATTAGGCTTTCCATTTTTACACAGAGCAGCAATTTTTGAACGGCAGTTTCTCATTCTTTCACTGTTGGATCGACGTAAAATTTAAATAGTAGATTCTTCACATCTTGTTCTTCATTTTGAATGATGGAGAATTTATTTAGAGATCTGCAAAGGGAGAAATTGGCTTTGACAGCAGCTTTGTTTTTTAGGTATATTTCATCTTCTTGCTTCTCATTTATGAGCTTTGGTGCTTTGATATTTTGACTAGTTATATGCACGTTTTTGTGCTTTGTTTGAGACTCTCATATCTCATTTGATTATAGTGGAGCTATTTCATTGATCTGGACGACCCGTGGTTTTTACCTCTCACATTGAGGAAGTTTTCCACGTTAAAATCTCAGTGTGTTCTTGTTATTGCTTTACTTGCTATATTTGCTTGTTCATAGTTGCTGCCATATTGTATTGTGAGTGCTTTCATATTGTTCTTGTGTTGGATATTTGTGTTGTTTCCGCTACTAGGCTCTTTCCTACGGTTTTGAGTTGGATGTGGTGTCTTCTCATCTTATGTTATCTCACTTGATTCCTCCCCGAAATCTTTCCGGTGGTCGAGAGCTCCCCACGGCGGCCCAACAAGTGGTATCAGAGCCGATGGTTTAATCGGTCTCATTTTAAGGGGTATTCAAAGTGAAGCATCGAAAGTTTTCCCGGCAAAGAAGGTCCAGCCCACGGTGTTTTACGGTGGTGTGATGGACGAATACTCGTGGCAAAGGAGCTAGAAAGAGGGGAGTTGATGCTTGATGTGGAGACTCACACTTGAGGGGGAGATTGTTAATGTTGCAAGTGTGAGGAGTGCATAAAGTTAGTCCCACATCAAAGAAAGCAAGGAAGAGTGAGGAGTTTATAAGATGAGAGACCCATTAACTTGACATCTTAAGGTTTTGAGTTGGATGTGGTGTCTTCTCATCTTATGTTCTCTTACTTGATTCCTCCCCGAAGTCTCCCCGATGGTCGAGAGCTCCCCACGGTTGGCCCAACAAATAGTTGCCAAAATGTTCCGAAATCATTAATTGGAAATGGTACTATTTGGCACCAACGCAACATAAATCCCTATAATTGTGTGTCAACCGCTCACATGAATTTAGACATTAAGAACAAACCGATGATAGTAGATATAATTATATTAACCCAGTTTTAAGATGCATTACAGAAGACCGAAAGAGAAGATAAAATAAACAAAGCAAATAAAAGGATCATACAGGCCTCGGCGTAAAACTACATGACATAAAGATATCAAACATGTGCAGCAGGTCAAATACCTCCGACCTTGTCTTCATTCTGCCTGCCTGGCGGCCGCTCGATGGAGCTGTGTGCCTTCTGCGGCGCTGGACGACGACCCCGACGGAGCAAGAAATTTTTCTTGTCGTCCAAAACGTCGAACCTGCATTCCAGGTCATGCCAGGGTGGCACCTCGTGCTGTTCCCATCGACGAAGCTTGGCGATTTCTGCCATCAATTCTTTTTCTTTGTCATCCAATTGGCGAACGATCACGTTATTCCTTCGGTGCGCCATTTGCAACATCGTTTCCAGCCGTCGACACGCCTTCTCCTCTTCCTCTAGTTCATCCACCTTTGCTTTTGTCGTGATCTTGGCGGCAAACATCTCCACCCTCGCCTGCCTTAGCTCTGCTTCGGTTGTTTCAAGTCTAGCCTTCAAAATCTCCTCCCTCCTAACCAGTGCGGCCCCAACGTGGTCACAACCTGTGCACTTTTCATCTCTACGGATGATGTCGATAAGAGCGGCGATCGACAGTTCCGCGAGGTCGTCGGGACTAACGACGTGGTCCGTGATGGATTCCTGAGACATTTTCCTAGAAGAAGACGACGACGAATGGCCGACGACGATGACACTTCAAGCAACGATTTTTCTTCCGGCGACGACGGTTCTCCTCTAGGTGGGTCATTCTCAGGCGTTAGACATCGAATCTTCCTTCTGAAGTGACACTGAGGATGCGAAATGGAAGCCGTGTGTGGAGATGAGTGTGTCGGTGTGGCAGACGGTGGAGAGAGCAGTGGAGGGTGGTAGAAATAAAGAGAGGGAGAAGGATAGATAGAGAGGGTAGAGAGGGGAGAGAAGGAGTTACGGCAGAGAAGAACTGAAGAAGGGTTAGTAGGGGTAGGGGTTGTCAC
>NC_029793.2:8674018-8700954 GCF_000816755.2 Arachis ipaensis | reverse complement strand
TAACGGGGGTTTATTTTTAGCAAACATAAAAGATTAAGTTAAACTATTTCGATGGAAAAAAAAAGAAAATATAACAGTTATTCAGTGAGTAATTAAAGTAAGCAATTAAGTTGAGATGAATATAACACAAAATTCAAACAGTCAACATTAAATTATTGCATTGTAAAACCAAAGTATTTAAATAGGATAGTATAGTAGTATTAAAATAAATTAAATTAACTATTTAACTAGTAAATTACAAAAACTACATGTCAGTTGTATAAAAAATTTGAAAAAAGATCCTTTAAAGTGACAATGTTAGTAAAGTGGTAAAATTATGCTTTAATCACCTTCGAATTTGTAACATTTATTATCTGTGAGTCCCACTATCTTAATCCAATGGTGATTAATGATGTACTTTTTTCTCTAAAGTGACAATACAACTTTAGAGGAGGCGTATCAAAAAATTTTGGTTATTTGACACACTAGGTGTTTTGTTGCTGGTTATTATTTTTGCTTTTTTTTTTTTATAGAATTTTGATATCCTGATTTAACTAAATAGTATTTTTACTGAATGATATTTATTCTATACTTAGAATTCCGGAGGTGAACTTAGCAAACGAGTCTGATCCTTTGTTTCAAGGACAAACGGATCAAAGTAGTGTAAACATACCTTCGAATAGCATGTAATTTCTTTTTCTTATACCATTTTCTAAATTCTTTTTTTTACCATATTCTAATTCTAATTTTGTATATATTTTTTTTAGAACAAAGAGCCCTTTAATGTTGTATTCAAGAAAAAAAAAGCAGGAAAAAAAACAAAAATCTGCAACTACGTAAGTTCTAAAAAAAAATAGCCTTTCCGGGTGTATTTGGTTAATATTTGGGTGTATTGTTTTCTTATTTGGGTGGATTTCAGGTTGAGTCGGGAAGAAGAATCGGTGAGTGATCCAGCTCAACAATAGATGATCGTTTTTCAACCGCCCTCTGGATTATTATTCTTGCTTTATTTGATAGAATTTTGATATCCTAATTTAACTAGATAGTATTTTTACTGAATGATATTTATTCTATACTTAGAATTCCGGAGGTGAACTTAGCAAACGAGTCTGATCCTTTGTTTCAAGGACAAACGGATCAAAGTAGTGTAAACATACCTTCGAATAGCATGTAATTTCTTTTTCTTATACCATTTTCTAAATTCTTTTTTTTACCATATTCTAATTCTAATTTTGTATATATTTTTTTTAGAACAAAGAGCCCTTTAATGTTGTATTCAAGAAAAAAAAAGCAGGAAAAAAAACAAAAATCTGCAACTACGTAAGTTCTAAAAAAAAATAGCCTTTCCGGGTGTATTTGGTTAATATTTGGGTGTATTGTTTTCTTATTTGGGTGGATTTCAGGTTGAGTCGGGAAGAAGAATCAGTGAGTGACCCAGCTCAATAACAGATGATCATTTTTCAACCGCCCTCCGAACCGCTTAATATGTAAGTTTTACAACTAAATTTCAACCTTCTAATAATCTATTTTAAAGGGCTTTCTTAACGTTTTATTTTTGTCTTGTTTAGAGTTTAAATTCAACTATGCTGCCTTCATTCCAGACAACATCAGCAAGCCATGTGCCACCATTTGAACCATCCCGCTAATAGAGAGGTGACGAAAACTATTTGGGTGTATGTCATTATTGTTGGGTGTATTGTTTTCTTATTTGGGTGTATATCTTGAAAATTGAGCTGTAATTGATTTTTTTTATAATTTGATTCATTTTCTCTAACCCTGCAGCACTCCACAACCCCAGAAAGTTGATGAAAGCACACCGACGATGCCACCAGCTCCATCTAAAATGTAAGTTCAGCACAATATAACTTGGTTTTCGATATCATTCGTATATTCTTATTCTTATAGTATGATACATGTCAACACGCAGTGATCCAGCCCCTGAAGCCACTGCTGCTGCACTATTGATGATGGCCCGGACAGCATCCTACGTACCTAGAGAATTTTCGTTGCCATCATTCAGCCTTGACTTCACTGATTCAAGCCAAGAAGAAACATAGACCTAAGAGGGAGAGGGGTAACCAGAACCTTAGGTGGGAAAAAGTCCGAAAACCACAGTACAAATCGAAGAATTAGATGAGCTGGTGGAAAAAAATTACAAAGAGTGGAGAAAAGACAGCACTGGATTTTGCATAGGGTAAAAGTCCCCTAATTGAAAAGCAGACTGTGGGCCAAATTTTTGACAAGTTTGAAACTCCTGCAAAGAGGAATTTAATGTCGGCCGAAATGAAAGAAAAATGCTACCTCTGGGCCACACATATAAAGACATACAGGGACGGAAGTACTGATGAGTATGATCCTGTTTGCACACTCAATACCCAACAACCATTGGTGTTTTCAAGAGTCCACTTTGCATCTCTAAAAGCTACTTCATATATCGAAGCTGGCGTAAGAATTGAATATGATTAATGATTATATTATGACATGTGACTACAATATAGATTGATGTAATTAATTTGGGTATTTTGTTTTTCTAGATTGTCACTGCTATGTGCCTGATCCTGAACCAAGAAAATATTAAAAGATTTCAGGAAGAAATTTACTGTCTCCCGCCTAATATTGTGGTAAGGTATAATGTAATAAAATTTGGGTGTATTTGTGTAATCTTTTGGGTGTATTAAAAGATTTCTTTTGGTTTTTCACAAATGCTGCAAAACATGGCCATTGGAAATCATGCAGATGGAGAGTTCTTACAGCCGAAATCCAAAAAGCCATTTATGGTCGAAGACTACCCAATGCTTATATCCTTTTTGGACCTGAAAAAATCAGCATCACATCTATATGTAAGTTTTCGTTTATAAAACTTCTTATCACAATTCTTTGGTTATGTGCGAATTAAACTAAAACACCGTTCAATATGGATATGCTTCAGATTTTTGCACCTGTTTGCTATTCAGAGTATTGGTGGATATGGGTGGCTGACATAAGAAAGAAAAAATTTTATACACTTGACCCGTATCACAATGAGTATCCCTCCAAAGCCAGAATGAATCTAAATAAATTTGTTGTAAGTTGATTATGTTTTTTGCGTTTTAAAATTTGGGTGTATTTCAATTCAAAGTAAGGTGTACATTGTGATCCTTTGGGTGTATTCATTTATTAGATTTATTCTTTCTTATATTTTGCTTTGTTTTTTTGTTTTTAGGGGTACGTAAGTTCGAGAATTAGGGTATATGCTGAGGGGAACCTCTCAACAAACACCATATAAATCTTTCACTCTGAAAATTGTGTTTTCTCTTGCTGTCCTATTTTAATTTGCTAAATTATTTTTGGTTTTCAGCTTTGATTGTGCTGTTTATGTAATAAAATGGCTTGAAATAATCCAACCTCAAAATATTATAAAGGAGAAGTATGAGTGGGACAATTGAACTCAGGTAATTGTGTTTAAAATTGTATAACTCTCTATTACTTTTCTAAATTAACAGAGTTGATTAAAAGAATATTCTTTTCATGAGATGAATTGTGATAGAGATACAGCGACCAGGGGAAGTGAAGCAATGAGATTGTCCAAGCCATCTGCAGTGTTGTTGAGTCCATATTGTCAAGTAGATTCATATGATATTGACAGTGACAGTGATTAATTTCAGTGTTATCTAGTCTTGAAATAGTTTGAACATTTCTTGTAAATTTTGTGAATATTTAATTCATTTGTATTATAAAATTTGTTTGCATAAATAAACTGTCTGTGTTGTATTCAAAAGCTGTAAACTACAGGTACAAAAAAAATAAAGGAAAATAACACCAAACCAACTAATACGCCCAATTACTTTAATTATACACCCAAATATATACCCTAAAACCCTAAACCCCTAAACCCTAAAACCCTAAAACCCAAAACACTAAACCCGAAACCCCTAAACCCTAAACATTAAAACCATAAACCCTAAAACCTAAACCATAAAACCCTAAACCCTAAAACCCTAAAACCTAAACCCTAAACCCCTAAAGGAAAACAACACCAAACCAACTAATACGACTAATTACTTTAATTATACACCCAAATATATATCCTAAAACCCTAAACCCTAAAATCCTAAACCCCTAAACTCTAAACCCAAAACCCTAAACTCGAAACCCCTAAACCCTAAACATTAAAACCCTAACCCTAAAACCCTAAACCCTAAAACCTAAACCATAAAACCCTAAACCCACTACAAGAAAAAATAATATTTGTAACCAAAAAAATTGTTACAAAAAATCGAAATTTTGAAACAAAAAGATTTTGTAACAAAAAAAGGGACCGTTGCAGTATGTCCCGTTACAAAAACTTTTTGTAACAAAAAATGGAACTGTTACAATTCAAACTAATATTTTGTAACAAATTTTTCTGATACAAAAAACCAAAAGTCATTACAAAAGTGATAATAAATTTTGATCTCCAAAATTTTTTTGTGACAATATATTTTTTCCTATTATAAAATTTTGTTACAAAATGTAACTTGATTTTGTAACTTTTTTTTTCTTTAGTTACAAAAGCAAAATATTTTTTTAACAACTTTTTTTTAATTAACTGATATATTAACTACTTTACTATGCAAGTCAACATTTATATAATATATAAAAACATACATAATTCAAACATACTTTATTTAACTAAAATTGTTTTAAAACAAAATAACATTAGTGAGTACATTGATTAGTTCTACAAGTTATATTTCTTGTACAAGTTCAACCAAAAGTTAAAAGTCTAACATAGATTAGTGTCTGTATGAATCAAAATATTCTTGAACCCTTATGGTAGCATGTTGTCACCATTTTAGCACTCTTGTAAATAAGAAAAACCGAAAGAAAAAATTAGAAACAAAATATAACACTAATTATAATTTTTTCCATTAACTTTTATCCAAAATGTTTAGAAAAATTTTGGCAGAACCTCTCCTAAAACTTGGATATTTCCACCGTCTACGGTTCCATAAAAAACAACCAATTCACTACTTATTCTCAGCCAATACACAACCAATTCACTACTTATTTCTCAACCATGACACAAGTAAAATGTAATAAATAGATCCATATACAAATTAAACTATACTAATAATATATGAATCATCTAGGAATATGTATTAAAACCATAAGCAATTTTAGGAGTACCTTTAATTGTCTAGTTTCTTTCATTGTCAAAGTGCACTATGAAAAAGTTCACAACGGCTTGTTGAGCTTCCAATTGAGCTTTCACTCGAGCTAATTCTTTCTCTTGGCGTGTTTGTTGCTTTTCAAGTTTTTTTTTAGCACATCTATTTCCTTTGTTAGCTCCTCACGGTCTTGCATTACCTCTTGAAGTTGTACTTGAATCCTTAACTTAGATTTCGAAGCCTTTATGCCATAACCTAGCATCACAGCGACTATCACTTTCAAAGGGCTCTATGTAAACTAAATTCCAAGGCAGTTCTCTATAACTCCACAATACAAACTATCCTAATTCAATGCATTGGAAAAAACACAAAATAACAAAATTGAATTAATATTTCTATGTTAATAATGATGATGTAGTTACCTAAGACACTCAATTCACAAACACAAAAATTTAAGAAAACAAAAAGTATCAAAATCACCAAAAAAAATGCAAAAAATAGAATCAAAATAATAAGACACCATAGAATTGTCAACTTTCTGATAAAACATAATTAAAACAACAGAAATTGAAAGCGTCAAATAAAATGCTTGGACATACTCAAGAACATGATAAAAGAAGAGTTTGCTAGCAAGTTTTCGTCCAAACTCAACAGCCTACACCACCAGACAACAATCACAAAGATAGTAATGACAATATGATGCTAAGAATTGTACCAAGATAATCAATTAAAATATTCAGTAGATTTGTCTGATCATATGATTAACAAATATAAAATGATCAAAGAATATTAAAATAATGACTACATATGAGGATTTCTACATGGGTTTTAGTTGTATATAGGGTAATTAAATCCATACCTCTGGGCTTTCTAGATACCGACCTTCAGACAAGAAATCTACAACTTCTGACTCAAGAAAACAGTTAGTGAACCTGCGCATTTTGTGAAATCTGTCCTTCCCAGGAATAAACTCTTTCATTTTGCGGACAATTACTACAAGTTCATCAATCTTTATCCAGATTTGGATATAGTCTTTCGGGCTCACAATCTCCATTGGCACCCTCTTTATCACCAGAGTACTCTTGTGCATTAGTATTGACTTTAATTTCATCTTCAAATCCCTTGGAATTACTTCCTTGCACTTCTTGAATAGAACTAGTTTCAGATTGCAAATCCTTTCTCTCATCAACATTAATCAACTTAGATTTCACACCTTCAACCTCATTCATCTTATCCCGATCTTTAGTATTGCTAACCTTTTCGATCGATTGAACGCTCTCTTCATTCTTATCCACTAAATCCTAAACCCTACACCCCTAAAACCTAAACCCCAAACCCTAAACCCCTAAAACCTAAATCCCTAAACCTTACACCCTAAACCATAAAACCCTAAATCCTAAAACCTAAACCCTAAAACACTAAACCCTAAACCCCTACACCCTAAACCCCTAAACTCTAAAACCTAAACCCTAAAACCCTAAAACACTAAAATCCTAAACCCTAAACCCCTAAACCCTAAACACTAAAATCCTAAACCCTAAACCCCTACACCCTAAACCCCCTAAATCCTAACCACTAAAACCCTAAACCCTAAAACCTAAACCCTAAAACCCTAAACCATAAATCCTAAACTCGTAAAATCTAAACCCCTAAATCCTAAACCCTAAACCATAAACTCTAAACCCTAAACCCCTACACCCTAAACCCCTAAACCATATACCTTAAACCCTAAAACCCTAAATCCTAAAACCTAAACCCTAAACCCTAAACCTTAAAATATTAAACCCTAAACTCTAAACCCTAAACCCCTAAAGCCTAAACCCCTAAACCATAAACCCTAAAACCCTAAACCATAAAACCTAAACCCTAAACCCTAAATCCTATACCTTAAAAACTAAACAAAATACTAATTTCTAACATAAATAGTAGCATCTGAAAAATATAAAATTAAAATGTCAATCACAAGAGAATTCAGAAATACACCCAAAAAACTGAGCATTACACCAATATCCTGTAACTATACACCCAAAAACCTATCCCCTGCTGCTGGATGAACTGATAATTCATAACATGTCCGTGATATTGGCTGGAATTTGCTTGCACCACTGATGCAGCATCAAAAAGGTTTAATTGGAAATAATAAACTCACATATTAGAAAAACTATTAACAAAATAATTAAA
Source organism: Arachis ipaensis (assembly GCF_000816755.2). Classification (NCBI taxonomy): domain Eukaryota; kingdom Viridiplantae; phylum Streptophyta; class Magnoliopsida; order Fabales; family Fabaceae; genus Arachis; species Arachis ipaensis. Next base: position 8,693,665 of record NC_029793.2, on the reverse strand, counting down.
CTCAATTACCACCTATTTAAAGAACATCACTTTTACCTTGCTTAGAGTTTTCGTTTTCTTCTTCTTTGAGGCATTTGCAATTTGTTTGTCCAACTTTGAACCTAGCCTATATTTTGGACGTCCTCTTGTTCGAACCCTTGGAGGGCTTTGAAGCTCGTTAACGGATTCCAAGTTAGCACCTTCGTGAGATAATGAACATGTCCCCTTCCTTTTGGATTTCATTTCTTCCATCTCAACCATGACGTTATCATAGGCACGGTGCAGAATGGCAGTTAGCTCCTCGGATTCCGATGTAAATTCGCAAATATTTTGCAAACAAAACACCAATTTGTCAAACCTCTTGCTTCTTGGCTCCAACAGTGACTCATCGTGGCTGCTCTTGATGTGTGTATGTCGCCTCTTTACCTTCTTGCTCCATTGTTCCAGTATATATCTCGGTGACAATTGGGTTACTTGTTCAAAGCTTAACACGCTTAGGGCGTGATGGCACAATATCCTTCTTAACTCGAATAATAAGCACTGGCGTTTCACTTGGGCTGCTACTGAGTCGTAAGTAACCGCAAACTTGTTGAATATTGAGTTGAAAACTTGTTCTCCAACTTCGTATACTGAATAGCCTAAAGCGAAGTTTATTAATCTTGTGATGCAATTCACCTTCCCTCTGAATTGTGCTTGGACTTCCCTAAACTTTTTGTGAGTGTACACATGTTGAAACTGAGCTTCTGTGGAGAATTTTGTTGCCCACGGTATGACAGTGTAAAAATCAGCAGCATCTGATTCTCTCTCTGTTTGCTCCCTGCTTCCGAGGTAATTATTGTATTGTTTGACAAATTGGATAAGTGAGCTATTTCAGGTAATGAACTTGTTAAAAAATGAATGCATGCTCTCGCTCCTTTGTGTGATTCTCATCCCGACCCAGCAGAAAAAGAGAAGGAGAAGAAACAAAAAGGGAGAAACAAGAAAAGAGCAAAGAAGAAGAGGGGACTAAGCAAGGTCCTTTTGCAGGAGCAGCTGAAGTGGGACTGGTGGGTGCAACCACACAGTAGAGGCAGCCTCGCCGTGAGCCCCTTCCTTAGCAAGCCAATCAGCCACCGAATTGGCATCTCTCCCTATCAGCCCAAAACGCACAGTCCAGCCCTGCAGTCTCTTCAACTCAAAGAAGCGCATAACCAGATCCTTCTCCACATGGTCACTGGGAATCCTCCAACCTGAAACCAGAGAGAAGGCTTCCATGGAGTCCGTCTCACACACAAGGAACTCGATGCCAGCTTCCAAAGCCAGGAGAAGACCTCTCCATAAGCTCCAAAGCTCCAATCTCAACCCACTAGTTACAGCCACCTTGCCACAGCAGCCTCGGACCCACCTTCCAGAGCTATCTCTCAGCAAGCACCCAAAGCCCGCCTTACGCTCATCTTTAAAAACACTGCCGTCGCAGTTCACTTTAAAGAAGCCCGTCTCAGGTCGTGCCCAAGAAGCAGCTAGAAAGAAGCGGCCATGCTGATTAACTGCCCAAACAGAGCTGGTCTTATCACTGAACATCTACTCGTTCCTATCAAATTTAAAGTATAGATCTTAGTTAAGCATTTTAGAGTATTAAAAATTAAATTGACTCAAACATAAAACAACTATTACGTACGACAATCCCGCTACGTTACCAACAGAATTTCTGCCAATTTCTGCCAACTCTTATTTATAACTATATTTAATGAAAGTGTCTTTATGGATGTGTCTAATAAAATGTATTTTTTATGGATATGTTTAATAGAAGTGTCTTTATAGATATATTTTTTGGATGTGTCTCTTTATATATGTGTTTAAAATATACTAATTAATTATTATTGGCAATAAGTTGGCAGATAAATTTGAACCTGCAACCTACTAGTTTGAAACGAGGCAACCAACATTGCCACCTCTGTCTCCAACGCACTTTCCCTTCTACGCCATTTCTCTTGAGCTTCTTCATATTTTCTTCTCCAATAAGCCAGCTGGTAGTTTAGATCCTGGACTCTATCCTCCATTCTTTTCAAACTTTCTTGCTTCCTGACCGCCTCATCTCTCGCAAGTGTTAATTCTTCATCTTTCTCAGCGATGCTTCTTGAGGCAGCTTGGAACACCTGCTCCGCGTATCTTGCAACGCTCGCCGAATGAAGCGCTTGATCTTGAAGCCAACGGAAAAGTGTAGGACCTCCATCGCCTTTCATTAGGGAATGATCGTCTAAATTTAGGACATGATCGTCCAATAACGGTCCTTCCAAGTTTTCTAATAACTGAGCAGTCATTGCAGAGTCGCCTTCAACTTCTGCCTGTTTGACTACATCTTTCACTACCATAGAAAACACAAACATAAGACTAGTTCATAAAAAACATAAAATAAAATGGAGTTTCAAATATAGGGCTTAAATGAAACTCACTGTTTGAAGGTAAGCTGCATTCAGTTCGTTGCACGAGCGCATTTTTTCTTTCTTGCAGTAATCCTTTAGATTTGTCAAGATCCATGGATTTATTTTGATTCTCTTCTAAAGGCATATCTAGTTAAGAAGAATAACATGCAATTGGCTTCTCCTCAGGGGCCAGCACATTTTCTTCCTCAACCAAATCAACAGGCAAATGCAGCTCCAATTCTTGTAAAACATTTTCCACAACAGAAAAACTTATGAGGAGTACACCGCACTCTTTAATATGGATTGATCCATCGACTTCCCCTTCATCAGTTGTAACACTAAACTCAAAGCGAACCATCAGTGGATGGAATCTAAGAATGTTGTCACAATGAAGTGGATCATACCATACATAAACATGATCCGAGTTCAATTCACTGACGGCTTTGTTCAACCATGTAACCTTTTTGCCTCCTACCAACTGGCATTGACATCGAAGCTTAGCGCCTTCCTTCCTTATTCCTTCGGATGGCGAAAGAACAACACAGTAAATGAAGCCTAACCATTCAGAGTCAGGAAGTTCGGTAACGATAATGGATGAAGACTCTGATTTTTTGTATGCGAAAAACTCTCTTGGAACTCTGTTTCCTGGTAAACAAACCTCTATACTGTTATAATTATAGCCTTCGTGGTGTTTTCTGACTACCACATTGTTAGCTACAGCTTTAATCATTGTTAAATGGAGGCTTTTCATAACAGACTACAATGACTCTTCCTCCAATTTCAAGCTATTCTTGAATGAAATGTGTTTCGTCTTTCCCACCATCTTCCTAGAAAAGGTCTTCAAGTTTGACACCGACTTCAATATGGCACAGTCATCAGCACAGAACTCATGGATTAGTGGTGGAAGCTCTGGCAAACTCCAGAGCTTCTTGCAACTCTTCAAGGACAGAATTTCCAGCCTTTGAAGATGTTTAATGCTCGGAGGCAAGCACTACACAGAGCTTCCATGTTAGACTCAATGAATGTAAAATATGAAAATGCACATGAACGGGGTGAAAGGTGAATGAAAAATAGGAATTAAGCAAAATTCAACAACTACCAGTAGTTACAATGACGCTACCCCCAGCTTCGAGTCCTGGGAGAATGACTCTATTACACACTTTGGTAATTCTCTATGCCCTCTCTCTCTCCTTACCCCTTACCTTTTATTCCTCTGAGATCCTAACTAACTGCCTATATGGATTGACTATCATGCTCTCCCTCTATTAGTTCATATGGTAATCCTTCATCCATGATGGGGATCTTCTTTCTCTTTTACTTGTTGGGCCTTTCTCAGTGGCTAGCCCATCTGCTGCTTCAACATTCTCTTCTGGTTCCTCAATTGGGATGCTGTTGTTTTAAGTTTGCTGGCTGGGTTCCTTGGGTTCCTTGTTAGGTGTATCAACTATACCCTCCCTGAGAACAACCTTGTCCTCAAGGTTGAGTTCCGGAAACAACTTCAGTAACTCATCCCAATCCACCCATGAGGTCTCATCTCTTGGTAAGCCTTCCCAGTCCACCAAGACTTGCATCACTTGCCTCCCATCCTTCTCGACTGAGCGCTGTCCCACAATTGCCATTGGCACTGGCTGGAACGATGCAGGAGCCACAGCGAGGATGGGTGCGTCAGCAGTTTGTGCGCCGTGGAACTCTTTCAGCATGGATACATGGAAGACGGGGTGGATCGTACTCCCCTCTGGTAGCTCCAAGCGATACGCAGTCTTCCCCACTTTACTCCTCACACGGTAGGGCCTGAAATATCTTCGGCCAAGTTTAGGGTGTTCCCGGCGAGACAGCGACAATTGCCGGTAAGGTTTGAGCTTAAGCAATACCCAATCTCCCACCTGAAATTCCTTATCTTTCCGATTCTAATCTGCTTGCTTCTTCATACGCTTTCTGGCTTGGTGCAAGTAATACGCGAGTTCATCATTCAAAATCTCACGGGTGCGTAAAAACAAGTCAACCTCTATGACTGGAGAGGACCCCGGTGTATATCCTGGTGGTAGATTCATTGGAAACCCATGTAAAGCTTCGTGTGGTGTCATTTGAATTGCTGAATGGTAGGAACTGTTATAACAAAACTCTGCCCATGGTAGGAAGGTTGCCCATTGTTGTGGTTGAGAATGGGAAAAGGCACGCAGATATTGTTCAAGGGAGCGATTAGTGACTTCCGTTTGGCCGTCGGTTTGAGGGTGATACGCCATACTATAGTGGAGGTGAGTGCCACTAAATTCGAAAAGGTTGCACCAAAAACGACTGAGGAACAGGGGATTTCTATCAGATACAATGGAGGAAGGGAAACCATGAAGCTTCACTACTGACCCAATGAAAATTCTTGCCACCGTACTGGCAGTGAACCCAGCTCGCAATGGTTTAAAGTGTGCCGTTTTGCTAAAGCGATCCACAACCACCAAGATTGCAGAGTATCCAGCAGACATCACATCGGCAGTTGAACAATGAAGTCCATTGAGAGTTCCATCCACGGCCCACTTGGCACAGGTAACGGTTGCAATAACCCTTGTTGCTTAGAAGTCATATATTTGGTTGATTAGCAAACATCACACTCTTGAATAAACTTATGAATATTTTTACGCAGGCCCGGCCAAAAGAAAAGCTCCCCAATAGCCTTATACGTCTTGAGCTCACCGTGGTGCCCAGCCAATGGGGTGTTATGAAACTCCTGAAGCAGTTGTGTGTGGATACCTTCGAAATCTGGGACCCAAATTTTACCACGATAAACCAACAATCCATCTTGAAAGAGAAAATCACAGGGTAATTCTCCTTGCTTATATTGTTCAATTAGCAATTTTGTCTCTGGATCTTCTCTAGTGGCACGCAGCAATGTAGGAATTAAAGCCGATTGAACTTATGAGAAGGCTTGGAAGCAAATTGGGGTTGCAGTTTCCTCCCCTTGCCGAGACAAAGCATCAGCAGCTTTGTTCAGGGAGCCAGACCGATACACCACCTCAAAATCATATCCCAGCAGCTTAGTGAGGTAATATTATTGGTCAAGGGTCAACACCACTTGATTCATAAGCTCACGAAGGCCTTGGTGATCAGTTTTAATGACGAAATGGCGACCAAGAAGGTAATGCCTCCACTTTGCAACAACTTGTGTGATAGCATAAAGTTCTCTAACATACACTGATGCCATCGACAACCTCCCACTGAGTTTCTTGCTGAAATAAGCAATGGGGTGTCCCTTTTTGGGATAAAACAGCTCCAATTCCATGACTCGAAGCATCTGTCTCCACTATAAAGGGTTGAGAAAAATCAGGGAGGGTGGTGCACGAAATCGTGATCGTTCATTCCTTGGTAACGGCGCTAAAAACTTAATACGCACGTTCATAATCTTAGTTCTTTGTCACAACTTCGCACAACTAACCAGCAAGTGCACTGGGTCGTCCAAGTAATAAACCTTACGTGAGTAAGGGTCGATCCCATGGAGATTGTCGGCTTGAAGCAAGCTATGGTCACCTTGTAAATCTCAGTCAGGCGGATTCAAGGTTATAGAGTTTTAATAATTAAAAGATAAATAAAACGTAAAATAAAGATAGAGATACTTATGTAATTCATTGGTGAGAATTTCAGATAAGCGTATGGAGATGCTTAGTTCCTTCTGGATCTCTGCTTTCCTACTGCCTTCATCCAATCCTTCATACTCCTTTCCATGGCAAGCTGTATGTTGGGCATCACCGTTGTCAATGGCTACATCCCGTCCTCTCAGTGAAAATGGTCCAAATGCGCTATCACCGCAAGGCTAATCATCTGTCGGTTCTCGATCATACTGGAATAGGATTTAGTAATCATTTTGCGTCTGTCACTACGCCCAGCACTCGCGAGTTTGAAGCTCATCACAGTCATCCCTTCCCAGATCCTACTCGAAATACCACAGACAAGGTTTAGACTTTCCGGATCTCAAGAATGATCGCCAATAATTCTAGCTTATACCACGAAGACTCTGATCTCACGATCAGGAGGCTAAGAGATATGCATTCAAGCTTGTTTTCATGTAGAACGGAAGTGTTTGTCAGGCACGCGTTCATAAGTGAGAATGGTGGTGAGCGTCACATAATCATCACATTTATCATGTTCTTGTGTGCGAATGAATATCTTAGAAAAGAAATAAGCTTGAGTTGAATAAAAAAAAATAGTACTTTGTATTAATTCATGAGGAACAGCAGAGCTCCACACCTTAATCTATGAGGTGTAGAAACTCCACCGTTGAAAATACATAAGTGATAATGGGGTAGACATGGCCGAGTGGCCAGCCCCCATAAAGGTCTAAGATAGTATAAAACTGATCAAAGATGTAAATACAATAGTAAAAAGTCCTATTTATACTAAACTAGTTACTAGGGTTTACAGAGATAAGTAAATAATGCAGAAATCCACTTCCAGGGCCCACTTGGTGTGTGCTTGGGCTGAGCATTGAAGCTTTCACGTGTAGAGGTCTTCCTTGGAGTTGAACGCCAGTTTGTAACATGTTTCTGGCGTTTAACTCTGCTTTGCAACTTGTTTCTGGCGTTTAACGCCAGAATAGGGCAGAAAGCTGGCGTTGAACGCCAGTTTGCGTCATCTAAACTCGAGCAAAGTATGGACTATTATATATTGATGAAAAGCCCTGGATGTCTACTTTCCAACGCAATAGAGAGCGCGCCATTTGGGTTTCTGTAGCTCCAGAAAATCCATTTCGAGTTCAGGGAGGTCAGAATCCAACAGCATCTGCAGTCCTTCTTCAGCCTCTGAATCAGATTTTTGCTCAAGTCCCTCAATTTCAGCCAGAAAATACCTGAAATCACAGAAAAACACACAAACTCCTAGTAAAGTTCAGAAATGTGATTTTTAATTAAAAACTAATAAAAATATACTAAAAACTAACTAAACCATACTAAAAACTATGTAAAAATAATGCCAAAAAGCGTATAAATTATTCGCTCATCACAACACCAAACTTCAATTGTTGCTTGTCCCCAAGCAACTGAAAATCAATTAGGATAAAAAGAAGAGAATATACTATAAATTCCAAAATATCAATGAAACTTAGCTCCAATCAGATGAGCGGGACTAGTAGCTTTTTCCCTCTAAACAGTTTTGGCATCTCACTTTATCCTTTGAAGTTCAGAATGATTGGCATCTATATGAACTCAAAATTTAGATAGTGTTATTGATTCTCCTAGTTCAGTATGTTAATTCTTGAACACAGCTACTTTATGAGTCTTGGCCGTGGCCCTAAGCACTTTGTTTTCCAGTATTACCACCGGATACATAAATGCCACAGACACATAACTGGGTGAACCTTTTCAGATTGTGACTCAACTTTGCTAGAGTCCCCAATTAGAGGTGTCCAGGGTTCTTAAGAACACTCTGTTTTTTTACTTTGGACCTCAACTTTAACCGCTCAGTCTCAAGCTTTTCACTTGACACCTTCACGCCACAAGCACATGGTTAAGAACAGCTTTGTTTAGTCGCTTAGGCCAGGATTTTATTCCTTTGGGCCCTCCTATCCACTGATGCTCAAAGCCTTGGATCCTTTTTACCCTTGCCTTTTGGTTTAAAGGGTTACTGGCTTTTTGCTCTTGCCTTTTGGTTTAAAGAGCTTTTGGCTTTTTCTGCTTGCTTTTTCTTTTTCTTTCTTTTTTTTCGCCATTTTTTTTTGCAAGCTTTTGTAGTCACTGCTTTTTCTTGCTTCAAGAATCAATTTTATGATTTTTCAGATTATCAATAACATTTATCCTTTTTCTTTATTCTTTCAAGAGCCAACATATTTAACATTCATAAACAACAAATTCAAAAATATGCACTGTTCAAGCATTCATTCAGAAAAACAAAAAGTATTGCCACCACATCAAAATAATTAGGCTAACTTCAAGGATGAATTTGAAATCTATGTACTTCTTGTTCTTTTGTTTTTAGAACATTTTTCATTTAAGAGAGGTGATGGATTCATAAGACACTCATAGCTTTAAGACACAGTTACTAGACACTAATGATCATGTAATAAGACACAAACATAAACATAAAGCATAGAGAATGAAAACAGAAAAATAAATAGACAAGGAGATTAAGGAACGGGTCCACCTTAGTGGGGGTGGCGCCTTCTTCCTCTTGAAGAACCAATGGTGTTCTTGAGCTTCTCTATGTCTCTTCCTTGCCTTTGTTGCTCCTCCTTCATAGCTCTTTGATCTTCTCTAATCTCATGGAGAATGATGGAGTGCTCTTGGTGCTCCATCCTCAGTTGTCCCATGTTGGAACTTAATTCTCCTAGGGAGGTATTGATTTGCTCCCAATAGTTTTGTGGAGGAAAGTGCATCCCTTGAGGCATCTCAGAGATTTCATGATGAGGAATTTCCTCATGCTCTTGTTGAGGTCCATGAGTGGGCTCTCTTGTTTGCTCCATCCTTTTCTTAGTGATGAGCTTTTGAGATGAATCTCTCCATCTCTCATGACTCAGAGGTGGAAGTTTTTGCCTTCCCTTTCCTCTTTCTAGAGGTTTCTCTGGCCTTAGGTGTCATAAATGGTTATGGAAAAATAAAAAGCAATGCTTTTATCACACCAAACTTAGAAGGTTTGCTCGTCCTCGAGCAAAAGAAGAGAAGAGGGAGTAGAAGAAGAAGAAAATATATGAGATGGAGAGGTGTGAGTGGTTCGGCCAAGGGGGATTTTAGGTGGTTATGATGTGTGAAAAGGAAGGAGTGATGGTTTAAATTTGAGTGGGTGGGTGTAGATGGGTTTGTATGATGGTTTTGGAGGAGTAATGGAGGTGATTGGTGGAGGTTATTTTGGGGAAGAGTGTTATGGAAAGGGGTGAAGAGAAGAGAAGAAGAGGTAGGGTAGGTGGGGATCCTGTGGGGTCCACAGATCCTGAGGAGTCAATGAATTAGCATCCCTGCTCCAATTAGGCGTGCAAAACGCCCTTGTAATGCATGTATGGCGTTAAACGCCAGCTTGCTGCTTGTTTCTGGCGTTTAACACCAATTCCATGCTCTGTTCTGGCATTAAACGCCAGCTTGGTGCTTGTTTCTGGCGTTTAATGCCAGCTTGATGCTTCTTTCTGGCGTTAAACGCCAGTTTGATGCTTCTTACTGGCGTTTAAATGCCAGTAAGTTCTTCCTCCAGGGTGAGCTATTTTTAATGCTGTTTTTTATTCTATTTTTGATTTTTTCAGTAGTTTTTGTGACTTCACATGATCATCAACCTAAAGAAAACATAAAATAGCAATGGAAAATAAATAGATATAATTAAATAACATTGGGTTGCCTCCCAACAAGCGCTTCTTTAATGTCAATAGCTTGACAGTGAGCTCTCATGGAGCCTCACAGATGTTCAGAGCATTGTTGGGACCTTCCAACACCAAACTTAGAGTTTGAATGTGGGAGTTCAACACCAAACTTAGAATTTGGTTGTAGCCTCCCAACACCAAACTTAGAGTTTAACTGTGGGGGCTTTGGTTGACTCTGCAGTGAGAGAAGCTTTTCATGCTTCCTCTCTATGGTTACAGAGGGAGATCCCTGAGACTTAAACACAAGGTAGTTCTCATTCAATTGAATGGTTAACTCTCCTCTGTCCACATCAATCACAGCTCTTGCTGTGGCTAGGAAGGGTCTTCCAAGGATGATGGATTCATCCTCATCCTTCCCAATGTCTAGGATTATGAAATTAGCAGGGATGTAAAGGCCTTCAACCTTTACTAACACGTCCTCTACTAGTCCATAAGCCTGTTTCATGGATTTGTCTGCCATCTCTAATGAGAATTTGGCAGCCTGTACCTCAAAGATTCCTAGTTTCTCCATTACAGAGAGTGGCATTAAGTTTATGCCTGACCCCAGGTCACATAGAGCCTTCTCAAAGGTCATGGTGCCTATGTTACAGGGAATTAGGAATTTACCAGGATCCTTTTTTTTTTTTGAGGTAAAGTGTGCTGAACCCAAATATTCAGTTCATTAATGAGCAATGGAGGCTCGTCCTCCCAAGTCTCATTACCAAATAGCTTGGCATTCAGCTTCATGATTGCTCCTAAATACTGGGCAACTTGCCCTTGAACAATGTCTTCATCTTCTTCAGAAGATGAATAGTCATCAGAGCTCATGAATGGCTAAAGGAGGTTCAATAGAATCTCTATGGTCTCTAGATGAGCCTCAGATTCCTTTGGTTCCTCAAAGGGAAACTCTTTATTGGTCACTGAATATCCCAGGAGGTCTTCCTCACTAGGATTCACGTCCTCCTCCTCCTCTCTGGGTTCGGCCACACCAAGTAAGGTTATGACCTTGCACTCTCTTTTTGGATTTTCTTCTGTATTGCTTGGGAGAGTACTAGGAGGAGTTGCAGTGACTTTTTTACTCAGCTGGCCCACTTGTCCCTCCAAATTTCTGATGGAGGACCTTGTTTCATTCATGAAACTTAGAGTGGCCTTAGATAGATCAAAGACTATGTTTGCTAAGCTAGATGGATTCTGTTCAGAATTCTCTGTCTGTTGCTGAGAGGATGATGGAAAAGGCTTGCTATTGCTAAACCTGTTTCTTCCACCATTATTAAAGCCTTGTTGAGGCTTTTGTTGATCCTTCCATGAGAAATTTGGATGATTTCTCCATGAGAGATTATAGGTGTTTCCATAGGCTTCACCCATGTAATTCACCTCTGTCATTGCAGGGTTCTCAAGATCATAAGCTTCTTCTTCAGAAGATGTACTGTTGGATGCAGCTTGCAAACCATTCAGACTCTGAGAAATCATATTGACTTGCTGAGTCAATATTTTATTCTGAGCTAATATGGCATTCAGAGTATCAATTTCAAGAACTCCCTTCCTCTGAGGCGTCCCATTACTCACAGAATTCCTTTCAGAAGTGTACATGAACTAGTTATTTGCAACCATGTCAATGAGTTCCTGAGCTTCTGTAGGCATTTTCTTTAGGTGAATGAATCCACCTGCAGAATAGTCCAATGACATCTTTGATAATTCAGACAGACCATCATAGAATATATCCAGGATGGTCCATTCTAAAAGCATGTCAGAAGGACACTTTTTGGTCAGTTGCTTGTATCTCTCCCAAGCTTCATAGAGGAATTCACCTTCTTTCTATTTGAAGGTTTGAACATCCACTCTAAGTTTGCTAAGCTTTTGAGGATGAAAGAACTTGGCTAAGAAATCTGTGACCAGCTTATCCCAAGAGTTCAGGCTATCTTTAGGTTGAGAGTCCAACCATATTCTAGCTCTGTCTCTTATAGCAAACAGAAAAAGCATGAGCCTGTAGACCTCGGGATCAACCCCATTGGTCTTAATAGTATCACAGATCTGCAAGAATTCAGTTAAGAACTAAAAAGGATCTTCTGATGGAAGTCCATGAAACTTGCAATTCTGTTACATCAGAGAAACTAATTGAGGCTTTAGCTGAAAATTGTTTGCTCCAATGGCAGGGATTGAGATGCTTCTTCCATGTAAGTTGGAACTTGGTGCAGTGAAGTCACCAAGCATCTTCCTTGCATTGTTGTTGGGTTCGGCCATGTCACCTTCTTTTTCGAAAAATTCAGTAAAGTCCTCTTCAGAGTGTTGTGTTTTAGCTTCTCTTAGCTTCCTCTTCAGAGTCCTTTCAGGTTCTGGATCAGTTTCAACAAGAATGTTCTTATCCTTGCTCCTGATCATGTGAAAAAGAAGAGAACAGAAAAGAATAAGAATCCTCTATGTCACAGTATAGAGATTCCTTTATGTGAGTAGAAGAAGAAAAGAATATAAGAAGAGAAATTTGAACACATAGAGAAGAGTGAGTTCGAATTTTTTAGTAGAAGAGAAGTATTAGTAGATAAATAAATAATTAGAAGGAGATGGAAGAATTCAAAAATTAAATAAAATAAAAATATTTTTGTTTTTAATTTAACATAAAAGTTAAAATTCGAAAATTTTAAGAAGAAAAATGAAATTAAATTAAATTAAAATTTAAAACAAATAGTTAATTAAAAAGGAATTTTGAAAAAGTGGTTAGTGATTTTTGAAAATTAGAGAGAGAATTAGTTAGGTAGTTTTGAAAAAGGTATGATTGAAACATAAAACTTTTAAAATCAAACAAAAAGTCAAGTAGTTAATTGAAAAAGATTTGAAAATCAAATTTGAAAAGAAAATTAAAAAGATTTGATTTTGAAAATTAAAGTTGATTACTTGACTAACAAGAAACTAAAAGATATGATTCTAAAATTTAAAGATTGAACCTTTCTTAATAGGCAAGTAACAAACTTTAAAATTTTTGAATCAATCACATTAATTGTTAGCATTAATTTCGAAAATATGAAATAAAAATAAGAAAAAGATTTTGAAAATAAATTTTGAAAATTTCGAAATTATGAAAGAAAAAATGAAAAAGATTTGATTTTTGAAAAATATTTGAAAAAGATAGAATTTTTAAATTGAAAATTTGATTTGACTTATAAGAAACAACTAGATTTTAAAATTTTTTGAAAAAGTCAACTCAAATTTTCGAATTTTATGAGAAGAAAAAGGGAAAGATATTTTTTTTATTTTTGAATTTTTAATGATGAAAGAGAAAAACAATGAAAAGACTCAAAACATGAAAATTATGAATCAAATCACACAATGCATGCAAGAACACTTTGAATGTCAAGATGAATACCAAGAACTTATTTTTGAAAATTTTTAAGAAAAGAAAAACATGCAAGACACCAAACTTAGAAATTTTCAAACTTTAGATACTAACAAATTGAAAATGCCTATGAGAAACAAGAAAAGACACAAAACATAAAAATGCAAAGATCAAACAAAGCAAATCATCAAGAACAACTTGAAGATTATGAAGAACATCATGCATGAGTTTTCGAAAATTTTAATGAAATTAACAAGATGCAATTGACACCAAACTTAAAAATTGACACAAGACTTAAACAAGAAACATCAAATTTTTTGTTTTTATGATTGTATTAAATTTTTTTGGATTTTTCAAAAATTAATTGGAAAAAGAAAATTAAGGATTTCAAAATTTTTAATGAGAATTCCAGGAATCATGCAATGTTAGTCTAAAACTCCGGTCCAGGAATTAGACATGGCTTACTAGCCAGCCAAGCTTTCAGTGAAAGCTCCAGTCCAAAACACTAGACATGGCCAATGGCTAGCCAAGCTTCAGCAGATACAAATCAAGCATATAACAGCTGATTAGATGAGAGTACAAGGGCTCTTGCCATGATAGGTGGAAGCCTCAGTCCAAAAATTTAGACATGGCTTGACAGCCAGCCAGGCTTCAACAAATCATGAAGAAACTTTAGAATTCATTCTTAAAATTTCTGAAGAATAAAATGATTTATTTTTTTAAAATTTTTTTTGAAAATTTTTTTTCGAAAATAAAATAATAAAAAGAAAAACAAAAAAACTTAAAATTAAAATAAAATTACCTAATCTGAGCAACAAGATGAACCGTTAGTTGTCCAAACTCAAACAATCCCCGGCAACGGCGCCAAAAACTTGGTGCACGAAATCGTGATTGTTCATTCCTTGGTAATGGCGCTAAAAACTTAATACGCACGTTCATAATCTTAGTTCTTTGTCACAACTTCGCACAACTAACCAGCAAGTGCACTGGGTCGTCCAAGTAATAAACCTTACGTGAGTAAGGGGTCGATCCCACGGAGATTGTCAGCTTGAAGCAAGCTATGGTCACCTTGTAAATCTCAGTCAGGCGGATTCAAGGTTATAGAGTTTTAATAATTAAAAGATAAATAAAATGTAAAATAAAGATAGAGATACTTATGTAATTCATTGGTGAGAATTTCAGATAAGCGTATGGAGATGCTTAGTTCCTTCTGGATCTCTGCTTTCCTACTGCCTTCATCCAATCTTCATACTCCTTTCCATGACAAGCTGTAGGTTGGGCATCACCGTTGTCAATGGCTACATCCCGTCCTCTCAGTGAAAATGGTCCAAATGCGCTGTCACCGCATGGCTAATCATCTGTCGGTTCTCAATCATACTGGAATAGGATTCAGTAATCCTTTTGCGTTTGTCACTATGCCCAGCACTCGCGAGTTTGAAGCTCGTCACAGTCATCCCTTCCCAGATCCTACTCGAAATACCACAGACAAGGTTTAGAATTTTCGGATCTCAAGAATGACCGCCAATAATTCTAGCTTATACCACGAAGACTCTGATCTCACGATCAGGAGGCTAAGAGATATGCATTCAAGCTTGTTTTTATGTAGAACGGAAGTGTTTGTCAGGCACGCGTTCATAAGTGAGAATGGTGGTGAGCGTCACATAATCATCACATTCATCATGTTCTTGTGTGCGAATGAATATCTTAGAGAAGAAATAGGCTTGAGTTGAATAGAAAAACAATAGTACTTTGTATTAATTCATGAGGAACAGCAGAGCTCCACACCTTAATCTATGGGGTGTAGAAACTCCACCGTTGAAAATACATAAGTGATAATGGGGTAGACATGGCCGAGTGGCCATCCCCCATAAAGGTCTAAGATAGCGTAAAACTGATCAAAGATGTAAATACAATAGTAAAAAGTCCTATTTATACTAAACTAGTTACTAGGGTTTACAAAGATAAGTAAATGATGCAGAAATCCACTTCCGGGGCCCACTTGGTGTGTGGTTAGGCTGAGCATTGAAGCTTTCACGTGTAGAGGTCTTCCTTGGAGTTGAACGCCAGTTTGTAACATGTTTCTGGCGTTTAACTCTGCTTTGCAACTTGTTTCTGGCGTTTAACGCCAGAATAGGGCAGAAAGCTGGCGTTGAACGCCAGTTTGCGTCATCTAAACTCAAGCAAAGTATGGACTATTATATATTGCTGGAAATCCCTGGATGTCTACTTTCCAACGCAATTGAGAGCACGCCATTTGGATTTTTGTAGCTCCAGAAAATCTATTTCGAGTGCAGGGAGGTCAGAATCCAACAACATCTGCAGTCCTTCTTTAGCCTCTGAATCAGATTTTTGCTCAAGTCCCTCAATTTCAGCCAGAAAATACCTAAAATCATAGAAAAACACACAAACTCCTAGTAAAGTCTAGAAATGTGATTTTTAATTAAAAACTAATAAAAATATACTAAAAACTAACTAAACCATACTAAAAACTATGTAAAAATAATGCCAAAAAGCGTATAAATTATCCGCTCATCAGAGGGCAAGTACTGGGGTGTGAGTAAGAGCAGCCTTAAGCCTCTCAAAGGCTAAGTCAGCTAGATGATTCCAGTGAAAGCTGTTTTGCTTGAGCAGGTCCGTCAATGGGGCAGCAAGATGCGCATACTGAGCTACAAAGCGTCGATAGTACCCAGTGAGACCGAGAAAACCCCGTAGTTGTTTCAAGCTGGTTGGTTTTGGCCATTCAACTATGGCGGCTATCTTGGAAGCATCTACTTGCACCCGGCACCGCTGACCACATGACCAAGATATTCTACTTGGGTTTGACAGAAGACACATTTCGAAAGTTTGGCAACAAATTGGTTCTGTTGCAGCACTGACAGGGCAGTGTGCAAGTGGCACAGGTGTTCTTCCTTGGACCGGCTATAAACGAGAATGTCGTCGAAGAAAACCGCTACAAATTTCCAAATATAAGGATGAAACAGTTTGTTCATAATAGCCTGGAATGTAGAGGGGCATTGGTTAACCCAAAGGGCATAACAATGAACTCATAATGTCCCAAGTGTGTCCGAAAGGCTGTTTTCGGAATGTCACTTTCACACATTATAATTTGATGGTAGCCAGAACGGAGGTCAATCTTGGAAAAGTACTTGGCACCACCTAATTCATCAAGGATCTCATCAATATTTGGGATCGGAAACTTATCCCTAATGGTAATTGCATTTAATGCGCGGTAGTCCATGCAAAAACGCCAGCTCCCATCCTTCTTGCGTACAAGTAATACTGGACTGGAGAAAGCACTGTGACTTTCTCTAATAACCCCTGCTTGTAGCATTTCCTCCACCAATTTCTCAATCTCTTCCTTCTGATAGTGTGGGTAACGATAGGGGCGTACATTGACCGGGTCTGCTCCTTGTTGGAGGTGAATTTGGTGCTCAATTTCTCTAGGTGGAGGTAATTCGGTGCGTTCTTGGAACACCTCTTGGTACTCTTCCAATACTTGCTGCACTTGTTGATCTTGCTGTTCTGGTGTGGCTTCAAGTTCATTCAGTTCCAGTACTCTTAAATGAAGGAAGGAAGCGATGACATCTGCAGTGACCATCTTGTTAAGAGTTCTACCTCCGATTGCCCCTGGCTGGAACAACCGCTCACCTTGCAGCTTTACAGTATGTCCCCCTACCACGAATTCTATTGTTAAATTCAAGTAATTCATTGTTACATCACCTAATTGCATTAACCATTGTGCACCCAAAACAATATCGGCTCCCTTGATATCAAGAATGAAGGTTTCTAACCGGAATCCAAATCCTTGCATATGCAGTGGCACCTGATTGCATTTGGAAACACAACCAAAACACTCGCCACTACCAACATATACATTCAACTACGGTACTTGAGTGATTGGTAAGCCCACTTTCCTTGCTGTCGCTGATTTCATGAAATTATGGGTGCTTCCCCCATCCACTAATACCATTACTGGGTTCCTTTCACAGGTTTCAGCGATTCTGATAGTTTCTGGGTGGTACACTGCCACCATGGCATTGAAGCTTATCTCCACCACGCCTTTCTCCGGACTGGGTGTTCCCAAGCTGGCCGAGTCTCCCTCTGGATTAGTCATTTCGGTCTGCCACCCATGAAGTAACTCATCCATTTCTTCACCTCCCACCAGCAGTAGAAAGGATGATTTACACTTATGTCCCACCGAATACTTTTCATCACAATAATAACAAAGTCCCTTCTCGCGCCGCTGTTTAATCTCGGCAGCTGTGAGTCGACGATGAGGAGTATTGCTCCCGCTTTGTGAGCCAGGGGGTCCCTTTTCAAGTACTGGGGACTTCAATGATGCGGATGATGAGGGTGGTCGTAGCAATGGTGGCCGAACAGGGCTGAGAGTGGTAGGAGTACCTCCGGCAGCACGGTGGCTGTGTGGTCGCAGATTGAGAGAATTTGCACTATGCTTCTGCTCATGCAGTTTGGCAAGGGCGACCGCTTCCACATATGTCTTAGGCTTCGCAAGCATGAGCTCGCACTTGAGTGCATCGTTCAACCTAGCCGTAAAGAGTGACACTAGCCAATCCTCCGTCAGTCCCGTGACTTGGTTGGACAGATCTTCGAATTGGGAATGGTACTCTGTGACCGTGGAATGTTGTTGAAGATCTTTCAACGCTGCCTTTGGGTCATGAAAAATATTGCAGCCGAATCTAGTGCTTAGCGCCTCCAAGAATCCCTCCCAAGTATACATGATGCCATTATTTACGCACCATCGATACCATGTATATGCTGGGCCGGTGAGGTGGAAGGACAAGAGCCGCACTCTCCACGCCTCTGGTACCGTACAAAGCTCGAAATACTCCCTGGCTCGGAAGGTCCATTCCTCCACTCCCTCGCCGTTAAAAATTGGTAGCTCGGCCCGAACTCCCTTCGGCCATTGCGACAGATGGAGATTCCCCATAGAACCTGCGGAATCGAAACTCTCTCCATGTTCCGGTATCGCTTGCTTGAGCTTCAAGCTTTCCTTGAGCATCTTCTCAATGCTCTTAACCGACGTTTCCACAGATCCAAGTCGGCTTTGGGTTTCCACGACCTGAGCGATGGTTTCGATTTGCCCTCTCTGAAGCGCTGCGATCTCGGACCGATGTTGTTGGTAAGCATCCTCCAAACGGGACAGTGGAGTTCCTGATTCCATTTCCGAATCCTCTCAACGAAAGCACCAATTTGTTAGACTCAATGAATGCAAAATATGAAAATGCACATGAACGGGGTGAAAGGTGAATGAAAAATAGGAATTAAGCAAAATTCAACAACCACCAGTAATTACAATGACGCTACCCCCAGCTTCGAGTCTTGGGAGAATGACTCCATTACACACTTTGGTAATTCTCTATGCCCTCTCTCTCTCCTTATCCCTTACCTTTTATTCTTCTGAGATCCTAACTAACTGCCTATATGGATTGACTATCATGCTCTCTCTTTATTAGTTCATATGGTAATCCTCCATCCATGATGAGGCTCTTCTTTCTCTCTTACTTGTTGGGCCTTTTTCAATGGCTAGACCATCTGCTACTTCAACATTCTCTTCTAATTCCTCAATTGGGCTGCTGTTGTTTTGAGTTTGCTGGCTAGATTCCTTGAGTTCCTTGTTAGGCGTATCATTCCATCAAGTATTAGTTCCTGTAATTTTGACAAGATGCCAATGTTGTCAGGGAATTCAGTGAGATTACTACATTCCTTGAGATGCAATATCTGTAGAGAACGTAAGCCATCAAATAGAACATGAAGTTGGTGCTTGTCGATTAGGGGGCATCAAAATATATTTTTTAGTTATCACTTAATTATTAACTTAATTTTTTTTATTTAGTAGTCTAACAATATATTTTAATTTATTCCATACTTTTAAACATTAATTACAACTAATGACAAAAATAATAAATTCTGACGGACCACTAATATTTTTAATTTTTTATACTACAAGATAACAAAATTTTGTATTAATTCTTTATCTCTCCAGTTAACAAATTTCTATATGTCTTATTTTTTTATTTTTGTCTTGAAAATATTATCCAAATATAATGTAAATATGTTTTAGAAACATGAAATCTTATGCTCAAGTTTTTTCCTCATTCAATTATTTTTTCTGTCACTAAATGAAAAGATATCTTAATGGACACTAAATTCAGTATGCAAATAATATTGTATGTATTATGTATATCTATATATGTACCTGAATCCCCTGCCATAGTTGTTTGGCATTGCCGTGCGACATGCGAATCTTAAGAAGGAACTTAGCAAAAAAGTTTAGTGGAAGAGAGTCCAAAGGGTATCCATACCACTCAAGGTAAACTAGTTTGTGAGAAAATGATTCAAGGTCTTCAGGAAGACTAGTGTTGCCAGCATATTGATCTGAGGGCTTATATAATTTAAGAAATCTTAAATTATTCATCCTTTTAAAAGCATCAGCATTCAACTGCATTTCTTCGATTTGTGACAAATCTAACATTATGCCTTCAATGGCATCTGTACCCTACATAGCAGAATAGCAAATAGTATAACACTGGTTAATATTTTATACATAAATTATTATTGTTCTCTGATTTTTTGAATTTTCTTTTCTTGGCATGTACTTATATACTTACTACAGAGTT
>NC_029793.2:8671940-8672304 GCF_000816755.2 Arachis ipaensis | reverse complement strand
TAAATTTTTTTGGCCAATAATTAATCAACATTTATTTTTAATTTTTTGCTAAAATATTTGTTCATCCACTATTTTAGTTGATAATTGTTGAGTAAAAAAATTGTTTCTCTAGCAAAACCTCACAAAATATCTTGATAACTTTATTTTTATTGACATTAAATTATTAATTCAAAAAATTATACTTTTAAAACATCAAACTAAAGTACTATAAAATTTATTTATTATTTTTACTAATAATAAAAAGGCAACAACAATTTATTTCTTTTCCGGCCAAAACTGATTTTTATCACGATAATCTAGCAAACTTTTTTGTCTAATTTGACACGTATATTAAATTAATTCATTCGTGTTATGTTGAATTAGA
>NC_029793.2:8665094-8671911 GCF_000816755.2 Arachis ipaensis | reverse complement strand
ACTTTTAAATAAAAAATATTAAACTAATAACTAAAAATATTAATAAAAAATAATAAATTGGTGGCACCGGTCGAACTTTTCTATCCTTAAAACTCTCTTTAGTAAAATCATTTTTAATATATGAGAAGGGTGTTAGCTAGTCTTACCTAGTTATCTTTGAGTATAGCACAAATTTCTTCGGTGTCCCACATCAATCGGCTACGTCTTGTAGGATCTTCGCTGCTTTCTCGACGCACTATTTCAAACGCCATTTTTTGCAACAAGTCATGGATTTCTAATGTATTATTATATGAAATAGATATGAAAGCTTTATTTTGAAGGACCACCATTCCACACCTTGCTTCAAGCGCACAAGCCAACAATATGCTTGTGACACTATCCTTTTCTTCTCCTTTGTGAAAAAAATGCAATTTTAAGAAATATCTTTTTCTCCTCTTCATCTAATCCGTCGTAGCTCATCTTGTACAAGTTTTGAATAGTCTCATTAGAATACTTCTTCAGTTTCTCCAGAGTACCTTTCCAAAAGTCAATAGGTTTCGATCGAAGACTTGAACTCAAAACCTTCAAGGCTAAGGGGACGCCGCCAGCATACTCTACCGCGCTGGCGGATAGAACCTCATAACCCTCTCGAGGATGAATCTCATTGAAGGCTTCTAAGCAAAAGAGTTGTAATGATTGTGGATCGTTCCATTTTTTTACCTCGTGGATCCAATCCACTTCATCATTAAGAATATGCTTATCTCTAGTTGTTATGATAAGTCTACTATCTTCACTTAGGTCTCGGTATTCTCTACAAAAATATTTTACTTGATCCAAACTGATACGTTGGCTAACCGGAGATTAATGGGCTGGACTGATAAGGTTGGCCCAAACATCTGGAGGAGAGGATCTCCAACTTGATTTGCGTCTGGGATCTACTGTCCGAGTTGTGTATGTGAAAGAATGGGGGGTGGTACCTGCAAAGACACTCTGATGCCTAAGTTAGCAAAGGATTTTAGCAGGTTTAGAGAGTATTGGAACTTAGAGATACCTGAGGGGTGTCAGTGTATTTATAGTGGTGAACCAATAACCACCGTTAGAGTAGTTTCACCTTTTAAGGTGGATAACCGTCCCTTTATCTTAGGGAAGTTGAGATATGGCTCCAGGAAGTGGGTTGAGAGATTTTAGGGGCAGTTACTTATTCGAATAAGTGTTATCTGCCAACTATCATTTGATCCCGGCTTCCTTGAGGTGGAGTCTGTGTTGATTCCGACCTCTTTCGAGGAGGTCGTTCGGAAGCGAAGGATAATCTTTGGATTGGGCCTTTTTGGTGTGCTTGGACCTGGGCCCTAGTGTTGGGTCAGGATATAAACACAAACTATCCACATCATCAAGCACTATGAAAAATTGAAAACCTTTTTGTTACCAAGCCTTTTTAGGCCATATTGGAATCCAACAACATTAGGTATGCAAATTTCTTCTTTTAAAAGCTTAGAGATAAGCCTATCATGTGAGTGTTCTTTTACATTTTCTACATAGCAAACCTTGTCAAATTGGGGAAAGAGTTTGGCAAACAACACATTTTTGTATTTTTTCATTAAAATTTCTACATTTTTGCATATTTTGTCAGTTCCAACAAGGTCATTTAGCTCAATAAGTCTCTGATAAACCCATATTTCATGAGTTCTTTTGTGCTTAATTTGAGTGATTTATTCAATCCTCCACCTACTTATTCATATTAACTGAATGGTTTTACTTTTCCTTCCTTTTTATGTCATATTGTGAAAAACATGTTTTTCTAAGCTTTAAAAATTAATTATTTTAATTACCTTCATTTTCATTCGATGCCGTGATTAGTGTGTTGAGTAGTTTCAGATTTTCTAAGGCAGAATGACTTAAAGGATGGAAAAGGAAAAATACAAAAATGGAAGGAGAAAGCAAAACGGAGCTTTGAAGGAAACTGGTATTCACGCGATCGCATGGACGACGCGATCGCGTGCCAGAAGCGAAGATGCAGCGACGCGGACGCGTGACTGACGCGACCGCGTGGCAAGGAAAAGCTCCGAATGACGCGACCGCGTGACCCACGCGGACGCGTGACAGAGGCCACGTATCACTTTACTTGTCATTTAAATTACTTGCTTCTCATCTTCTAAACCCCGATTACAACCTTTATAGCCAATAATAAGAACATACTTCCTTGCAGTTCCTTGAGAAGACGACCTGAGGTTTGAATACTCGGTTAACAATTTTTAAAGGGATTTGTTACTTGTGACACCCAAAACGTTTGTACGAAGGGATTTTTGTCGGTTTAGGGACTATATCTACAACGCGACTGTTTTTATGACATTCTTTACTGGCAAAAATCCCTAACATCAAAATGGCGCCGTTGCCGGGGAACTGCTAACGTGTGCCTTATTTTTGGTTATTGTAAATATTTTTTCTTTTGCTTGTTTATTTATTTTTGTTTTTTTTTCTTTCTTTCCTGTTTATCTTTATTTGCTACCATGAACTCTCACCCCTCTCGCTTTGAGTTTGGTTCTAATATTGTTAAAGGAAATAGAAGTTACAGCAGGAACGCGCATCAAGGTCAGACCAATCAAGGATGGATGGAACCAAGAGGATCTAATCAACCCTTTTGGCAGCAACACCCTCCGAGATATCCTGGACAAAGACCATTCTACAATGCATACCCAACTGAAAGATATGGTGGACAACCTTGTAACTACCAACAAGCCCCACCCCGTGCATGTAAACCATCCTTTCAATATCACCTCAAACCACCACACTCACAAGCTTCTCTTCACCATTCGCCACCATATGATCCTTCCTTACCCCAGTGCCAATCCAATCGCTCCCAATCACCACCACTTTCCTTTGTGTCATGTCCAAGTCCAGCAACCCGAGAAGCAGAGGTTCGCCTAACGGAAACAGTAAATAAATTTCAAATAACCATTCAACAACTGGAGCAAGCGATAATTCAATGGGTTTCTAGGCGCGCAAATACACAAGGATCAGCCACAGCCCCATGTGAACAGTCTAACGAAGAGCGTAGCATGAAGGAGAGACCAGAAACTCCAGTGGACAAGACAGAGAATGAATTCGTACTAGAACAAGTAGAAGAAGCTGTCATCGCTCAAGAAGAAGAGTTGGTTGAAGATCTAGGAGATGCTGAACCTCCATGGGAATCCAGAATTGAGGAACATGCCGTCAAGGAGACTACAGTTGATGCTAAGGAGGATATTTCTCCAAGGCAAGTCGTTTATAAAGAATCAGACGGAATAATCCAAGAAACAAATTCCCTCGATAGTGATAGTCACAAGTCTAGCTCTCTTAGTGATGAACTTGCATCCGCAAGTGAATTCTCTGAGATCGAAGAATCTTCCCCAAGTGAATATGAAGATGATGCAAAGGTAGATTTCTCTCAACCTCCAATCTATGACTCAAGTGATGAGGAAGACACAGAAGACTTTGACCAGGACACAAATATAATTGAAGATCTTTGCAAAGAAGTGGAGGAATTCACAGAAGAGCACAAAGAAATGGAACTTGCAGAACCACCAAAAACACCTATCCCAAGGCCATTACCACCTAATACAAGCTTCAAGTGGGTACAATCCTTAACTTATAACTTTACTTATTCACTTGAATATGGTTTGCTTGAAACAGATGGCCAGCTTAGAGCTCTCTGCGGCTTTAAGAGTAAGAGGAAAATGGCTCGTACTCAGAGCTGGTGCACAAGGTTCAATAAAGTTCCACGCTTCACCTCGAAGTATACGGATTGGTATCATGCTCAATTGCATGGATCACGGAAAACGTTTGGTCACCAAGGTGAGATTCTACTTTTTAAACCGCCCGAATGGAAACATGTAGATCAAGACAGAGGCGGATTTAAAAGCAAGGCTTGGAATCCTGGACTCTATCCTAACATTCGTCGTCCCGGGAGCCTGAAAATCTGTTTGGAGCTGCTCAGAAGCTTTGCATGCTTGGTTTGGGACCCCGGAGGCTATTGGCATTTCAAGCACTGGTGGAGATTTTTAGACGAATTTAAACATAAGCCGCCATAATAGGATACTCCTCCAATGTCCAACTTAAGGACTTTAACTAAAAGTGCTAGGTGGGAGACAACCCACCATGGTATGTTCGCTTCTTTTTCAATTTATTTCTTGTTAATTGCTTTCATTTTTCCTTTTTCATTTTAATTTATTAAACCTGGAATCATGCATAGCATTCATGTTAATCATTGCATTCTGCATTTTTCATGCATATATATTAAAAAAAAAAGGGAGTGCACGACGCGACCGCATTTTTATCCATTCGTCGTTTTTTCTGTATTTTTTTCCGTTTTTGTTCATACTTAGGATAGCTAGATATGCATGCTGTAGTGGATTTTTAGGTTGTTAGGTAGCTTAGGCTGTGGTTAGTGGATCTAGGTCTGTTTACTTGCACTGTTCCTGTTTCTGTTTTATCATAACTGCAATTCTGTTGTTCCTGTGACCTCGTTCATATGCTGTGATTTCTTGCATTTGCTGCTTGTTACTCTGAATTTTTCTATTTCTATTAATTATAGGTAACTACAGCAAGTTTTTAATTCATATGCACTGCTATGATTGGTGTTTATTTTCCGGGACAATCCAATTTTAGCCGGAATGCTGTCCAAATTTTTTTTGTAAATTGTTTTCATTCATGTTTTGGTTTGGCATTTCTGAACTCTGTTTTACTCTACTTTACCCAAACCGTTTCATGAATGCTATGGCAGACTTTCTTATCCTCTTTGGTTTCCTGGTTCATAAACTGCATTTGTGATTCACTGATTCTAATTTTTGCTTTCTTTATTTCTATTCGAATCAGCATCACCCTGTTTTCCTTGTTCGATTATGAGTACTTCTATTCCTACTTGTAAATCCTTGTTATATGGAATTTTTCTCTATGCCACTTACTTTAACCCGCACTTTACTAACTCACTAATTTTAATTTACTAATTTCTTCTTCAAATTCTAACCATACTAACCCTTTTGATCTCTTTTCTGTTTATTTTCACTTTCCTCTAACTTTCTAACCATGGCATATTGATTATTTTTCCATTTAACATAAATTCAATCACATTTCATATACTCATTTTCCTTATTTTATTTCTCCTTTGCCGCTTTGAGTTTCCTTTGTTTAATTCCCTATTTGCTTTACTATTTTTATCCATATCCTGGTTTTCTATTTTTCAGGATGTCTGCCTCCCAAAGGAAAGGAAAAGGCAAGGCTACTGGCAAGCGCAAGCGAGGAGATTCCTCCCAGTCCATCATTGCCCTCATGCACGATTCCTCATAGCGGGAGAAGAACTTCACACAGCAGGAAAAAGCTGACCAGCTGCTCCCTGCAAATGATCCTATAAAATTTGCAAACCGATACTGTGAGCTGAAGTACCCGGCTTTTGCAAACTCCAGAAATCTGTACCTGGAGCGAACTCTGAAGATTCCAGAAGTACTCCAGCAGTACACCACTGAGCAAATCAAGCAAAGGGGCTAGTTCTTTCTGGAGAGAACACTGACAGAGGTCAACGCATCTTGGGTCCGGGAATTCTACTGCAACTACTACCTCACCACCCTAGATGCAGTGAACCTAAGAGAAAAACAAATTCTAGTCACTGAGGAGGCCTTAGAGGACATTCTCCGGCTCCCAGCCAAGTCCGATCAGCCTGATGGTTATTCAAAGGCTGAGGAGGACATGCGTCAGATGCAGTTTGATTGGGATGCCGTGAAGGCACGGATAGCTCTCGACCCGACAGTTCCTTGGGAGATGGGTCAGGACACCACCATGCCTCGAGGGATCAAGAGAGCGTACTTAAATGATGAGGCTCAGTTATGGCATCAGATCTTGAGTAATTATGTGATGCCAAGTACTCACGAGACGGAGATCCCGGCTGCTATGATCACCCTCCTTTGGTGTGTGATGGAGGGGAAGGACCTCTATCTGCCACACTTTATCCGGCATTTTATGGCCAGGGTCCACGTCCGAGGCACCCTCCCTTTTCCGTATCTGGTTACACAGCTAGGCCGTCGAGCTGACGTGCCATGGGAGGATGCCGATGAGAGACCACCAGCGGCGAATTGCAGGAAGATCATTCCTCACAGCAGGAACTTCTTAGCTTTGGGCTACAGACCACCACCCTTCACTGCTACTGATGAGCCAGCCCCACCGTCTGCTGGAACCTCTTCATCCACAGCTGCCACTACTGCTCCTGCTGCTACCACTGCACCTTCACCTGCCTCTGAGCCCGTATACCGCCTCGTGCACCGCCTATTCCGATAGCTTGATCAGATGGAGCGCCGTAACCGGTGCCGGTATGAGAGATTGGAGCGTCGCAACAAGCGACGCTATGAGCACCTGAAGCTGATGATACGATCCGGCGACATCCCCTCTGAGCCCGACACACCATCTGAGCCATCAGAGGAGGAGGAGGATGGGCACGAGGAGGAGACTTATTTCCAGGAGGAGACCCATCAGCAGGCAGCCACAGAGCAGGCTGCCCCGCATCAGGAGGTGATGCCCCAGATAGAGGCTGCGGATCCGGAGATCCCGATCCAGTCAGCCCCACCTCTACAGCAGCCAGACCCTCAGCCCACCACCACCACAGAGCCTCCAGCTGCCATCCCTACCAGTGATGACACCCCTTCACACCCGACTTGATTGAGCATCAGGGACGATGCTTCATTTTAAGTGTGGGGAGGTTGCCATCTCTGGCGTTTATTTTGGTGAACCACTACATACTTTTTCTTTTATTTTGAATATTTTTCTGTATTTTTCTTTTTACTGTTATTTTCTGAGTACTTATACATTGCTTTTA
>NC_029793.2:8648847-8663985 GCF_000816755.2 Arachis ipaensis | reverse complement strand
ACACAGCCTGTGAGTCTTGAGCTTAATCGTATGGTTGCATTCAAACCATAACTTCATTCCTGTGTGTTTCGCTTCTTTTTATTCTGATGTTCTTTACTTTGCTTTAATCTATATGTCCAATTATAGAATATAGAATAGATACATACCAAAAGAATGATTGAGGCCATCATTTAATTTTAGCTCACTTACCCCAAATTAGCCTACCTTTTTACATCACCTTTGTTAGCCCCCTTGAACCTTTTAAAACCCCTTTATTCTATTTAGCCAAATTACTAGCCTTAAGCAGAAAAACAAAAGAAAACCCCAAGTGAATCCTTGGTTAGCTTAAGATAGAAAATTATAAATAGAGTAAAATGTGGAAAACCTATTGGGAACATGGATGATAGAAACAAAAGGGTAGAAGAGTTAAAAGAAATAAAATAAATTTGGGAAGCATGCTCATGAGAAATCAAAATGATTCAATTACCGTGTTTTAAAAAAAAGAGTTATTTTTCAGCATTTAATAAAAGGGGATACAAAAGAACCCCCCCTAATGCAACAATACACATGGGATAAAAATAAAATTTGAAACATGAGCATGTAATAATAAGTGGGATAATATGGGAAAATAGGTAAAGAGATTTTGTTTTACTATAAATATGTATGTTAAGGTGAGATCTTAGTCTAATTAAGGATTCACTTATTAGCTCACTTAACCTTATACATATATCCTTGCCTTTACCTTGGCCCCATTACAACCTTAATTAAAGACCTCATGACTTTTTGGTATGACTATATTTTATAATTGTTGATTGGTTAGATGAAAAACAAAGCTATAAAAGTAAAAATAAAAAGAAAAGTAGAGTGAATAAACCCAGTAAACACTGAGTAACTAGAGGGTAAACACAAAATCCAGTGAGGGTTCAATAACTCATCAACATATATCTGTACTTAATTTACTAATTGTTTTGCAAGTTTGTACAATGTTTTCTTTCCCATCTCATTTGCTGAAATGCTTCATTATTTAAGGGTTGGCTATACATATACATGACTCCTTGAGAATATGAACTAACTTGACTACATGTAAGCTTTATATATGAGTGAATAATTTAGAGTTGCATAATGCATCATTCATTTAGGTAGTTGCATTGCATGACATTCCATCACTTTAACCTTAATTATTTACCTTGGGTTTAGCATGAGGACATGCTAGTGTTTAAGTGTGGGGAGGTTGATAAACCCATATTTCATGAGTTCTTTTGTGCTTAATTTGAGTGATTTATTCAATCCTCCACCTACTTATTCATATTAACTGCATGGTTTTACTTTCCCTTCCTTTTTATGTCATATTGTGAAAAACATGTTTTTCTAAGCTTTAAAAATTAATTATTTTAATTACCTTCATTTCTATTTGATGCCGTGATTAGTGTGTTGAGTAGTTTCAGATTTTCTAAGGCAGAATGACTTAAAGGATGGAAAAGGAAACATACAAAAATGGAAGGAGAAAGCAAAATGGAGCTTTGAAGGAAACTGGTATTCATGCGATCGCATGGACGACGCGATCGCGTGCCAGAAGCGAAGATGCAGCGACGCGGCCGCGTGACTGACGCGGACGCGTGATTGACGCGACCGCGTGGCAAGGAAAAGCTCCGAATGACGCGACCGCGTGACCCACGCGGACGCGTGACAGAGGCCATGTATCAGAATTTACAGAATACGCCCCCAGCGATTTCTGAAGCCCTTTTTGGCCCAGATCCAAGTACAGACAGCATAGACCAGAAGTTATAAAGTGTGGGAATGCACCCATTCAAAGGGAGCTCGCATATTTTATTTTTCAATGATTTAGATTTAGTTGAGAGGGAGATCTGGTTAAGAATTCAGTAACTCAACAGTTATTAAACTCAATATAATTGATAATCGTTATCTTGCTAATTGAGCTGAACTTAAGTAATCCCAACCTTTTCTTAGGAAATAAATAGAATTCAAAGGTCAATTTAATTAGTCCCTTGACTTTCCTTTGCCCTAGTAAAGGTTGACCAAGTGGAGTTTAGATTCAATTTTCATTATAGTTGAGAGAGATAACTACGTTGGACCTCCAACTTCTCTTACCTTGCCAAAAGTCTGCTTTACAATATTTATTTATTTTAATTACCATTTACTTTACTTGTTATTTAAATTACTTGCTTCTCATCTTCTAAACCCCGATTACAACCTTTATAGCCAATAATAAGAACATACCTCCTCGCAGTTCCTTGAGAAGACGACCCGAGGTTTGAATACTCGGTTAACAATTTTTAAAGGGGTTTGTTACTTGTGACACCCAAAATGTTTGTACGAAGGGATTTTTGTCGGTTTAGGGACTATATCTACAACGCGACTGTTTTTATGACATTCTTTAGTGTCAAAAATCCCTAACGTCAGTCTCCGTAGGCATCGCTTTTGCAATACATCATTCACAATATTCTCGATGAGTTAGGGCTCATTCCTAGCATGCATAAACCAAGAAACATGAAAGAAAAGGATATATTAAGAACTAACGATGGATAGATGCTATAAGAAATAAGATAACGTTGCTTGCTATTATGGGCTGGACCATGAGCATGTGGGTCGGGTTAGGTTGCTCCAACGGATAAGACCTGGGGCTGGCTCTCCTTTAGCGCTGCTAGGGAGACCTTGCGTATTGGAGGTCCATGGCAACAAGCTCGGTGAGGGAGAAGATGGAGGATGCCGAGTCGTGCACGCTGAAGGTAGTGAGGCACGACATCATTTGTGCAGGTTGGAGGTGGTAGACTCGAAGCAGTGCGAAGGCGCCATCTGCGATGAAGAAGAAGGCTATGCTACGTTCGACGGTGGAGACAACTTGAGGTGGATGTTGACCAAGGGTGAAGTAATTCCAATACCCGTTGGTAGTGCCTCGGGGATGGGTGCTGCTACTGGTGAGAAGAAGGCTGGAAGAGGAGCCAAATCGATGGTGGCAGGGGCTTATAGGTTGGAAAAATAGGTTGTTAGGGTGGAGGGAGCTGTGACGTTATTGGAGGAGGTACAAAGGGACGAGGATGCGAACGTGAACATAGGGGCTGACGACAGACACAGTAATGGTGCCGATCATCAAACCGGTGGTAGTGCTAATGTAGATTTAGCGAATGAAGGCCTGGGAATTGGTTTGTTTAGCGACAGAAATCTGCTGGTTCAAAATGTGGAGGAGGGTTACAGTAACAGAGACAACCATAAAGGGGAACAAGGACATTCCAACAATGACGAGGACAGTAGCAATAAGTGTGTAAATTTGGATGGGCAATACTGTTTAATGAAGAAGACGACATTATGACTATCCTTCAAGAATAGAATAAAAAAATTGCTCAAAAAAGAAGATTGGCAAAATAAAGGGCTAAAACAAGACGGAGCAGACCCAAAAATTATAATAAGGTGTGTAATAATAGTTTAAAATGATTGTTAGTTCATGAAATGTTACGGGGTTAAGGGGTGATGGAAAGTTGAGAATGGTAAAAGAACTTAAGAGGAAACATAGATTGAATATGTTAGGCTTAGTAGAGACTAAAAGACAGTCAGTGACAAGGTTTGATGTTATGAAAATCTGGGGGAATAGTTGTGCAAGGTGGGAGTATGTGGGGTCTGACGGTGCATCTGGTGGGTTGTTGTTAATGTTGGATTGTGGTTTCTTTAAAATGAGAAATTTCTATAAAGGTGAACGATGGTTATGTGTTGAAGGGATACTGTCGAAGAATCCTATTAATTGTGCTTTTTTTTTTGTTTATGGTGCTTATACAAGAGATGGAAAAATTGTTGTGTTGGAGGAGTTGAGTTAAGTGGCTAGTTTGTGTATAGGCGCCTGTTGTTTTTTGGGAGATTTTAATGAGATTGCACAGGTGGAAGAAAGGCGAGGCTCAGATAGATGATCTCTGTCAGCACAAGATTTTAAGAATTGGATAAATTACATGGGTTTGGTGGACTTACCGATTACTGGCCGTAAGTTTATATGGTTCAGAGGACAGTCCTATAGCCGTATTGATAGAGCGTTGGTTAGCTTGGAATGGCTTGAGGTATTTCCAGGGATTCACTTGAGAGGTGGTCCACGGAGTTTGTCAGATCACTGTCCTATTATAGTGGAAGATCAGAGGCTAAGGGACGGACCGAGGCCGTTTCGAAGTATAGATTCGTGGTTTACACATGAAGAATTTCTAAGGATGGTCAAGGAGGAATGGAGAGGGTTAGGAGAGGTATAATTCACCGATAAACTGAAGGCGTTGATGGTTCCTTTGAGAAGATGGCATAGAGACAACTTTGGTGATATGGACAAGAAAATTATGAAGTTTGAGGAAGAGATTAAGAAGATTGATGACATGGTTGGTAATGGGAGTTATGATGGGACAGTGGAAGCAAGAAGGAAGACGCTAGTTACTTGTTGCGAGAAATGGTATGTGAGGAAAGAACTACATTAGAAGCAGATGTCAAGGTCGAGGCATGCGAGGGACATGGATAAAAACATGAGATATTTCCACAACTTAGCTTCTGTGAGAAGGAGAAATAATAGGATTGATACTCCGGTTATTAATGAAAGATTGATAAGGAATCAAGCTAGGATTATTAAGATTGCCATCAGGGAGTTTTATAAGGGCTTATATCATCAAGGGAGGTCTCCTATGGTGGGTTTCAGAGATAGTTTGGTGGAAAGGATTAGAGAGGAGGATGCTTTGGCTTTAGAGATGCTACCGTCACCTGAGGAGGTTAGACAGGCAGTGTGAGATTGTGAATCTTCCAAGGCTCCAGGAAGTGACGGTTACAACATCAATTTCATAAAGAAGTGTTGGAATGAAATTGGCTCGGAGTTCACGGCAGTGGTATTGGGCTTTTTCCAATCTTCTAGGTTGCCGCCAGATGCTAATGTCACTTGGGTGGCACTGGATGGGTGGCACTAGCCCCCAAGTTTACTGGTGCTAAGAAAATCAAAGATCTGCGTCCGATAGTGAGGTGTGTGTGTGTATAAGGTAATCTCAAAGATGCTGGTTAGGAGAATGAGAGATGTTATGCCAAGGTTAGTGGGCGAGACGCGGAGTGCATTTGTCAAGGGTCGGAAGATTCATGATGAGACCCTTAACGCGTGTTAAACGGTTTGTGGATCAAACAGAGGAAGAAAGAAGTGACAATAATAAAGCTAGACTTCCAGAAAGCATATGACAGAGTCAAGTGGAGTTTTGTAGACCTTGTATTGCAGAAGATGGGATTTAGATGAAGATGGAGGGGATGGGTTATGGAGTGTGTCAGTACGTGCTCTATGTCAGTATTGATAAATGGTTCGTCGTCCAAGCCATTGATCAAGATGGAAAGGGGTCTGCGATAAGGTGATCATCTGTCCCCATTTTTGTTTTACTTGTTGATGTCCTATATAGGATGATTGGAGAGGCTGTTAGAAACGGTCGCATATCATCGTTGTTGGTTGGGAGAGATCATATTGAGTTATTGCATCTTCAGTTTGCAGATGATACTGTTTTATTCTGTCCTCCGGAAGAAGAGACAATCAAGAATTACAGGAGGCTGCTTCGTTGCTTTGAGTTGATGTCAGGTTTAAGTATTAACTTTGATAAATCTAGCTTGATTCCTATTAACTGTGATGAGCAGTAGGTACAACGTATGTGCAGTGTGTTAGCCTGTAAGCAAGCCACTCTTCCAGTTAAATATCTGGGCATCTCGCTAGGAGCAAACCCAAGAATGGTTAAGACGTGGAAGCTAGTAATAGACAAAGTGGAGGAGAAGCTTAGCCTCTGGAAAGCCAAGGTACTCAATAAGGTCGGTAAGTTGGTGCTTATCAAATCTGTGTTGAATAGCCTTCTAGTTTATTATTTGAGCTTGTATAAGATGCCAAAGGCTGTTGCAGAGAAACTAATTTCCTTGCAGAGGATATTTCTATGGAGTAAAGAGGATGGGAGGAATGGTATGGCTTTGGTTAAGTGGAAAGTGGTATAGGCTCCTAAAAAGTTAGGCGGGTTGGGAGTTGGGGATTCTATGATATGAAACACAGATCTTCTGTTTAAATGGTGGTGGCGATTCTCCAAAGGGGAGTGTTCATTGTGGAAGAAGGTGGTTTGCTCCTGTAACAACCTGAATCCAAATGAGCTTCTGTCTTCACAGGAATTACCTGTTGGGGGGTTCGTGGAAGGATATTTGTCGGTTACAGTTCAAAAATCAAGAAGTCAGACAGAAGATGATTACTGGGTTATCCATGGAGGTGGGTGACGGGAGACGAACTCAGTTTTAGGAGGATGTCTGGATTCATGGTGGTTCTTTGAAAGATCACTTTCCAAGGCTCTTTTCAGTTTCAAACCAAACAGGATCAGTGATAGGGGATTGTGGGTTTTGGGATGAGTTAGTTTAGATATGAAATTTCCAATGGAGGAGAGAACTATTCCAATGGGAGTTGGATCTAGTGAACCAGTTTAACCACACTTTGAGGCTAGTCAAACTTGAATATGGAAGAGAGGATAGAGTTGTTTGGAAATATGATAAATAAGGAATTTTCTCTAATAACTCATTTGTGCAGGTGTTTGGTGCACGAATTGTAAATCACACTTTTCACAACTCGTACCACTAACCAGCAAGTGCACTGGGTCGTCCAAGTAATACCTTACGTGAGTAAGGGTCGAATCCCACGGAGATTGTTGGCTTGAAGCAATCTATGGTTATCTTGTAATTCTTAGTCAGGATATCAATTATAATTATCAATTTGGATTGCGAAAAATAAAAGAGCATGAATTAAATACTTGTTATGCAGTAATGGAGAATATGTTAGAGTTTTGGAGATTATGCTTTGTCTTCTGAATCTCTGCTTTCTCCCTGTCTTCTTCTTCACGCACGCAAGGTTCCTCCTATGGCAAGCTGTGTGTTGGTGGATCACCGTTGTCAATGGCTACCATCCGTTCTCTCAGTGAAAATGGTCCAGGTGCGCTGTCACCGCATGGCTAATCATCTGTTGGTTCCCACTCATGCTGGAATAGGATCCATGGATCCTTTTTCGTCTGTCACTACGCCCAAGACTCGTGAGTTTGAAGCTTGTCACAGTCATTCAATCCCTGAATCCTACTCGGAATACCACAGACAAGGTTTAGACTTTCCGGATTCTCAAGAATGCTGCTAATGGATTCTAGCTTATACCACGAAGACTCTGATTAAAGAATCCAAGAGATACTCATTCAATCTAATGTAAAACGGAGGTGGTTGTCAGGCACGCGTTCATAAGTTAAGAATGGTGATGAGTGTCACGGATCATCACATTCATCATATTGAGGTGCGAATGAACATCTTAGATAGAAACAAGCGTGTTTGAATAGAAAACAGAAATAATTGCATTAATCCATCAGGACACAGCAGAGCTCCTCACCCCCAACAATGGAGTTTAGAGACTCATGCCGTCAAAGAGTACAAAGTTCAGATCTAAAATGTCACGAGGTACAAAATAAATCTCTAAAAGTTGTTTAAATACTAAACTAGTGACCTAGGTTTACAAAAAATGAGTAAACTATGATAGATAGTGCAGAAATCCACTTCTGGGGCCCACTTGGTATGTGCTGGGGCTGAGACTTGAGCTTTACACGTGCCTAGGCTGTTTCTGGAGTCGAATGGCAGGTTGTAACCTGTTTTGGGCGTTGAACTCCAACTTGTAACCTGTTTCTGGCGTTTAACGCCAGAATAGGGCAGAGAACTGGCGTTGAAAGCCAGTTTGTGTCATGTAAACTTGATCAAAGTATGGACTATTATATATTTCTGGAAAGCCCCTGGATGTCTACTTTCCAACGCAATTGAGAGCGTGCCAATTGGACTCCTATAGCTCCAGCAAATCCACTTTGAGTGCAGGGAGGTCAGAATCCAACAGCATCTGCAGTCCTTTTTCAGCCTCTAAATCAGATTTTTGCTCAGGTCCCTCAATTTCAGCTAGAAAATACCTGAAATCACAGAAAAACACACAAGCTCATAGTAAAGTCCAGAAATATGAATTTTTCATAAAAACTAATAGAGACATCGTAAAAACTAACTAAGTCATACTAAAAACTACCTAAAAACAATGCAAAAAAGCGTATAAATTATCCGCTCATCACAACACCAAACTTAAATTGTTGCTTGTCCCCAAGCAACTGAAAATCAAATAGGATAAAAAGAAGAGAATATACTATAAATTCCAAAATATCAATAAAACTTAGCTCCAATCAGATGAGCGGGACTAGTAGCTTTTTGCCTCTTGAATAGTTTTGGCATCTCACTTTATCCATTGAAGTTCAGAATGATTGGCATCTATAGGAACTTAGAATTTAGATAGTGTTATTGATTATCCTAGTTCAGTATGTTGATTCTTGAACACAGCTACTTTATGAGTCTTGGTCGTGGCCCTAAGCACTTTGTTTTCCAGCATTACCACCAGATACATAAATGCGACAGACACAAAACTGGGTGAACCTTTTCAGATTGTGACTCAGCTTTGCTAAAGTCCCCAATTAGAGGTGTCCAGGGTTCTTAAGCACACTCTTTTTTTTTTTGCTCTGGACCTTGACTTTAACCGCTCAGTCTCAAGTTTTCACTTGACACCTTCACGCCACAAGCACATGGTTAGGGACAGCTTGGTTTAGCAGCTTAGGCCAGGATTTTATTCCTTTAGGCCCTCCTATCCACTGATACTCAAAGCCTTGGATCCTTTTTATTACCCTTGCCTTTTGATTTTAAGGGCTATTGGCTTTTTCTGCTTGCTTTTTCTTTTTCTTTTCTTTTTATTTTTTTTTGCAAGCTTTTGTATTCGCTGCTTTTTCTTGCTTCAAGAATCATTTTTATGATTTTTCAGATTATCAATAACATTTCTCCTTTTTCATCATTCTTTCAAGAGCCCACATATTTAACATTCATAAACCACAATATCAAAAGACATATGCACTGTTCAAGCATTCATTCAGAAAACAAAAATTATTGTCACCACATCAAAATAATTAAACTAATTTCAAGGATGAATTCGAAACCATGTACTTCTTGTTCTTTTGTTTTTAGAACAGTTTTCATTTAAGAGAGATGATGGATTCATAGGACATTCATAGCTTTAAGATATAGACACTCAGACAATAGTGATCATATAGTAAAGACACAAACATAATTAAACATGAAGCATAGTAAACGAAAAACAGGAAAATAAGAACAAGGAGATTAAGGAATGGGTCCACCTTAGTGAGGGTGGCGTCTTCCTCTTCTTGAAGAACCAATGATACTCTTGAGCTTCTCTATGTCTCTTCCTTGCCTTTGTTGCTCCTCCCTCATAGCTCTTTGATCTGCAGTCAATTGCTCTACCACTGAATTATGGAAAAACAAAAAGCAATGCTTTTACCACACCAAACTTAAAAGGTTTGCTCGTCCTCGAGCAAAAGAAGAAAGAAGTGGAGAAGATGGAGGAGATGGAGGTGTGTGAATGGGTGGGTTTGGGAGGGGAATGGTTTGAATTTGAATGGTGAGGTAGGTAGAGATCATGTGGGGTCCACAGATTCAGAGGGGTCAAGGATGTATCATCCCTGCTCCTATTAGGCGTGTAAACGCCCCTACAGTGCAATCCTGGCGTTTAACGCCAGACTGCTGCCTGTTTTTGGCGTTAAACGCCCAAATGTAGCCTGTTTCTGGCGTTTAATGCCAGGTTGATGCTTGTTTCTGGCGTTAAACGCCAGCTTGGTGCTTGTTTCTGGCGTTTAAATGCCAGAATGCTCTTCCTCCAGGGTGTGCTATTTTTAATGCTGTTTTTCATTTTGTTTTTGATTTTTCAGTAGTTTTTGTGACTTCACATGATCATCAACCTAAAAAAATTAAAATAGAAATAGAAAATAAAGAGATATAGTTAAATAACATTGGGTTGCCTCCCAACAAGCGCTTCTTTAATGTCAATAGCTTGACCTTACTGAGCTTTTAATCTAGTCTCAGCCTTGAGCATTCTTGCTCAATATTGCCTTCAAGATAATGCTTGACTCTCTGTCCATTAACAATGAACTTCTTATTAGAATCAATGTCTTGAAGCTCCACATAGCCATATGGTGACACGCTTGTAATCACATATGGTCCCCTCCACCGGGATTTCAGTTTCTCGTGGAATAATCTGAGCCTAGAGTTAAATAGCAGAACCTTTTGTCCTGGTTCAAAGACTCTAGGTGACAACTTTCTGTCATGCCACCTTTTTGCTTTCTCCTTGTAAAGCTTAGCATTTTCGAAAGCAGTGAATCTGAATTCCTCTAACTCATTCAGCTAGAGCAATCTTTTTTCTCCAGCTAATTTGGCATCAAAGTTTAAGAATCTGGTTGCCCAGTAGGCCTTATGCTCCAGTTCCACGGGCAGATGACAGGCCTTACCATACACAAGCTGGTATGGAGAGGTCCCTATAGGAGTCTTGAATGCTGTTCTGTAAGCCCACAGAGCATCATCCAAGCTTCTTGCCCAATCTTTTCTACGGGTACTTACAGTTTGTTCCAGGATTCTTTTTAGTTCTCTATTAGAGACTTCAGCTTGCCCATTTGTCTGTGGATGATATGGAGTTGCCACCTTGTGGCTAATACCATACCTGACCATAGCAGAGTAGAGCTGTTTGTTGCAGAAGTGAGTGCCCCCATCACTAATTAGTGCTCTAGGGACACCAAACCTGCTGAAGATATGTTTCTGGAGGAACTTCAGCACTGTCTTAGTATCATTAGTGGGTGTTGCAATGGCTTCTACCCATTTGGATACATAGTCGACTGCCACCAGAATATAAGTGTTTGAGTATGATGGTGGAAAAGGCCCCATGAAGTCAATACCCCATACATCAAACAACTCAATCTCCAAGATTCCTTGTTGAGGCATGGCATAACTATGAGGCAGATTACCAGCTCTTTGGCAACTATCATAGTTATGTACAAACTCTCGGAAATCTCTATAGAGGGTAGGCTAGTAGAAGCCACATTGGAGGACCTTGGTCGCTGTTCGCTCACCTCCGAAATGGCCTCCATATTGTGACCCATGGCAATGCCATAAGATCTTCTGTGCTTCTTCTCTAGGCATACACCTACGGATTATTCTGTCTGCACATCTCTTGAAGAGATAGGGTTTATCCCACAAGTAGTACTTTGCATCAGTAATTAATTTTTTCTTTTGTTGCTTGCTGTACTCCTTGGGTATGAACCTTGCAGCTTTATAGTTTGCAATGTCTGCAAACCATGGTATTTCCTGAATGGCGAACAAATGCTCATCCGAAAAGGTTTCAGAGATCTCAATAGAGGGAAAGGACGCCCCTTCTACTGGCTCTATCCGGGACAGATGGTCAGCCACTTGGTTTTCTATCCCTTTTCTGTCTCTTATTTCTATATCAAACTCTTGCAGAAGCAACACCCATCTTATGAGCCTGGGTTTTGAATCCTGCTTTGTAAGTAGATATTTAAGAGCAGCATGGTCAGTGTACACAATCACTTTGGATCCTACTAAGTATGATCTAAACTTGTCAATGGCATAAACCACTGCAAGAAATTCTTTTTCTGTGGTTGTGTAATTTTTCTGGGCATCATTTAAAACACGGCTAGCATAATAAATGACATGTAGAAGCTTGTCATGCCTCTGCCCCAATACTGCACCAATGGAATGGTCACTGGTATCACACATTAATTCGAATGGTAATGTCCAGTCTAGTGCAGAAATAACTGGTGCTGTGACCAGCCTAGCTTTCAGAGTTTCAAACGCCTGCAGACACTCTGTGTCAAACACAAATGGCATGTCAGCAGCTAGCAGGTTGCTTAGAGGTTTTGCAATTTTTGAAAAATCCTTTATAAACCTCCTATAGAATCCTGCATGCCCCAGAAAGCTTCTGATTGCCTTAACATTGGCAAGTGGTGGTAATTTTTCAATTACCTCCACTTTAGCTTGATCCACCTCTATTCCTTTGTTCGAAATCTTATGCCCAAGGACAATTCCTTCAGTCACCATAAAGTGACATTTTTCCCAGTTTAAAACCAGGTTAGTCTCTTGGCATCTTTTCAGAACCAGTGTCAGGTGATCAAGACAGGAGCTGAATGAGTCTCCATATACTGAGAAGTCATCCATGAAGACTTCCAGAAACTTTTCCACCATATCAGAGAAAATAGAGAGCATGCATCTCTGAAAGGTTGCAGGCGCATTACACAGCCCAAATGGCATCTTTCTGTAAGCAAACACTCCAGATGGACATGTGAATGCTGTTTTCTCTTGATCCTGGGGATCTACTGCAATTTGGTTGTAGCCTGAATAGCCATCCAAAAAGCAGTAATAATCATGACCTGCTAGTCTTTCTAGCATCTAGTCTATGAATGGTAAAGGAAAATGATCCTTTCTGGTGGCAGTATTGAACCTTCTGTAGTCAATACACATGCGCCACCCTGTAACTGTTCTTGTAGGAACCAGTTCATTTTTTTCATTATGAACCACTGTCATGTCTCCCTTTTTAGGGACAACTTGGACAGGGCTCACCCAGGGGCGATCAGAAATAGGATAAATAATCCCAGCCTCCAGTAACTTGGTGACCTGTTTCTGCACCACTTCCTTCATGGCTGGATTTAGCCGCCTCTATGGTTAAACCACTGGCTTAGCATCATCCTCCAATAAGATCTTGTGCATGCATCTAGCTGGGCTTATTCCCTTAAGGTCACTTATGGACCACCCAAGAGCTGTCTTGTGTGTCCTTAGCACTTGAATTAGTGCTTCCTCTTCCAGTGGATTTAAAGCAGAGCTTATGATCACCAAAAAAGTGTCACCTTCTCCCAGAAATGCATATTTCAGGGATGGTGGTAATGGTTTGAGCTTGGGTTTAGGAGATTTTTCCTCTTTCTGAGGAAGTTTCAGAGGCTCTTTCAATTCCTCTGAATCCTCCAGATCAGGCTGAACATCTTTAAAGATGTCTTCTAGCTCTGATTCGAGACTCTCAGCCATGTTGATCTCCTCTACCAAAGAGTCAATAAGATCAACTTTCATGCAGTCTTTTGGTGTGTCTGGATGTTGCATGGCCTTGACAGCATTCAACTTAAACTCATCCTCATTGACTCTCAGTGTTACTTCCCCCTTTTGGACATCAATGAGAGTTCATCCAGTTGCTAGGAAAGGTCTTCCTAGAATGAGAGTAGCACTCTTGTGCTCCTCCATTTCCAGCACTACAAAGTCAGTGGGGAAGGCAAATGACCCAACCCTGACAATCATGTCTTCAATCACGCCTGATGGGTATTTAATGGAGCTATCAGCAAGTTGGAGACATATCTGGGTTGGTTTAACTTCTTCAGCTAAACCAAGCTTTCTGATAGTGGATGCAGGTATTAGGTTGATGCTTGTCCCAAGATCACATAAAGCTGTCTTGGTGCAATTACCCTCTAATATGCATGGTATCATAAAGCTCCCGGGATCTTTAAGCTTTTCTGGGAAGCTTTTCAAAATGACTACACTACATTCTTCAGTGAGGAGAACTCTTTCAGTTTC
The DNA here is from genome assembly GCF_000816755.2 of Arachis ipaensis. Lineage (NCBI taxonomy): Eukaryota > Viridiplantae > Streptophyta > Magnoliopsida > Fabales > Fabaceae > Arachis > Arachis ipaensis. The sequence goes on along the minus strand of NC_029793.2, from coordinate 8,650,515 downwards.
TCTCCAATCCTTCTTATGACTCAAGATCTCTTTCATGAACTTGGCATAAGATGGTATTTGCTCAAGTGCCTCTGCAAACAGAATCTTTATTTCAAGAGTCCTTAGATAGTCTGCAAAGCGAGCAAATTGCTTATCCTGCTCCTCTTGGCGGAGTTTTTGAGGATAAGGTATCTTGGCTTTGTATTCCTCAACCTTGGTTACTGCAGGTTTATTTCCTACAGAGGTGGTTGGAGAAGCCTTTTTAGAGGGGTTGTTATCAGCACGTGTGTGTGTCTGATCCCTCACTGGCATTTGAATGCCAGGGTTGGAAGCTGGATTGGCGTTGGACGCCAACTCCTTACTTGTTTCTGGCGTTTGAACGCCAGAACTGAGCTTCCATTGGGCGTTTAATGCCAACTCCTTGCCTGTTTGTGGCATTTGAACGCCAGAACTGAGCATGGGTTGGGCGTTTAACGCCAGCTCTTCACCCTTTTCTGGCGTTTGAGCGCCAGAATTATTCCTCTCTGGGCTCTTACTGTCTTCAGAGGGATTTTGGGTAGCAGTTTGTTCATTTCTTGGCTTTCTGCTGCTTTGAAGTGAGGTATCTAATATTTTCTCACTTCTTAATTGAACTGCTTGGCACTCTTCTGTTATTTGTTTTGATAACTGCTGTTCTGTTTGCTTCAACTGTACTTCCATATTCACATTAGCCATTCTTGTGTCTTGTAGTATCTCCTTGAATTCGACCAGCTGTTTTGTTAGAAAATCTAATTGCTGATTGAATTTAGTAATTTGTTCTGCAGGACTGAGTTCAGCAGTTATTGTTTTAGCCTCTTCTTTCATGGAAGATTCACTACTTAGGTACAGATGCTGATTTCTGGCAACTGTATCAATGAGCTCTTGAGCTTCTTCAATTGTCTTTCTCATGTGTATAGATCCACCAGCTGAGTGGTCCAAAGACATATGAGCTTTCTCTGTAAGCCCATAATAGAAGATGTCTAGCTGCACCCACTCTGAGAACATTTCAGAGGGGCATTTTCTTAACATCTCTCTGTATCTCTCCCAGGCATCATAAAGAGATTCATTATCTCCTTGTTTAAAGCCTTGGATGTTTATCCTTAGCTGTGTCATCCATTTTGGAGGGAAATATTGATTGAGAAATTTTTCTGACAGCTGTTTCCATGTCCTTATGCTAGCCTTAGGTTGGTTATTTAACCACCTCTTAGCTTGGTCTTTTACAGCAAATGGAAACAGTAATAGTCCGTATACATCCTGATCTACTTCCTTATCATGTACTGTGTCAGCAATTTGTAAAAACTGTGCCAGAAATTCTGTAGGTTCTTCCTGTGGAAGACCGGAATACTAGTAATTTTGCTGCACCATGATAATGAGCTGAGGATTCAACTCAAAACTACTGACTCCGATGGAGGGTATATAGATACTACTCCCATATGAACCAGTAGTGGGGTTAGCATATGACCCCAGAGTCCTTCTGGACTGTTCATTTCCACTTAGGTCCATGATGGAGAAAGGGAGATGATGCGGATTGCAAAAAAATTTTTTTTTGAAAATCGAAATTAAAATAAAATAAAATAAAATAAAATAAATGAAAATTTGACTATAATTTTAAAAATTTGAAGAATAATAAATAAAAAAATTGAAAACTAAATTAATTAATTAAAAAGATTT
>NC_029793.2:8641416-8646454 GCF_000816755.2 Arachis ipaensis | reverse complement strand
CTTAGGTCCATGATGGAGAAAGGGAGATGATGCGGATTGCAAAAAAATTTTTTTTTGAAAATCGAAATTAAAATAAAATAAAATAAAATAAAATAAATGAAAATTTGACTATAATTTTAAAAATTTGAAGAATAATAAATAAAAAAATTGAAAACTAAATTAATTAATTAAAAAGATTTGAAAAAGATGTGGGTGAGGATTTTTGAAAAAAATGAAGAGAGAGAAATTGGTTAGGAAGTTTTGAAAAAGATATGTCTTAAAATTAAAGATACTTGTAAGAAAATAAAATAAAATAAAATAAAATAAAAAGATATGAAAAAGATTTGATTTTAAGATTTGAGATTAGAAAAGATAAGATAAGCTAGGTAAGAGAAGATAAGGAATTTAAATTAAAAAGTTTTGAAATTTGAAATTTGAATTTGAAATAAGATAAGATAAGATTTTGAAAAAGATATTTTTTTTTTGGAAAAAGATTTGAATTTTGAAATTTTACAACTAAGATAAGATAAAATAAAATTTTTAAAATAAAATCAGAATTTTTAAAAGGAAAATTCAAAAAATCAATTAAAATAAAGGAAAAAGATATTTTTGAATTCAATGAGGAAAGAGAAAAACAATAAAAAGATACAAAACTTAAAATTTTTAGATCTAATGCTCCTTATTTTCGAAAATTTGGAGGAAAAATACCAAGGAATACCAAACTTAAAAATTTTAAGATCAAAACACAAGGAAGACTCAAGAACACTTTGAAGACTCACAAGAATAACAAGAACATGAAGATAGAACACCAAACTTAAAATTTTTAGAAAACCAAAATAAAATTTTCGAAAACCAAAGAAAAATTAACAAGAAAACACCAAACTTAAGGTTTGGCACACGATTTAATCAAAGAAAATTTATTTTTGAAAAAGAGATTTTAAAAGGGAGATAGCCAATTACCAAGAACATAAACACAACACTCTAGCCAATTGAGCTATAAATTTAACGTGTTTTAACAAAGTATTTAATAATTAAAATTTTTTTGAAAACTGATATTTTGAAAAAGCACAAGAAAAACAAGAAAATACACAGAACAGGAAAAACTAAAGATCAAACAAGAAAAATAGCAAGAACAACTTGAAGATTAAAAAAGAACAATGAACACAAATTCGAAAAGTTAAAAGAAAATAAAAACATGCAATTGACACCAAACGTAAAATAAGAAACTAAACTCAAATAGAAAAACTCAATTATTAGTTTATAAAAATTTTCGAAAAAATTTAAAAAGAGAAAATAAGGATTAAAAAGAAAATTTCAACCAAAAACAATAATAGAAGACGCAATTTTAGTGACTCTAAACTAAAAAGATAAATTTTTCCTAATCTAAGCAACAAAATAAACCGTCAGTTGTCTAAACTCGAACAATCCCCAGCAACGGCGCCAAAAACTTGGTGCACGAATTGTAAATCACACTTTTCACAACTCGTACCACTAACCAGCAAGTGCACTGGGTCGTCCAAGTAATACCTTACGTGAGTAAGGGTCGAATCCCACGGAGATTGTTGGCTTGAAGCAATCTATGGTTATCTTGTAATTCTTAGTCAGGATATCAATTATAATTATCAGTTTGGATTGCGAAAAATAAAAGAGCATGAATTAAATACTTGTTATGCAGTAATGGAGAATATGTTGGAGTTTTGGAGATGCTTTGTCTTCTGAATCTCTGCTTTCTCCCTGTCTTCTTCTTCACGCACGCAAGGTTCCTCCTATGGCAAGCTGTGTGTTGGTGGATCACCGTTGTCAATGGCTACCATCCATCCTCTCAGTGAAAATGGTCCAGGTGCGCTGTCACCGCACGGCTAATCATCTGTCGGTTCCCACTCATGCTGGAATAGGATCCATAGATCCTTTTTCGTCTGTCACTACGCCCAACACTCGCGAGTTTGAAGCTCGTCACAGTCATTCAATCCCTGAATCCTACTCGGAATACCACAGATAAGGTTTAGACTTTTCGGATTCTCAAGAATGCTGCCAATAGATTCTAGCTTATACCACGAAGACTCTGATTAAAGAATCCAAGAGATACTCATTCAATCTAATGTAGAACGAAAGTGGTTGTCAGGCACGCGTTCATAAGTTGAGAATGGTGATGAATGTCACGGATCATCACATTCATCATATTGAGGTGCGAATGAACATCTTAGATAGAAACAAGCGTGTTTGAATAGAAAACAGAAATAATTGCATTAATCCATCAGGACACAGCAGAGCTCCTCACCCCCAACAATGGAGTTTAGAGACTCATGCCGTCAAAGAGTATAAAATTCAGATCTAAAATGTCATGATGTACAAAATAAATCTCTAAAAGTTGTTTAAATACTAAACTAGTGACCTAGGTTTACAGAAAATGAGTAAACTATGATAGATAGTGCAGAAATCTACTTCTGGGGCCCACTTGGTGTGTGCTGGGGCTGAGAATTGAGCTTTATACGTGCCTAGGCTGTTTCTGTAGTCAAACGCCAGGTTGTAACCTGTTTTGGGCGTTGAACTCTAACTTGTAACCTGTTTCTGGCGTTTAACGCCAGAATAGGGCAGAGAACTGGCGTTGAACGCCAGTTTGCGTTATCTAAACTTGGGCAAAGTATAGACTATTATATATTTCTGGAAAGCCTTGGATGTCTACTTTCCAACTCAATTGAGAGCGCGCCAATTGGACTCCTGTAGCTCCAGAAAATCCACTTTGAGTGCAGGGAGGTCAGAATCCAACAACATCTGCAATCCTTTTTCAGCCTCTGAATCAGATTTTTGCTCAGGTCCCTCAATTCCAGCCAGAAAATACCTGAAATCACAGAAAAACACACAAGCTCATAGTAAAGTCCAGAAATGTGAATTTTGCATAAAAACTAATAAAAACATCGTAAAAACTAACTAAGTCATACTAAAAAATACCTAAAAACAATGCCAAAAAGCGTATAAATTATCCGCTCATTAGTGTTACAGGTGGAAAGGGTCCTGGAGGATATATCAAGCTACAGATTTACTAGGACTATTTGGAAAGGTCTTGTCCCACCTAGAGTGGAGTTATTTGTCTGGTTTGCCCTGACTGGCAGGGTCAATACGAAGGAGAGACTGAGTCGGTTTGGAGTCATTCACCAACAAGATACTTTATGTGTTTTATGTAATAATGGTATTGAATGTGGCCACTACTTGTTTCTTGACTGTAGTTTTTCTTGGCAGGTATGGTGTGCTTGGTTATCATATGTTAGTATGCAATGGGCTTATCCAGGTATGGTAAAGGAGCACTTCCAAAGTTGGACTGAGATCTCAAATAGAAAAGAGGAGTGCAAGAGATGAATTGTGTGTTTTTGTGCGATCATTTGGAACATATGGTTGGAACGAAACCAAAGGATTTTTTAGAACAAAGAAAAAGGGGTTGAGGATATTATCAACATGTCCTTTCTGAGCTACAAAGAGTGGTTAGGTGCAGACCCCTTCTATTATTGATGGCAATGCGGGAGATGACAAAGGATATCTATGTTTGATTTTTTTGCTTTGCTTATTTTTCATTAATTTATTTGTTATTCCTATGTTGTTGTCTTCTATGCTCTACTTAGCTTGTTGTGTTGAGCTTCTCTTTCAAAAAAAAAATATTTTTGCTAATATAACAATACTACCTACATTGTATTTATATAATATTTTTGTGTAATTTAGTTTGAGATAATGTTCAAAATAGTTCTTAAATTTTCAAATGCAAATTAAAATAGTCTCACATTTCATAAAAGATCATATAAGTCTCTCAAATTAGATATTGTAAATTTTTATTCGTCTCTAACTCAAATTTTCATTAATACACTAAGTGCTAATATGTCATTTCAACAGTAAAGTGAAGTGAATACTACTATATAGATATGATCAAAATAATATCTCAAATTAGTTAATTAAATTTAATTTAATCTCTCTTTTAATACTAAATCATAAGCCCTAGAATTACATAACATTTTCATTTTCTCTTCTTGGGTGATTTTATTTAAAGTTTAGGGTTTAGTATTGAAGATTTATTCCAAAGGTGAAACTCGTTTTACTTAATAATTAAAGAGTCTTTAATTGTAATTCTCACGGCAATGTACAAGCAAGCATTTCATTGCAGCTTCTATAATAAGAATATTGTAGTTATTTTTTATTAAAAAAAATTATATTAATTTAGATTAATTCAAGATTTGATTTACTATTTTTCGGTCAAATTAATTTGTCTAACCTAATTTTAATAAAAATAACACGATTTAATTAATTATATGTATTAAATTTTAATTATTAAAAAATATCTTTAAAAAAAAGATATTTTAAACATTTTTTTAAGTAACTCTCATAACAAGAATATTTAAAAAAGATGTTATTACTGTAAATATTCTACATCACATAATTAATTAATTTAATTAGAATCATATTCATATGTGAGCAAATTGTGTATGATAATGACATAATGTGATCCCGGGAGACTAATAATTTATTAATAAAGCATGGAAACTAGTACAACATTCTTAGAAACATGTAAAATTAACTATTAAATTTGGTTACTCGGAAACGAAGTAGTAGTTAGTCCCAAAATGTAGTTGCGTCTTATATGCATGCTGTGATGCAAAGAACTAAAGATCATAATTGAATACGGGGCAACTATTGTCTTGCATGTAATTTTAATGTTCGAAAACTATTAGAATTTATTATTTAATTATTAATAATAAAAAATATAAATAAAATATATTATTAAATTAAATAAATAAATTAATATAATTAAATAATTACTAAAAATAATAAATTCTCATCGGCTCTAACATTTTTCAATTTTACGTGAAGCCATTATTATCTAAGTAGCCACCACTAACAAAAAGAAAAATTCACTCGAACACGTACGTGCTTGAATCAGCACACGTAGCCAAAGCCTTGGATCAATGGAAGAATCACTTGCCTAGTTGCCTCGCTGGGAGCTGCACCCAGGTTCAAATCCTCAACGAAGAATATAGAACTCATGTTAATAGTAGTAATGTGTGTGAATGAGTTGTTA
>NC_029793.2:8635547-8641396 GCF_000816755.2 Arachis ipaensis | reverse complement strand
CTACGCGAGGCTCAAGAGACTTAGCTCAAGTAACTTTGCCACTAGACAAGGCTATATCTTACAAACTTATATGACCCGTTAAGGGAAATTATAAGGTACAGCTATCAATATACAGATATTCTATTTTAATCAATAACATAGCGACACGTAGTGTTTTTTTAGTATAATGAGAAGTGGCTTCACAAAGTATTAAATGGCTTAAAGTTTCAAAAGAGTTAATTATTATTGCTAGTTCATAGACTTGCACACATAGTAATAATCAATTTTTGTTTTTTGTTTTTCGTGGGAAGAATAGGATCATAATAGTTAAATAACATTAAATACTACTTGAGAGCCAATGAAAAACATTAAATTTCTTGTAACAAAAATCAAGTGTATATTAACAATTTAATATTGGCTTGTTCACAATTGCCATGCTATTTGTTATATTAAATTTTTTTGCTTTGATATAACTTAAATAATTGTTTTGAAGATTATTTTTGAGGAAAAAAAACGTTTTATCAGGATTTCACACAAAATTTAGTTTTTTATCTTCATAAGGTAAATAAATTCAAATATTCAATTTTAATTTGAACATCTTAAATAATTTTAATTTTCTTATTTAAATATGCATAGCACATTTTTGTCATACATTTAATAAATACTAAATTTATGTTATCGTAAAAAAAAAAGGGCGAAAAACTAGAATAAACCAAGGGAAGTTGCAAATTACCTAAATGAGCCAAAGTGAAATTCGTTTCTGCAATGAGCCAAACCCTATATTTATATAATTCGAACCAGTGTGGTTCGAACTCTATTCATGAGTAATTCGAACCAGGGTGGTTCGAATTACTTGGGAGGAAAACGTAGCACATAGTTCGAACCAAGCTGGTTCGAATTATATGGGGAGAAGCTGCATCAAGTAATTCGAACCAGGCTGGTTCGAATTACACAAACTGAATTCGAACCAGTCCGGTTCGATTTAGTGGTAGACAGTGCAGTATATATATGGTTCTAAACGTGAGTTGCCCTCATAGAGGGTGTAATATGGCTAGTGAGGAGAGTTTTGTGGTTTTGGTTCACCATAGAGGATCCATTAAGAGGAAAACTCGCTCCGGTGTGAAGTTCACAGATAAGGATCCTCTCTGTATTGTCGTGAAACCAACGACGAGCTATGATGATCTTGTTAGATCTGTGCTGATGAAACTTGGTCTGGAAGGTGCGAAGCGAGTGAAGAAGTTTTTCTATCGCATTCCAATCACTGTCTTGCAGGATACGGTGAAGTATGATTGCTTCACGATTGGTAGTGATGAGGACCTGCAAGTCATGTTTCTATGTCGGAGGCAGTTTCCCGAGGTTAGGACACCAGAGTTGTTGGCAAAGTTGGTTGATGTGGTATCCAGCTCAAGGGGTTCGAACCGGAATGCCACCACTGAAGCAGCGGCAGCCGGTTCGAGTTCCAGGCCTGCCATTGCTTCTTCGTCCGTCCCTGTGTATGAGCCAGCGGTCGAACCAGTCGCCTCCCCGTCTTTTGCTGTTGATCTGAATGATGGAGTAGGCGACGTGGTAGGATCAGTTGATATTCTGCCGAACCCTTTACAGGGAGTTCCACCGGTTGGCGTCGGTGACGGAGTGTTGGGTGATGTAGAGGAGGACGACGTCGAGCCGGATATGATTGAGGATGACAGCGGCGACGAGGTTGGAGCGACTGAGCCTGCATTGGTAGTCGGTGGTTCTAGTTCTGGCACACAGCAGTATCCACCACATTTTTCCTCTTTGGACCTAGTATGGAAGGCTTGCGGAACTCTTTGTTCGCAAGGGTAGAGAGGCTGAGGCCCAGATGGGAACCGGACAGCAATTCAGTCAGTACTTGGTGAAGTGTATAGAGGCCAACTTGAAGAATTCGTGGTGCTTCACGGTGACTTTGTATGACCGGGATAACTCCGAGTTCACCGTAGCCGAGACCACTCCGACGGGCTCTTTCTCATTGGGTACCTACAGAGTATCGCTTGCGTCCCGGACCTGTGACTGCGGGTACTTCTAGGAACTTCATTTCCCGTGCCAGCACGCACTTGCATGCTGCGCCTACTCACGGGTTACCTGGTCCTCTTATGTTCACAGCGTGTATCAGATTAGTTCAGTGTTCCGTGTGTACCAGATGGGATTCACACCGCCGATACCGGAGGGATTCTGGCCACCTTACGATGGGCCAACCGTGATCCCGGATCCTGCCAAGAGGCGTGCGAGAGAGGGTCGTCCGAGATCCACCAGGATACGGACGAATATGGACGAGGCAGATCCGAATCGGCCAAAGAGGTGTGGCCTTTGTCGCCAACCCGGACACACCCGCAGGAGTTGCCCACAGCTTGGAGGACCGTCTCACACGGGGGGCCAGTAGTAGCGATCTTGTTATTGTTAGTGTTTATTGATTTTATTTTTCCTGTTACTTGTTATGTAAGATGACTTATGTAATCTGTTTATCTTTTTACGTTCTAGTAATGAAAAAGTTGCATCTGAATTTGAATATAATTAGAAATCCCATGACTGCAAAAGTTGATAACTAAAGTGTTATATGATTCAATGATAATACATAGTCACTAATCCACTAGGTAAATACCAGATTTTTAAGTACAATAAGATGAGGACACAACAAGGAAAAATAGCTCTAAAGTAACAACAGTAGTCCACATCGGTCTGGTACATGAGTGAACCCTAACGTCCAAAATACATGAAATGTAAATCATCTAAACAAGTGGGAGCCTGTCCCACAACGACGGGGAACCCGTGGCCTCTGACCTCTGCGGATAAATGGCTCCTCATCCTCTATCTCATCTGCGTCCTCATGCGGGGCAGGCTGTGCGGGTGGCGTAAAATGGAGTGGTGCGGCAGACGGCCCGGCGACAGACTGTGATGCAGCGGTGTAAGCGGAATGTGGGGTACCTCCCAACGCAAACTGGTCACCAACAGGTGTCGTAGCAGGCTCGTTCAGATCAACATCTAAGGGTGCCTGCGTGCCAGGGGTCTGAGGACGCCTCCTGCCCGGCTCGTCCTCCTGCATGATAGCCGAAATTTCCGCTAGAAACCGTAATTCGAACCAGGGTGGTTCGAATTACATGAAGACCTCATTTACCCATAATTCGAACTGGAGTGGTTCGAATTACTTGCATACCTAGTTCGAACCAGTCTGGTTCGATTTACTTTCAATTTTTTCTTTAAAGTTCGAACTGCTCTGGTTCGATTTATTTGAAGATGAAGTTTGAACTAGCCTGGTCCGAATTACATAAAAATATGATCTGGCTCATTGCTGTATCGATTTTCATTTTGGCTCATATAGGTAAATTTGGATTCATGTTGGCTTATTATAGTATTTTGCCCAAAAAAAATTACAAAAAAGTATGAGTTTTTATGCAAATAGTGATAATAAAAAAAATTAATTAAAATTTTAATCTATATCTAAAGATGAAAACAAATCAGTTTTAATTTTTAAGTGGTATTTGAATGTTAATTTTATTTGGCACAAAATTATTGATTAAATATTTATTATGAAAATAAAATTTTTTTGGGATAATTTGGTTTCATTTTGTAATGATCAATTATGTTTATATTTTTTAATAGTTGAATTGCTCCTTTAGTATTAATCAACATTAAAGGTGATAAATATTTTTTTTTGTTGAAACTTATAGTTAACAGTGCATTGTAAATAATATTTTTTATAAAATAGTGTTACAAAATATTTTTCTTTTAAGTATTCTCAAACTAAATAATTATTCAAATCACTAAAAGATTTAAAAATATTCGATATTATTATTGCATCAAGTCTTCTCAAACTAAGCTTAATCACTAATAGACCAGATATAAAAGTTCAATAATTTTGTCTATGAACTACACATAAAAAATTCGAAATTTAACTTCAAGACATAATAAAATGTAAGAATTTCTAAAATATGTGTTTAATAATCAAAAGAATTCAAAAGAATCATAAAAGTGTGTTGTTCAAAAAATACTCTAATTAAATATTTATCATTTTAGTTCTAATATTTTATTCTTTACTTTGTAAAATCCCTTCTAATTTCATAAGAGAATTTTCGTAGTTATTTTAAAAATATTTCGATTTATGATTCTTTTGACTAAATAATCGACATGGTATTTTAGTGTTTTAAAACTTCAAATTAATTTCTAATTTATAATTCAATAAAAAATCTTGATATTTTTGTCTTTTTAAATTAAAATTTAATTTTGATACACTGATAATGTAAAATATTTTATATAGTCGTTCAATTACATTCTTTTTTTTTTAATGTTCATTCATACTATTAATGTAAAACGTAGTTATTTTTTCTAACATATTCCTATATAATTGGATATGCATGTATAAAATTATTTTACAGTATCAAAATAAAATTATTTAAATTCATGCTAAATGACCTTTTAGTCTCATCTTTATTTTAGTATTCTTAAAAGTTGAATTTTATAATTTTTAATATAATTAAATAATCTTAATCTTTTAAAAATTAATTATAAAAGTATTTTAATCTTTTTAAAAATTAAAATTTAAAATTTTTATAGGTATATTTTTTAAATGAGTTATGCTACGTGTATATTAAAATCAACTATCAAAGTCAGCCATTAATATAAAATATATGTTGAAATACAAATACATATTAAAAATAAATTAAACTATACATATATTTATACATAAATATATTGGTGGCTGATTTTAGTATACAAATAACATTGTTGTTTTGAAATATGTTTGATGTGGCATTTCCATATTGCCTGTTTCTTGTATTAATTTTTCAACTAATTCTTTTCTATTTTTATTTAAATCTTATATAAGAGAAAAAAAGATTTTACAATTAAATATATTCTAAAAAATGAAAAAAAAATCAATTATTCTCAACATGCTTTTTTTATCTTCTTTTTTTTTTTTCTAGTTCAATAGACTTGTTTTATATGATTATTGTTTTCTGCTTCTAAGTTAATCCAACTTTTTTTTTCTCACTTTCCTAATAAAATCCAAAATTCATGATCCAAGTCCAAGGGCCACTCAGAGCTAATGAAAAATAACTAAGCCAGCCAAAGAATATCCAATACATGTGTAACGAAATAAAATAAAAAAATAGAATATCTGTAAATCTTGATCTGTACCGTAGTGGAGGCTATATACCAAACACACACAACAAACAAATCCAATTCTTCCAATTCTGTCGCACAAACTAATGTAATTTGTATGACTAACTAACATCCACCCTTATCATCCAACTGTTATGACTATATGCTAGATATTCACAAGACCAAAGCCAGATAGTTGTCTCATCTATTTGATCAATCACCATTCTTACCATTAAACACAGAAAATCTAATACCATGTGCAATGTGTTGTTTGCTTCCTCTAATACTTCCTCTAATACCATGTGTAATGTGTTGTTTCAAATATCACCTTTTGTGTGCCAATAACAGAACTATTCCTAGAGTTTTTGATTCTTGCCAAAGGTTTACAATTAATCCACTCCAACCACTTAGTTGAATCCCTTAGCCTTTATCAATCAACCTTGTTTTATATTTTTCAATGTCGCAATGAAATTTAGAATATCCATTTACAATCATTATATTTTTCTGCCAAGTCTTTTTTCAGCAACTCAATAGTCAATGAGGTGTTGTTCTGTTTCAATGTATTGAGATAGATAAAATCCTTTTATATATTAAGTGGAAGGAGTCCTTAATTTTTTTTTTCTAAAATATTTTTTAATTTTTTCATATGCATTTATTGTTTAAAAAATATGTTTTTGTGTTGCATGATTAACAAAATTTTGAACTCTAAATAGTAAATTCTAATTCTTAACAATAAAAAATAAGATATGGCTAAATGT
>NC_029793.2:8633119-8634947 GCF_000816755.2 Arachis ipaensis | reverse complement strand
ACATGATTAATAAAATTTTAAACTCTAAATAATAAATTCTAATTCTTAACAATAAAAAATAAGATATGGCTAAATGTATTAAAAAAGTTTTACTCCTAACCCTTCTCTTAGAAAATTGTTTAATTTAATCATCTACTAACCTTAAAGTACTTCAAAACACATATAATTAATGATCAACACATGCATACAATACATATCCATAATAAAATAACATTTTATTTAAAAATACCAATATTACATATAACAGGAACATTTTTTGGATGCTATAACTATAGATAGCTCACATCAGGTAATTAATCAATCTAATCAGAATCATATGTGAGCAAATTGTGTATGATAATGTGATAGTAGAGAAGACTAATAATTAATTAATAATACATAAAAACTACAATATTCTTAAACATATAAAATTAATTATTAAATGTTGTTGCTCTTAAACGAAGTAGTAGTATAGTCCCAAAGTGATGAAGTAGTTGCTTCTTCGCCAAGAAGATGGCCATCACGTGGGGAAATATGATCATGCTTTATTAATGGTGGATTATTATTCTGATGAGTGGAATCCATCACGCTATTTGCTTTAACCATCTCCAATGCCGCAAGCAACTCACAATCTTCAATGTCATTCAGCCACAACCCTAAATTGTCCTCACCAAAAGCTTTACCGGCAATCTCTTCCATTCCATTCATAATATCAATATCACCAGAATCAGTGTCACCAGAATTATTATAATTATTATTATTATTATTGTTATCGTTGGCTTTAGCTACCTCCATGTTCATCCAATCTCCAACACTTATCATCCTCTCCTCACTCGACAGGTAATCATGGAAAGCCTTCGAATTCTCATTGTTGCTGTTACTTCCCTGGTGATCGATAGTGGTACCGCGAAAAGCGCACATCGACTCGTGGTCCATCCTTGAATTCTTGTCTCTAAATCCCATAGACAAATCGCTTTGTGGACAATCTACGTTCTGACATGTATATAGTAATTTGTCCACAAAGCTATTATCGTTATTGTTGTTGTTACCATTATTATTATTATTATCAAAATCACACTTTCTTTTTTCACTGCCTCCGGTGCTGCTACTGCCGCCACCATGATCAACAGAATTATTAATAGAGCTTATTGGGAATGACTCAAAGACTTCAATTTCTCCCTCGCCGTCTTCCTTATTATTCTCCTCATCGCTGGATGAAGAAGGAGAAATCTTAAGACACTTGTTGGTAAGTCTCAACAGAGCTTCTTCTTTGCTCACAACTTTGGACCAAGTAGCACTATCTTTGGCGGTCATCTTATCTTGCAAGGTCTTTGATTGAGTCACAAGCCTTCTCAATTTCTCCAAGTCAGGGGACATGTGTTTTATAACTGAAGCCAAAACTGAAACCTTCCATGCCTTCTTCAAATCATGGGGTTTTTTATATGGTGGTGGCCCGTGTTCTTGAGCCAAAAAGCCCTGTTCACCCCACCATGCCTCTGACCCATTAGGCCACCACGGCGGAGCCACGCCTTTATCCAAAGGATACCTCCTTTGTGGCGGCACACAGTGTTGCATCAGTGATGAAAGAAGAGATCCTAGTGTTGTGTCTTGAAGATCTTGGAGAAGGTGTATGCTTGACGACTCATTTAACTCTCCCTTTTCAAGTAAAGGTAAATACTTTGCAATTGCTGTAGGGGCATTTTGGTCAAATCTGATATCTTCTTTCCACCATTCTCGCAGACTATCCGAGCTTCCAGTAACCGGCTTACCTATCAATTATAATTAAAATATTTTAATATCAAAGTAAAGACTGAAGTACGACAGAAATAAAATATTTTTTAATAAAAAT
>NC_029793.2:8623430-8632683 GCF_000816755.2 Arachis ipaensis | reverse complement strand
CTTCATAATTAAAAATTTTTAAATAATTTTATATAATTATTATTCCTCCTCTCACATTAAACTTTTTAATTATGCATAGTTAATTTTTACTTAAAAAAATAAAATGAAAAAGAAATGCTTATTTTAAAAGAAAGAAGAGTGTAATTCTATACCTTTTTCAGGGACGATGCCATAGACGAATCCACGAGCTTTGCAAACCTCCATGATCTTGACCATGTATTTGAGGACAGAGTCTTGTGCCCTAGACATCTTTTTTTTTCTGGACGCTTCTTGTTTGGCTTCTTTGTTTTCAGATTCGTCCATGTTAAGTTTCTCTTTCATCTTTTGAAGAAGGATACGGTCTTTCCATATGCGCTTTTTCAAATCCTCATAGTCTATTGTTTCATCTTCTGCTGTCAAGGTTACATCAATTTCCTCGTCTTCTGTATCAGACAATTGAACATAGGGAGGATCCATTTCTTCTTGGATCAGCACCATGATGATTTTTTTTATAAAATATGTGTATAGAAGAATAGATAAGAGTAATTGATATTATGTTGTTAGAACTCGTGAAAGTTATGTGCGTATATATAGATATCCACGAAGGTTGTAGAATGGCGGTGTTAGAAGGATCTAACATCAGCAAAATAATCTTAGCTTAGTAGAATTGTATTTAAATAAATAATTCATAAGAGTGATGGGACAAAGTAGGCATTATTGAGGTGAAAATTGTTGTATAGTGTTTATACTTCTTGGAAAGGCTGGTAAATGTGCAATTAACCTGAGAAAATTAAAAGTTGTTTGAATGAGATAATGAAGATGAGACGGTTCTGTTTGCATGCACAATTGGTAACAATATTGGCCTATTGGGTGATTAGAATTATAATTACTACCGTCACTAATTTTTAAAAAAAAAATTACACCATTTATAGGCTGTTATATTTTTTTTTTCTTTTTATTATCATCGTTATTGTCATTGTCATTATTTTTTTTTTCTTTTTTTTGTTTGATTTTTTTCCTTGATTTTTCTCTTTTTCTTTTTTATTATCACCACCAACATTATTATCATTATCTTCTTCTTAGTTAAATATTACCAAATTAATTTAACAATAACAAAATACATTATGTTTAATACCATACAATCAATTCAATAATAACAAAAACACATTATTTAATTAAAAAAAATACAGATATTTTTTATAAAAGACAATAAATCTTTAAATAAAGAACCGTAAATCCAAAATTTTAACTCATTCAACCAATAAAATACATTTAAATGTGTTTTAGAACTAAAAAAGACATCAATACCACTTCATTTAGTTGGGAATGATATCACGGTTAAAAAATTTCTGTGTCAAAATTAAGAAATTTCTGTGTCAATTAAGAAATTTTCTGTGTTATATAAATTCTACACCATTTAAAACTTTCCCTCTTGTTTTTGTCCTTCGTAGTCATCATCTTCTTTTTCTTTTTTTTTTCTTCTTTATTTTCTCCTTCTTGTTTTACATTCTCATAATTCATCTTTTTCTATCCTCTTAATAAGAATATATGTCACGACTAAAAAATTTTGATATTATTTTTCTAATAAATTATACACAAATTAAAATTCTCCCTCTTCTTCTTCTTCTTGTTTTCACCTTCTTAACATGAATAAAAATATGAATAAAGAGAAGAAAAAAAAAAAACAAAAAATGTTGCACTTAGAATTTTTTTATTTTATTAGTTTAATATTGATGGTAACTAATTATAGCAGAAGTACATGTTTTATAGTTAATTTTGTGTACTTTTTATGTACTCCTACTATAATTAATTACCATCAACATTATATTAATAAAATTAAAAAAATCTAGATAACAATAACCACCAGAAAGAGAAGGAAAAAAAATAAAAAAAATACAGCAATAACAACAATAAAAGAATGACATGATGAAAAAATACCCGAAAAAAAAAAACAAGTGAATTTTAATTCACGTGGACTTCGAACTTAGTTGACAAAAACTGATATATTTAACGAGTTAAAAATAAGACCAACTTAATCTTTATAAATATTGTGTAAATCTTATCTTATCCTCTAAGATAATTCAAAAATATTACAGGTATAATAAAAATCAGTTATATACTAAATTATTATAACCAAGTTGGGTTGGTCTAGTGGTTAGCTCACTAGTCCGCTTAAGCAAATGTCGGGGGTTCGAATCCTGCCTTGTGCATGCAGCAACCCATTGGCCAGCGGCAAACCCTTAAATGGAGCTCAGTACCGCGACGGAATAGTCCTTGACCTGTCGGGTTGGGGGATACCGTGGGAAACCAAAAAAAATATACTAAATTATTATCATATATTTGTATATATTTATGCATATTATTTTATATATTTTTTAATTAAATAATTAGTCATTAAAATAATCAAATTTATCATAATAGAATAATCAAATAATAAAACTGTTTTATAATAGCATAATAAAAAAAATTATGAATCACTAAATATGTATTTTTTATACTATGACTAATTTTTTTATACATATAACCATAATTAAATTTTGTAAATTAGCTAAATTGACTCAATTGTTTAATCCATGTAATTAAAATTATGACTATCCAAAAACTATTATAAAATCTATGTCAAAATTAATAAAATTAGGAATTAACTAATATGTATTTAAGAGNCATTTACGGCGTAAATCAAATCTCACATTTCATATGGACTGATCATATTTAATGCTTTTTTAAATTATATATAGTATTTTAAACAGTGTTTCAGCCATAGTTGTAAGAATCGAACCGGTGATCAAACCGGTCAGGTTACTGGTTCATTGATTTATTGGTTTAACTGATAAACCGTTGGTTGAATCGATAAAACCGGTTTCACATGAATAAAAAATATAAAATAGTCAAAAACTTAAAATTAAAATTTGAAATACATATTTTTACTAACATTTTAAGAACAGTTAAGTCAATTTACGAAAATATAAACCAAATAAATATTATTAAATTTTGTCTCTGTGAGTGTAAAATATTGAAACATCAACAAAATAGCGCTTTTTATAACTTTGTTGAGTAAGAAAAGATTGACTCCATGTAAAAGAATGAAAATGATTTGAGCAGGTTTGTCATTTGTGACTCATATGCGCACTCTTATGCTAATATGATGTAACGTGAAACGTGATCAGATTAATTTTGGTGAGTCGTACAAATTGATAGATAGACCCCGTACCCTATATAATATAGTTCAATAAATATAATATTAATATATATGTGACCAATAATTCAACGAAGGGACAAAGTTAAATTAGAGTGTGTGGAAGAGAAAATTATGCCCATTCTATAGAGAGATGGGAGACTTTCATTGTATAGAAAACGTAAACATACTTTGAAATGGTGGTCTATGTAACTCAAAATAAATACTCCAGTTGGGTTATAATAATTTTGCTTACCAAAATCTTATGCCGACATAAGAGAGATTGAATGATGAGATAAAAAAAAATTAATATTATATTCATCAAAATAATTTTTATTTGACAAAAATATTTCATTATTAAAATTTTGTTAATTCCGTTAAAAAAATACCTAAAAATCCTAGATTACCTATATTATCGTCATCTTCAATATCTTCTATCAATCAACTCAATTTTAATTTTTGTGTGCCACCCAATTGCATTAACCATAAAAAAATAGGATTAACTAATATTTGTCTTTAGAGCACATGATAAAGGTATAAATTAAGAAATTTTTAATAAAAAATATAAAATTTAAATTCTTAATGCATTTATTATGTATTTATTAAAGTAAATTATTTAAAATTTTTTATTACTAGTAATCTTAATTTGTACTCTTAAAACACATGTCAGTTAAATCTTAAAAAATAAACATTTATTTAGAGATAAAAACAAGTACATCAGAATCAAAACAATAAATATTGAAGAATCAAAGCAGAATAAAAAAAATAAAAAAAATAAAACCCTCATTGATGAACAGTTGAGCAAAAAATGTGATTACTTATTAATTCCTCTCCAAAAGAAAAAATAGTAGAAAGCAGATAAAAATAAAATAAAATCTTCAACCAAAAAAACAAAATAGCAACTCAATTATACTTTGGAAAAGATAACAGGAATAAGAAAACATAAACATAAGCTTGTTAATTTTAACTTTGAAAAATCTAAATATTAGCTCTTATATTATCTTAGAGTTCTATATCTTAGATTAACTTTTTTAAACAATAAAGTCTCAATAATAATATTTTAGATATCAACAAATTAAATGATAATTTTTGAATTTTAAAAATTCTTTAATCATTTTATTTTAAATATATAAATTTGTAAAAACATAAATTTTTTTAGACTTTGATCTAAAACAAAATATTTAAAATTTTGTTTTTATTAGCTTTGATATTTTAAATATTTTATTTAATTTCAAATGAAATATTTTTTTATTATTTATATTTTGAAGTAAAAAATATCAATAACTTATTTGAAAAAGTAAAAAATGAGTTGATTTGTACTTTGTTTATATTTCACTCACAATGCTCGCTAAATACAATAGAAAACCTATTTGATTTCCTAACCTATCTCTACAAAATTAGCTAATAATAGCTAATAAGTAATAACGTACACTTTCTAACTTTTACACTTGGAAATGACTAAATCTTTCATTAAAAGATTAAAAAGCCATAGAATTGAGCTTAATTGAAATGGTTTTCGTACGAGTACATACAATTGAAATCTCATGAGTAACTTGATCTAAGAGATCATTTAAGATTTCAGTCAAATTTTGCTTAATAGAATTTTTTTATTTTTTCATCGAATTTGAATTTAAACCCATTGTCAAAAGCTCGGTTTGTGGGTTCAAGTCTGGTATAGAACATTACTATTAATGTTTAGGTATTTCTTTATATAGTTATTGTTGTTATTGATATTCTTTTTACTATTTTGATTTCTATGGTTCAGACAAAAAATTTTATTCGTGTTCAATTTTTTTTTATTTAAATTCGTCCTTATGATTTAACTTGATTTTAAAATTATCCGTTTTACCTAAATTTTAAAATTCTGTACCAAATTATTTCTAACAAAAAATTAAAATTTTTTAAGAGAATAAAAAAAAATAGAGAAAGAGAAAGAAGTAGTTCACTGAAAAGAAAGAAAAGTACGGATGAGCAGACGTAATGGAGACGGCATCGATGCATGCAGATCGGACGACAGGGTCAGAGTCGCGTAAGCTGATCCTCTAGTTCGCTATTTCCCATCAAGTTTTTCCGCGCTCCTCGCCACTCAGCCACTTGCAGCTTCCATCCTTATCGTTTTACAGTTTCTTTCTTCTGCTTGTGTCTCTCTAGTGCATATCTACTTCTGCTAGTTTCACTTCTACTTCATTTCACTTCTAAATTAGGATTCTAATACTTTTTTTTTAATTTTGTTGATTTTTTTATATTCAAAATGTAGATTTGTTTTTGTCGTTGGTCTTTCGTCTTGGTATTGGTTTTTGTTTCTGTTTCTTGTTTATTACATTATTTTTTTGCTATCTTGTTATTGTGTTTTGTTGTTGCTGCTAGTGTTTTTTGTTTATTCTTTCTGCTTCTATTTTAAAATTTTCATTGCTGCTACTAATGCTGTGAAAATTTTTGTTGCTGACGATGCTTTATTTTCTTAATAATAATTTTATTTAAATTTATTTTAGTATCTATAGAAGTAAAAGTATAAATTTTGAATGATGATGAAGAAAAATCGAGTATCTTGATGAAGAAGTTGTTAGAGAAAGGTTGTTAGAAAAAGGTATTTTGGTATAAATAACAATTTTAAAACTAAGTTAAAATTTAGAGATAAATTTGAATATAAAAAAAATTGTAAACAAATAAAATTTGTTGCCTAAACTTTCAGAAACCAAAATCGTACTTAATCATTATTCTTATTATTATTGTACATCTAAATTTCCTTAATTTTATCTACAATTTTTTAGACATATATTATATATTCACTAATTTTTGTAGATTATGATTTTCATAATTATTGTAACAATTCTTCAATTTAGGTGAAGTATTTTGAATTTTGTGAACCGTGCATTTCATTCATTGGCATTCATACTAGTATTAGAAACAACATATGATGAATATATCCTATAAAAAATGTTGAATGTAATTATACATTCTCTAATTAACCTTTAAACTTTTGTTAGCGTTTGTGTGTAGAGTGCACTCCACTCTGATTTCGGCCTTTACGTCCATACCCTTTTTGTTTCAAATTCGTAAGCCTAAAGTCTAATTATTAGATCACATCTTTTATTTTTTTAATTTTCAATTTGTTTCCTAACTCCTAAGTAACTTGAACCTGGAATGAACTATCTAAATTATGAGATGCACGCATCACGAGGC
Organism: Arachis ipaensis; assembly: GCF_000816755.2. Classification (NCBI taxonomy): domain Eukaryota; kingdom Viridiplantae; phylum Streptophyta; class Magnoliopsida; order Fabales; family Fabaceae; genus Arachis; species Arachis ipaensis. The sequence continues at coordinate 8,626,346 of NC_029793.2, read as the reverse complement.
TTCCTTTCTGCCACTAATCACTATGCTACAAAGACAATAATTAAATTACTCGTCACTCTATAAACACATTCATTTTTTTTCCATTGCAACTGAAACATGTTCACATTTCTTCTCTGATTGTTTTCTTGTCTGTTTCTAGTTACTAGTGAGTACTTTAGTACTTTACTACCCTCTCTTAGTTTGCCCATACTGTATTATACAAAATTTATTTTTTTTTAATACAAATAAAGATATAAACATATTATTTTTTTAACTACACCCGAATAAAAAAAATGATCATCTAGATATGCAAAGTCATTTCATTATTGGCGTTCTCAAAATAGAAATAACAATACACTCTAATCCAACAAGATATACAAGTGAACATATTATTTCCTTTAATTATTAATCATTGCCTTAGCATTTTCACTGTCTTTTATAACATCTTAGAAACAAAAAATATTAAAAAATAAAATATAAATCAAATAATGAAAAAATAAAATGTTATTTTTTATTTTTATTTTTTGTTTTTTTTATTAAATATTATCTATTTTACGTGCCATCGATTTTATTATGCATGCATTCCATTTTGTGTACGGTCAAAATGTCAGCCGTTTATTATTCATTTTGCAGACCTCATTATTACTATTAGGGAAAGTATGGGGAGCCAATGGAATATTTATACAAAATGGGAGTTTAGAGAGTATTAGAGATATAATCATTAATGTTACCTTTTCCATCAGCTGAAGTTTTTGGAATGAGTGGTATCATGCATAGTATTAGAGCGCTAGATCCTAAAGGTCAAGAGTTCGAGTCTTGGTGAACCCCAAAATCAATATAAATTTTTGGCCCATTGTCTCCCTAGCGGTATCCCTACTATTATTATTGTCTATTTTCCGTGCCATCGATTTTATTATGCATGCATTCCATTTTATGTACGGTCAAAATGTTAGCTGTTTATTATTCATTTTGCAGACATCATAGAAGAATTGGTGTATTTTTTTATTTTGCAGGCTTCACTGATAAAATAGTTCTGTATATTTTGGTAATCATTTTTCTAGGTGTGTATTAAGAAAAATAACAATTATTTGTATAAAGAACCTGCAAAATCTAGGTAACCGACTACAAGTCACATTGATTGCATTTCCATGTTCAATTTGGACTTTGTTTTTTTTTTTTAATTAAATTACAAACATCTTATGTCTATTGTCCGAATTTGACTAATTTAGATTTCTTTTTTGGTGACTACTAATTTAGATTGAATACACTGAAGTAGTGATCTATAGATGGTAGAAGATTTTAGAACCAACTTTGTTAGGTAACTAATAAGGGTCGTAGCTAACTACTCCAGCTAATTAGTAACTTTCTTTTAAATTAATTTTTACAAAAAATGTTAATTCAAATTACATTCAAAATTAAATAAAAAATATTTAAAATTTGAAAAAAGTCTAAAACTAAATAAAATTAAATATTTATAATTATTGTAAAACGAATATCTAAAACCTAAAAAAAATTTGAAACGTGATAAAAAATATTCAAAATTTAACAAAAAAGAGATATTTAAAATTATTTTAAAATTCAAAATCAAACAAAACAAGAAATCTAAAAATATTAGAAAAAAATTCAAAAACTAAAAAAAAACTATCCAATGAATTAAGAAACTGTTTAATTATTTTATATGTGAAATAAAAGATAAATACTAAATCGCTATTCGAAAGATTCTTACGTTGATAAAATGGTATGACTTTTGTTATTAACAAAATAATTTCTAAAAAATTTTAAAATTTGACGAGCACCCAAGCTCGTTGAAGTACATCTCTAGTGAATACAATACTGACGTAGCCACCGCGTTTTCATCACCGGACAAATTCCCAACCCTAATCAAAACACAATGGTCATATCAACATCGTGTTCGTCGGAAATGTACTTCGACGAGCTTGGGGTGCTTGTTAAATTTTAAAATATTTCAGGAACCATTTTGTCAGTAACAAAAATCAGGTACCATTTTATCGGATTTGTATCCTCTAAATTTTAAATTTTATTTTAGAGAGTAAAATATGATCTATCACTATTTATTTCATAGGTGGGACTAAGAGAAAACATGAGAGAAAAAATATTTCATGGTGAGAGACTTTATCCTCTAAAGTAAAAATCTAAAATTTAGAAGATCCAAATTTTATTTTATCAGCATTGGAATCTTTTGAGTACGGATTTAGTATTTACCTCGACGTAATAATAAATATGCTTTTAATATCTGTATTAAATACGTGTTACTGTAATTTTGATTTGTCAGTTTTATTTTAATATTAGTTTTCCATTTTGTATTAGAGGTTTTAATCTCTATTACTCTACGTTAATATTAAGTTGGAATATATTATTAAGAAAAACCCTCAAGGACCAATATTTTAATATATATTGATTAGTATTTTTAGTTAATAATTTAATATTTTTAATATAATTGTTCAACATCATATTTTTAAGGTTTAATTATTCTATTGGTCTCTGTAGTTTCATAAAATTTTCAATTAGGTCCCTATACTTTTTTTCTTTTTAATTGGGTCCTGCACCAAATTTTTTTTCAATTAAGTCTCTCGCTCTTAGTAGTAATTGGCTTAATTTTATAGGGACCCAACAAAAAAAAAAGAATTGGTATAGGGACCTAAATAAAAGAAAAAAAAGTGTAGGGACCCAATTGAAAAAGAATTGGTACAAAGACTCAATTAAAAGAAAAAAAAGTATAAGGACCTAATTGAAAATTTTGCAAAACTATAGGATCAGCAGAATAATTAAACCTATTTTTAAATATTATTAGTTACTTGTTAGTTGAAAAAAATAAATTGTATTGATTCTGTGATATTGTTCTATCATAAAGATTCATAAAATCTTGTAGAAGCTAAGGATAAAAGGTTTTTCAATTAATAAGTTATGTATGTGTAT
>NC_029793.2:8600642-8623412 GCF_000816755.2 Arachis ipaensis | reverse complement strand
TATTTCTCGATAAAGTTTCATCAATCATGTCAATTATCCTTGGGTATTTCATGAAGTTTTTATAAACAGCTCTATTGAACAGATTTCCAAAATAATCACAACATAACCCTTGTTTTTACATTTTGCATATTTGAAAACATATTTAAATTGATCTTTTTGAACCCATTAATTCCTAATGCTAAACCAATTCTTTTTTTTCTAAAAATCAAAATAAGAAATAACAAAAAATTTTTTTGTCTCTCATTTGTTTAATTTCTAGTGCACACGATTTCATAAGAGATATTGTAAGCATACAAATATCATAGAAATAGAAAAATTCTGTTAATTTTCTTAGAAATTGCATTAGTTAATAAATTTGCCAAGAGGACTTGGTCAGTATGACACCCTAAATTTATTGTGGAGCTTCCTGTGTGTCTACTTTTCTTATGATTTTAAGAATGATACTAATATTAAAAATTTAATGAGTCTAACCTGTTTCAAAAGCTAATTTAAAGAATAAATATTGTCTCATATTTATAAAGATTATTAGGCTTTTAAATTTATATCAAATGAGAATTGATGACTAAAAAATAATTATACAATCTAATTATAATAAATCAGGAGAGAACTCATTTATACTAGATGTAAATTTTGTAGACTTATATTATATCTCTAAAGATGATGAATTTCTCATTGATATAATTGATGAATTCTAACATTCCACTGATGTATAATTTAATCTAACAAACTTTTTGTAATATTATTTAAAATTTATTTGATTTATATAATCATAACCCTTTATTTATAATTTTTATAATTTTAAAAATAAAATATTAGTGTTAGAAAGGATAGAGAGAGTAATACAAAAAGAATTTGTGTGTATTCAAGTTGTGTGGAATGACATAATATTAAAAGATATTTATAAGTGATAAGAGAATTGAAATAATAAAGACGTAATATCCTATAATAAATATTCAGATATGGTAAATAATTCTAATGAAAACTAATTGATCCTAATATATTCTAACATCCCTCCTTAAACTCAAGAGACAAATTGAGTTTGAAACTTATTTAAAATAACGAAATAAAGAAAAGAACTGCATAAATTGATAGAACGGGTGCAGACGGAACTGCCGGAAGGAAGCATAGACGGAATTGACACAAAAAAACACAGATGGAACTGCCACAAAAGAGTGTAGATTGAACTACTGCAAGGAAGCACGGAACTGCTGCAAGGAAAGCGCAAACGGAACTGCCGCAAGAAAAGCGCAGGTGAAACTACCGCAAGAAAAGCGCAGGCGGAACTGCCGCAAGAAAAGCGCAGGCGAAACTACCACAAGAAAAGCGCAGGCGGAACTGCCGCAAGAAAAGCTGCCAAAAGGAAGCGCAGACAAAAATGCCACAAGAAAAGTATTAAACCATGCATCCTTTCCATGTCATCCTTTTTCTTCTAGAAACAAAATTTGTTATTCTTATATTTTTTTTAAGTTTGTTATGTTTATCTTTCTCTAATAGAATTATCTAAAGAATTTAGTTGTTTTAGCTATTTTAAAATCCATAATCAGTTTAGTATAAACAGTTAGCATTGTTCTCTATATCATATACAATAAAAAGTCTTCATATTATTTTTCTTATTCTTTCATAGTTTTATTATGGTATCAGAGTCATGGTATTCTCCTTGAGGAGGACATATATACTATCATCTTTTCGGTGAGAAATCACCATACTTTTTTCTGAAAAAAATAATTTTATTCTTGTTACTGATTTGATACTTTTTTATCTCACCAACTAATCCACTATTTTCGTCTTATCCTTTCGAGTATAATGAATCCAAAATTATCGCTGTTGGAGCTGCAACACGCCGCTACGCACCGCTTCCTTTTGGCAGTTCTGTCTGCGCTTCCTTCCATCCGTTTGCACTTTTATTGCGCTCTACGCGCCCTCTGAAGATCACTCTTATCGCACTCTACGCGCCCTCTAAAGATCCCTCTTACCGTGCTCTACACGCTTTCTGAAGATCGCTCTTACCACACTCTATGCGCTCTCTGAAGATCGCTACTTGCTTTTTCTCCCTCAAGTACAGTATATGCTTCTCTATTTTGGCCGCTGGAAGCCCTAGCTCCGCCGCACGCATCTTCCTCTGCGTCACCATGCCGCACACGTCTTCCTCAACCATTTCATCAGAACTTATCCAAGCTGTGAATTATTAACATCTTCCATCCACTAGCTTGTAGGAGCGTATTAAATCATCCTTCCCATTTCATCTTTTTCTTCTAGAAACAAAATTTGTTATGCTTATCTTTTTATAAGTTTGTTATGCTTATCTTTCTCTTACAAAATTATCTAGAGAATTTGGTTGTTTGAGCTATTTTAAAATTCATAATCAGTTTAGTATAAATAGGTAGCATTGTTCTCTATATCATGCACAATAAAAATTCTTTATCTTTTATTTTCTTATTCTTTCATAGTTTTATTAGAAAGCGTAGACGAAGCTGTTGCAAGGAATTGCAAATAAAGCTGCTGCAAGGAAGCACAGACAAAAATGCCGCAAAAAATCACAAAAAAACTGCTGAAAGGATGGCGAACTACTCGAAAACTGCCAAAAAGCGGTAAACTACGAAGAGATGGTAAAATGTTAGAAGATGATGAACTGCCGGAAGGTGACAAAAAATATATGGTTTCTCCATGGGAAAGTAAGTAACGGATGACAATGGTATTTGATTTATTAGACTCGGAAAGACTCAAGACGGAAAGGATAGACTAATCGATAAGATAAAAAAATATCAAAGGAATGACAAAAGACAAGGAAAAACGACAAAGAGAAAAAGCGTAAAAAATATGGTGATGTGGTGTGTAGAAATTAAACATTGCTTGAAAGATAAATTGGACAAGAAAAGTAAAGTTTTACAGAAAGTGTAAATGGAAATTTAAAGACAATGGAAGGAACCCTACATAAATTAAACTCGAATGCAGACTCAAGAATTCGTTGGGGATGTGAGTGTGCTTGAGTGTATTTCTGAAGAAAAGTTCCAACCTTTATTTCCTAAATTTTTCTAATATTTATAACCCATGTCTGTAACCGATCCTTAATTATACGACACTGGCTTGTATGCGGATTCTTAGGTAACTGTTCCCGCTCTCTTGCCCATAAACGTTACCCATAAATTCCACACTTGGAGAAAGCCTTCAACTTTTCTACTTAAATTAACCGCCCGATCCTTTATTCGAGCACCTGTTCGATTCTTCAATCGAATCCATGTTCGATTTACCCAAGTGCCTAAGTCAAGTCCATGTCAAATAACTTCTAATGAATGCCCGCACGTGCGTCATTTTGACCTTTGCTTTCTTCCTAACCCTTCACTAATATTTCGAATCGACCTAATTAGTCAAAATAATTTATCTCGACTAACAAATTCCCCCTAGGATTAATGTGTTTGTCTTCGAAATCATTTCTTGAAAGATGAAACACTTAATCCTAATCCAAACGTCAATCTCTTGAACCAGTAATAATTACCATTTAACTTATCCATTAATTCTGACCCGTTTGACACGTCTCCCACGATTCACACATTCTCTCTCCACCACTTTGCCTTCTTCGCAAAGTTACCTCTTTTCCCTTTGAATTTCCTCTGTAATAACGGCTACAGTGAAACTCTCTTTAAATTCGACACTTCCGTCTTTGTTCAACTTTCTCGAACCCTTGTTTCCTAAATTTCTCTTGCATTCATCCTTCCTGTACAATTTTTACTCTTGAATCTCCATTCTTCTTTGCTCTTCAATGGCTGCTTCTTCATCTCACGTCGCTGCACAAGACAAAGGCAAAATCCCCATGGTACAACCACCGGCTCCTCCAGCTCTTCACATTTTGAATCAGGTCAATGATGAGGTTATCGATGACCCACAACTTCAAATCAATGACCCAATAATTCTTATTCCTTTTACTATGGGAGGAGATATCCATTGTTTTATCGGCCCTATCGAGAATTCGGAAAGGGCAGGCAAAAAATTACCTTTCTTCCCCAGTGCTCAAGGAGAAGACTTGTTGACCAACCAAGGCCTCGACATCTCTTTCTTCACCAACCAAAAACCATTTAGGAATAACCCTAAGATTACTCCTCGAGGGATTGACTTCACAGTCTAGTATGAGCGATTTGCCCCATCGAAAAGCGCTGCTTGGGGAGCTCTCGGGATTCAGGATCTTCTAAGACTTTTCCACTTTTCTCCTTCAATGCTCCCTTGGATGATCAGATCTGTGAACTTTTTCTGGAACCTGACTACCAATATTTTCCACCTCCCTTGTGGGATGATTGGTATGTCACTTCTGGATGTGGCTGCAATTACAGGACTCCCGATTAATCCTCCTGACTTCACCTCTGACATGTAGCCCAGACAGCAATACAACATTGCCCCACAACTTCCTACAGTGACTTTATTGTTCATCATATGGGTGCAGAAGGCACTCCCATCATAGATGATGAACATGTGGCCTTTCTATTTTATTGGCTAAATGCAATTGTCTTCTGTTCTCGGAGTGTTCAAATGTCAAAGCTTTTCCTTCCTCTTGCCGCTCTACTTCACGAATGAAACAACCTTAATTTGGCCAAGCTTCTTCTAGGACACATCTTTGAGGAACTTGGCCAGTTTGTTAACTGTCTTCGAAACAACTATTTGATCAGCACAGGTGGCCCTCTTTGACTTCTTCAACTATGGCTTAATGCCATTTTCGAAAAATACATGATTACACCTAGAGGTGGTGCTACGGACAAACAGCACATTGAAGGTTTTCGATTGGCCAATTTTAAGCCACATTTTCCAGAAGCAGAATCAGACAAAGACCGATTTTAGGCTGTCTTTTCTCTTTTCCATTCTTGCAAAGACTTTCACAATGAGGACCTCAATTTTGCCCCCTTTTTGCATCGAAATTGTGGTCCTGCTTGGCTCGAGCGCCTCCTCTTCCCAAACGATACTGAAGAGAATGAGCTTGCTAACAGGAGTTGGGCAAACCTATTGGCTATACAGGTGATTCCTACAGGGCTACCTCAACATAAAAAAGAACGCTTCAAGGTAACTCTGTATGCCCCTCATTACACAGCTAGGAAACTTAGTTTTTCACAAGCTATCCCAACTCTACTCCCCAGAAATAGCAGGCCATTTTGCCATATTACTTTAACTTCAAAGAAATAACTTGATCTTTGGCTTTTGAAAAATTAACAACAAAAAGAAGGCTATCATCACGTCATCTACGACCGAAGCTCATACATCACCAAATCTTGCTTCGATTGGTAGACTGCTTATTATTCTAGGTACAGTCATACCTTTGAAGAGATCAAACGCTCTGTTTTCCAAGCGGTCCCTACTGCTGAGGGTTCACCAAAGAAAACTCAAAAAAGAAAAGCTAAAACTACAGCTTCTTGACGCCAACCACTAAGGAAAAGTCGATGGACACCTTCGAAAACTTCTAGGAAGGTAACTATATTCATATGATTATTCTTTAACTGAAATTCTTCGATAATCACATTCACTTGCAACTCTTTTAATGTCAACCTTTCTTTAGTTACAGTTGCAACCGTTAAGTGAAAACTCTGATGAAAGTGAGCCATCTATTCGAAACATCCTTGCTGCATCCTCACAATTGGAGGACACAATTGATTCAGATTCAGGCTCTCAATTAGTTCGAAGAACAAGAACCATTCTGGTAATTTTATATCATTTCACATATATTTTGATTTAATTACAATAAATCTCGACTTATTGTACCTTATATTTTAGCCCGTTACTACTGCACAATCAATCACTTCATCTCTGGCACCTGATCAGCTACGTCAACAACAACAACAAGACCTAGGACAAACCACATCTCATTTATCAATCCAAGCCACAGAGTCTGTTCAGCCTCTCCAAGTCGCTTTTCCAATTCCAACTGGGACACAGGTGGTTGACTTAACAACAGAGCACACCCATCACTCTCTAACACACTTTGATCCTTGGACATGTCTATCCGACTAACCAGGCTGCACTTTCTGCTGAATATCAAGTGGAACCTGATTCTAACTCCCCCTCTTGAGTTGCTGAGACTACTACTTCAGATTCTCCGTCTAAAGTTCTGGAAACATTTCCTTCTCCTCAAAGAACCTCCAGTCCTCCCGAACAAGCTGAACTTCAACCTCTCCTTGGTCAAGGATTTGGAGATTTGGGTGTTTCTACCAGATCTACAAATGTCACGTTGGTTAACCTGGTAACCATTCTAAATCAAGCTATTCAGGAAGATCAAGTGCCTATTTCTACCCCTGTACTCCTTGGTCCTTCTACACCTTGTCCTTCATCCGAGCTGACTGTTAATGCTCGAGAACAACTTTTATCACTTCTCAAACTTCTGGACCATCCATCCATCGAATGGACCAATGATGCAGCCTTGAACAAGCTTTTGTCCAATCTTCTGAATTCACCTTTCGAACTCCAGGTTTCATCCCCACATTCTGCCATAATTCATCAATTTAAACAAATTGCCAACATAAGTGTAACTACCCAGGAAAAACATCAAGAAATCACAGATGAAGAGGTTAAACTCAAAACTGAGGCAGAAAGCTATACTGTGGCCCTTTAACCAATCAAAGCTTCCCGTGAAAAATTTAATTTGAGGATCTCTCAAGCTATTTCCATTCAAGCTCACTATGATAAGGAAGAGAGAAAACTTGAAGCAGAATTGGCTTAGATTAATGAAAAACTTGCCAAAATTCAGAAGAGAAGAGCTGATATAGCTACACCTCTAGCCACTGCCCAGCAAGAGCAACAACAACTTATTCAAGAAACCATTTCTATTGAGGCCAAACAAGAAAAATGTGAGAAATAACTTGACAAGGTCCAATATGAAAAATTCAAACATGCTGAGGCACTTTCAGTTCTGGACAATAAAAGAGTAAAGCTTCGCTTAGACTTAGCAAAGCTCATGGCACCTTATATTTCTCCACCTTAGACTTCAGTACTTGTAATAGTTTTCTTTATTTTCAGACTTATGCATTTTAATTTTAAGTCAGCAAACAATGATATTGCTTTAAATACTTTCCATTAATCGAATTGATTATATTTCCTGATTCGACATCCTTGATTCGATATGCATTTCCAGAATATAATCCTATCACTTGGAAAGGGCCTTCCCAAGTATGGGACCATTTTCCAAGAACTCTCGATTTTTTTTCATTGGAAAAATAACTTTCAAAACTAATTCACCTATACTGAAGTATTTCTCCTATATTCGACGATTGTAATTTCGAGCAACACTTTCTTTTTGTCGAATCATATTTTCAAGTGCCAATATTCGCTCTGAATCTAATTCATTCAACTCATCAAACATTACATTCCAATAATCATCAACTGGAAAATCGTTCTGTTTTGACACCCTCAGAGTATTTAGATTGATTTCCAATGGTAGCACAACATCATGGCCATATACTAATTTATAAGACGACGTACCTGTTGACCCTCTTGGTGAATTTCGATAAGCCCAAAGTACTTGACTTAAAATTTCATGCCAAGTTTGAGGTCTATTCCCGATCTATTTCTTAATCAAACTTATCAGGATTTTGTTTGCTGCCTCAACTTGTCCATTAGCCTGTACATAATAAGGAGTTGAAGTAACCATATTGATATTCCCCGAAGCTGCAAAATTCTTAATTCGTTGACCAGTAAACATAGTCCCTTGATCAGTACTCAATGTTTGAGGAATTCCAAATCAATGGATTATATGTTCCTCAACAAAATCAATTATTTCATTTTGCCCAACTTCTATTAAAGGAACTGCTTCGACCCACTTTGTAAAATAATCAATTGCTACAAGGATAAATTTATGATGTTTTGACGAAGGATGGTGAATCAATCCAATTAAATCCAAAGCCCAACCTCTAAACGGCTATGGCTTTATAATCGAATGCAACTCAGATGCTGGGATCTGTTGTATCGAACCATGCTTTTGACACTCCTAATATGCCTTTGCATATTCGATACAATCTTTGATCATAGTTGGCAAGTACACATAATTGCGATATAACACCCATTTCATCTTCTTCCCAGCTTGATTAGCACCACATATCCCTTTATGGACTTCGCCTAAAGCAATGTCTTTATCATCTTGGCTTAGACATCTCGACAAACTTCCATCGATTCCCTTCTTATACAACTCATCAGCCATCAATACAAAATTTATTGCTTGCAATTTTACCCTTCTATCGAATGGGATGCTGGAATTCTTTAAATACTCAGCGATAGGCTTTCTCCAATCATTATCTTCCCACTCGCCTATACACAAAGCCTCCCTTTCATCCGCAGGCACTAAAATTTGGTGGATACTAGCTAATTTTCTTAAAGTTTCTGGGCCGATTCTATATCTCGAAGCAATTTGGGCTAACTCATTAGCGATCTCATTATGAATCCTTGGAATATGAACCAAGGAAACTTTTCGAAAAGAGGTTAACAACTCCCAAGCCGTTGCTAAATATTTTTGCAACTTCTCATTATTGCATTTAAACTCTTTCGATAACTGCTTTAGGACTAACTGAGAGCCCCCTAGGATTTAGACTTCCAAAGACCCTTTATCGATCAATATTTCAAGACCCAAAATAAAAGCTTCATACTCTGCCATATTATTCGAGCAAGGATATTTTAGCTCGAACATGAACTTTAATGAATCCCTTCTGGCGAGATAATAAGAATTCCAACCCCTGCACCATCTTTGTGCTTCGATCCATCAAAATATAACTTCCAATTATCGACTTTAATGTCGAGTACATTTGCCCTTTGGTCATTTAGATTATTCGAATTATCAATGAGAAAATCTACAATGACCTGACCTTTCACAGCTTTGTCTGGGACATATTGTAAATCGAATTCTATCAAAGCTAGCATCCATTTCCCTAAACGTCCTCGTAACATCGAAAAACTCAACATATATTTGATGATATCAGTTTGTGCTACAACTTTTACCGATTTAGCAACCATATAGCACTTTAACTTCATACAAGCATAGTACAAGGATAAACACAATTTCTCTATCGGGGAATACCTTGTTTCAATATCAGTCAACACTTGACTAAGGTAATAAACTGCCCGTTCATTTCCATTCTCATCATCTTGGGCTAGCATACACCCAATTGTGTTTGCAGATGCTGCAATGTACAATTTTAAGGGCTCATGTGGGCAAACATTCGCCATAATCGGAGCCTTAGACAAATAAGCCTTTATTGAATCAAATGCCTATTGATGCTCATTTATCCATTCGAACTGTGAATCATTCTTTAATTTCACCAAAGGTGCAAATACTCGAGTCTAATCAGAAAGATTTGAAATAAACCTTCGAAGATAATTCACCTTTCCTAGGAAAGATTGCACTTCTTTTTTTTTTATTTAGGTGCAGATAACGCTAATATTGCATCGTCTTTGCTTTTATCGATTGCAATTCCTTTTTTATGAACAACAAAATCTAGGAAATTCTCGGCCGATACACCAAAAGCAAATTTTAAAGGATTCATTTTTAACCCTTTCTTCCTTATAGTAACAAATGCTTTTCTTAAATGATCAATGTGTTGATTCACCGAGATCGATTTAACCATAACATCATCGATATACACCTCCATAAATCTCCTAATATACTCATGGAATATAGCATTTATTGCTTGCTGATAAGTTGCACCAGCATTTTTCAAACTGAAAGGCATAACCACCCACTCATAAGTGCCTAATGCCCCGGGACAACGAAAGGCAGTTTTGGACACTTCATCTTCTGCAATGAAGATTTGGTTATAACCTGAATAACCATCCATAAAACTCAATTTTATTTCCCACTGCAGAATCGATTAACATATCTGTGGTTGGCATAAAATACTCATCTTTCGGCGTAGCATTATTCAAGTCTCTAAAATCAATGCATACCCTTAACTTTCCATTTTTCTTCATTACAGGAACAATATTTGAAACCCATTCAACATATCGTACGGTTCGAATAAATTTTGCTTTAATCAACTGCTCTGCACTCTATTTCTTCCTTAATCTTTTAATTTATTTCTGGAGCAAAACGACGAGGAGTCTGCTTCACAGGTCGAGCATTTGGTTTCAATGCTAATTGATGTTCTACAAGAGACCGATCGAGACCAGGCATCTCATGATAATCCCAAGCAAAACAATCTTTAAATTCATGTAAAAGATGGAAAAGTTCAGTACGAAAAGGATCTACAAGATCTTTACAAATATAAGTGATTCGAACATCATCAAGAGACCCTAAATTAATTTCTTCTAGGAGATCTTGAGATTCAAACCCTTTTAAATGATCCTCATCTTTTACTGAATATTTTTTGAAACCCAAAGGTTCTAAATCATAGATGCAATCAAAAGAGAAATCAACAGATTCATTGTAAACAAAATGGACGTGATCTTTTGCTGGATTAACAACAGCTTTATTTTCATCACAAAGGACTTCTGCTATTAAATCAGCAGTCGGACTAACAATATGACTAACATTACATAATGAAGAAAAATTTAAACCATGATTAAACTCAATTGAAGACATCGAATTGCTACAACTAAGAAAAGAACTTGCATCCCTAAATGATTCCACTTCATCAGAGGAACCACCTTTATTTTCTACAGAAGAAAAATTACTTAAATAATTATTTAAAGTTACCAGGTAATCCGAGACATCTCGAACGTGGTCCATGGAGCAATGCCTCAGAACCCTTAAGATAAACAATCCCAGCCAGTTGGGATCACATTCAGATGTGGATGACGCAACTTCACTGTTAAACCTTCCGAAGACAAGTAGCAACCCTCGCAGTTATAAGAATTTAACGCCCTGCCAATATTCAAAGGCTTTAGTTTTGAGCTATATACCCTGAAATCGACATGCAGCTGTTCGACATATATATTCGAATCTGCCTTAACAACTTCAGGCTTGCCATCCTCTATCTAAAGGAGGACACTTTGATGCACAGTAGATGGTACAGCCCTAACTCTGTAGATCCAGTCTCGACCCAGTAAAGCATTGTAGCTTGCTTTCGATGGCACCACCACAAATACAGTGTTTCGCTCAGATGACCCCACTTTCACCCCTAAAGTAACCAGACCTTTTGCAGGAGTAGAAGAACCACTAAAGTCTGTTACAGCAATATTGGAGGGAACTAAGTCATCAGGATGCTTACTAACTTTCATCAGCATCCTTTCTGGTAAGAGACTTATTGCTGCTCCACCATCAATTAAGACTTTATTTACTTTAATCCCACTCAAGGTGGTAGTAATATGGAGTGGGAGGAGATGAGACTTTTGCTTCTCAGTAGGCCTCAGGAAATACCCTGGTTCATCCTCATACCGAATGAAAGAAAAAGCCTCTTCAGCATCCATGTGATAGTCCTCTTCTGGATCACCTTCATACTCACCCAAATACTCAGTGGGAATAATCGAAATAGTTCCGACCATCTCATCATCTCCTTCTTCGAAGTATTCCTCATCCAAATCATCGTCTTTGCCTTTATCAATTCCTGAAGAATGAGCTATTGCCTTACCTTTCTCCAACTTTGCAGGAGAGGGAATTCCTTTTAGGCATGTCTTCCCATCAGAAGGAAAAACTATCCAGGAATGCACTGAAGGGGTTGTCCCCTTGCCTTTGTCTGATTGAGGCTTCTTATTCTGATTTAGATTCCTTCTTCCTCTACCCCTTGGGTATCCTCTAGCTCGACCACGTTGATAGGGATACTGGTTTCGAGGATGTCGTCGATGTCCCCACTACGGATTTTGCCGATAAAGAGCATCTCAATTCTGGAATTCCTGATAATTCCAAATCCACTGGACACCCATAGCCTGAGAATGGCTCAACGGTGCAACAACATTTGGCTGAGGAGCCTTAGAACTTTGCCCTTCTATACACCGAAATGGTTGCCTCTTACGAGCTTGCTCCTCTCTATGAGCTAACTCCTTCTTCATCCTTTCTTTCTCTAAATCACCGCAGCCTCCACATCAAACACAGCATTGCATCGAGGACACAGAGATACGTCCCGATCTTTGATTTTTTGCTGCACTAAGAAATCCAGTAAACCATCCCCTACTCGAGGATACACTGATCGAACTTGTGACTCAAAATCACCTAGAGCCACTTCAAAGTCATAAGATATTCCAACCATATTTACTCCAAAATATGGTTAAGCAAAACTAGCTTCAGCGTCAAAAGGATCAACATCAACCTTCATTTCCTTTTTCCCGTCATCGAACTTCAAATGCCCTTCCATTATAGCCTCCTGAATTAAGTCCCTGAAACGAACACAAATATTAGTCAAATGACTGGTTGCTTGGTAAAATTTATAGTAAGGTTTCCTGTTTAAATCCTTCACCGAAAGTAAAGTTCTACCCTCAGGTAGAATTAATTGTTTATCTTTAAGCAACACATCGAAAATCTGATCAGATTTCGAAATATCAAAACTATATTTCTTCCCACTCTTTAGTTTTGAATCATTCGAATTTTCATTACTATGGAGCCTTTTAAGTAAGGAACAAACATATGGAGGACCTTTCTTAAGCTCGGCCAAATCGACCTCTGCCTCGAGATCAAACTCCTCCTCTGAGGAATCCATGGTTACATAAGCAACCTTCTCCTTTCAAGTATAAGGTTTACTCTTTAACTTCTGTTCATTCCTATATTTCTCCTTTTCTTTCTTCATCAATTCAACCTGACGAACCCTTTCAGCCAAATGGACTAAGTCAGGGATATGTACATTAAGCAGTTTTTGACGCATATAAAATCCTAACCCCATAATTGCTATTTTCACAATTTCATTCTCAGGTAATGACACGTAGCACCTACTTCTAGCATTTTTGAAACATATCATATAGTCATCAATGGTTTCACCATCTTATCGTTTCAAAGCAACAAGGTTAGTAACTGCTACATTCAATTCCCCTCGATAAAATTGAGCATGAAAAGCAGTTTCCAACTGATTTCATGTTGTTTTCAAATTTGGCCTGAGATTCGAAAACTAAGTAAATACATTCTTCGTTAACGAAGAAGGAAAAAACTTCATTTTCAAATTCTCATCGTTGGCTAAATTCCCAATCTCAACTAAATATCGAGCGACGTGGTTGATTCTCCAACTTCTCCTGCAAATTTTGTGATTATCTTTGAATTTTTCACCCCTCTTGGCACTTCAGCCATTTGAACTACTTGAGAGAAAACAGACACAAAATGTGGTCGATTCATAAAACCGACATTCAAACTAACTTGATTGAGCACTTCTTCCACAATTCTTGTGACTTGATAACGTTCACCACCATGATTAGCACGTAACCTGGATAAAACATCATCTGCATTTTGACCACGAGAAATTATTTGAGGATTTTCTCTATCTAAAACATTGTTTTCATTTTGAAATATATTCTCGAATCCTTTATTGTTACCCCTGGCCCATGCCTTTCTCCTTCATCATAATCAACAATTCGAGCAATCCATTCGACTTGCCTCGCAAGACATTTGAATTTCGATTCGTGATCAACCATTGACGATCAGATTTTCTATCGGTAAAGAAATTCACAAATATAATCGCGTTGTAAGTATAGTTTCTAAACCAACAGAGAATCCTTTCGTACAAAAGTTTTGGTTTTCACTTAAGCAAACCCAATAAAAATAATAAACCAAAGTATTTAAACCTCGGGTCATCTTCTCAAAGAATTGCAGGGAAGTATGATTTATTATTGATTATGGAAAATGTAGAATTTTTGGGTTTTTGAAATAAGGAGCAAGTAATTTAAATGACAAGAAAAATAAATTAATATAAGATCTCTTGGCAAGATATGAAAACTGGACGTCCTATCCCAGTTATCCTTATCAATTGTGATGAGAATTAGATTTTGCTCCCACCTTGTTAACCTCTAACTATAAAGGTAAGTTAAGTGGATGAATCAATTTGATTCCTCTGGTCCTAGTCAATTCCTATGGAAAGACTAGCTTTAGAGGGATCCAAATCAATCAGCAAAGAGAACAATTATCAATCACAAGGAGTTTGATAACTCAAGTGTCTCCAATTAATCAATTCATCAATTTAAGCCAAGAATATAAAAAGCTAAGTAAAAATCATAGATCTGAAGTACCTCAAATTGCATTAATAAAAGAAATCAAATCTAACATGGAAATTCATAAATTAAATAGGAAAAATAAATAAAAGGAACATCGAACCTGGAATGGAAAGAAGAAATAAACCTAACCTTTAAGAGGAATCCTAATCCTAAATCCTAAGACCTAAGAGAGAGGAGAGAGCCTCTCTCTCTAAAAACTACATCTAATCCTAAAATTATGTGTGAATGTATGTTGTATCTATTGTTCTGTTATTTTTTGAACGGATGGATTCTCCCACTTTATAGCCTCTAATCTATACTTTCTGGGCAAAAAACTGGGTCAAAAATAGCCCAGAAATCGACCCCAGTGATTTTTGATACGTACAGGTCGCTGCAAAGTCACGCGGAAGCGTCATCCACGTGTTCGCGCGGATTGGATTTTTGCCAGGTCACGCATTCGCATCGTCTTGCTTCGGGTCAGCTATGGCAAATTATATATCGTTGCGAAGCCCCGGGCGTTAGCTTTCCAACGCAACTAGAACCGCCTCATTTGGACCTTTGTAGCTCAAGTTATGGTTGATTTAGTACCAAGAGGTCAGGCTAGACAGCTTTAGCAGTTCCTTCAGTTTCTTGTATTCCTTCCAGTTTTGCATGCTTCCTTTCCATCCTCTGAGCCATTCCTGCCCTATAATCTCTGAAAACACTTAACACACATATCAAGGTATTGAATGGTAATAAGAAAGGATTAAACATAGCAATTTTAAAGGCCAAAGAAGCATGTTTTCAATCATAGCACAAAATCAGGAAGGAAAACGTAAACTCATGCAAATCATTTGAATAAGTGTATGAAAGATTGATAAAATCCACTCAATTGAACACAAGATAAACCGTAAAATAATGGTTTATCAACCTCCCCACACTTAAACATTAGCATGTCCTCATGCTAAGCTCAAGAGAAGCTATAAAGGAATGAAGAGGAATGGTAGAATGCATGAAACGCAACCTATCTATATGAATGCAACTACATGCAGAATGTTTCTACCTACTTGTTTAAAAGTAAACAAATCTTTTAAGAACAAATATGAACTGGATTTCACTAATTCAAATCACAAAATAAAGTACAAGTGAACTTACAAAAGAAAATAGCTCATGAAAGCAGGGAACAAGGAATCGAGCATCGAACCCTCACTGGAAGTGTATGCACTCTAATCACTCATGTGTTTAAGGTTTGATTCTCTCAATTCTTTACTAACCTTGCTTTCTAAGGCTTGCTCTTTATCTAACAATCAACATAAATTTAATGCACAGATACACATATCAAGAGATCTTTTAAGGGTTGTAATGGGGTTAGGGTCAAGGTAGGATTGTATTTGGCCAAGTGGACTAAAATCTGAATCCTTAATTAACTTAAACTTTCCACCTAACTTTAGACAATCCATGTAATCATAATACCACATCTAACTATCCATTAGCCATGTTTTCCACATATTCATGCATCCTAATTTCGAGTACAGTACATATGCATTGCTTTCACCATTTACTTTGGGGCAATTTGTCCCCTTTTTATTGTTTGCTCTTTTTCTGTTCTTTTTCTCTCTCTTTTTTTCTTCTTTTTTTTTTCAAATTTTTTTCTTTTATTTTTCTCAAGGCATATGATTAAGGTATTGAATGCATAAACATGTTCTTAACATTCTTTTACATTTTCAGAAAATTCTAACATACTCAATTCTCAAACCAAATGTTTCCAAATTCAACTTCCCACACTTAATTTATGAGCACTCTCACTAGTCTAAGCTAACCAAGGATTCAAATTAAGGACATTATTGTTTTTCGCTTAGAGTTAGTGATGAGCTAAAGTAAAGAACAAATGGGTATAATAGGCTCAATATTGGTTTGCAAGGGATAATGAAGGGTAAGGCCATATGGGTATGTAAGCTTAGTGAAACAAGGGCCTCAATCATATAAGTGCATGCATACATCAAACCATGAAAATATAGAATTAAGCAAGACAAAGATCACAATTTTAGAGAGAACAACACACACCAAAAATAAAATATTGGTTGATAGAATGCAACCAATTCAAATAGGCTCAAAAATCTCATAGGTTTTGTGTGTTCGAGCTCTAAACCATGTTCCAGTATAATATTTCTTCAAACAAGTTTTTCAAAAAGTTTAATTCAAATTAGTGAAATGCTATAAAAAGTTTCTTGAAAAAGAAAATATTACTTCAACCAAGTGGTAAAATATGCACAAAAATCAAACAAACATGCAAATACAATAATGAACTAACAAAGAAAATTTAAAGATTGGAGTTGAGAAGGAAATAACTAACCTATGGAGATCGGTATCGACCTCCCCACACTTAAAGATTGCACCATCCTCGGTACATGCTGAGATGTGCAGGTGGACGGGCTGCTACAACTGATGTTCTTTCTTTAGTAGATTATGCAGATGGACTTGCAGGTGGCCATCCTGAAAGAAAAGGTAACCCAGGTAACCCAGAAATAAAGATAAGAAAATAAATAAAGTCTGGGTGGGTTAATGCCAAATAATGAGGGTCTCAATTACATGGTAGCTACAACATGCAAGTGAGAAAATAATCGAAGCACATGGCATCTCAATAGTGCAAAAGTTGCAACAATGGGGGAGAGAGTGTGGGTAATGCAATATAATATAAGTGCATATCAATGCAATTGGAATGTAAGTATCATAAAAGAATAGCATTGACTTATGAATAATAATACCCAATCAGAATAAAACAAGTCATGAAGCACCAGAATAATTCAAGAAAAGATGTAACAGTTGAATGAGAAATTTTAACACCAATGGAAAAATAATAAATTTAGAAAAGGAGATAAAAATATGCAAAAAATTAAAATATAATGAATGAAAGTATGTAAATAAATTAAATAAAATAGAATGAAAGAGAATAAGGATTAGAGGTTAAAGGAATGAAGAAGAAGAAAGTAAGAAAGAGGGAAGAAAGAAGTAGAAAAGATAGAAGAAAAGATAAAAGAAATTAGGATTAGAAAAGAAAAGATATGATAAGTGGCGGCTGATCTGGATAAACTGTGCGTCGCATGCGACGCGGACGCGGTCGCGCGGTACGGTGTGTGATATTTTTCAGGCGACGCGGATGCGTGGGTCACACGATCGCGTGGCCTGATTTGTGTTATTGGCGCGAGTGCATCCGTGCATTCGCGCAACTTTCTATTTTAAATGCATTTTGCCAAAAATCTTGTTGACGTGTTCGCGTGAGTGATGCGATCGCGTGATTAGCCATATTTTGAAAACGACGCGTTCGCATGGGGCACGCGTTCGCGTGGTAGGGCTTGTGCTTCTAGCATCATTCCAGCCCTACTCCACCATAACTCTCTGCCATACACCTCTTTACGTCGATTTTGCAGGGGCACGCGTTCGCGTGGGTGACGCGGATGCGTGGGGAGGCTATTTTTCAAAATGACATGGACGCGTCAGGGACGCGTTCATGTGTGCGTGTTTGTGCCTAAGGCACGCCTCTAGCCGCGCTTTTGCGTGACTCTCTGCTTCTTTCTTCCTTTTCATGAATGCACATATGATGCGTACGCGTATGTGCTCTTCTTTTTTTTTTATGCAATATGCAGATGCAAATGCAGAATGCAGGTGAATATGCAGAAATTATGAATGAACACTAGTAAAAATAAAATAAAATAAGATTAAGAATAAAAAAGGAACGATTATACCATGGTGGGTTGTCTCCCACCTAGCACTTTTAGTTATAGTCCTTAAGTTGGACATTTGGTGAGCTCCTTGTTATGGTGGCTTGTGCTTGAACTCATCCAGGAATCTCCACCAATGTTTGTAATTCCAATGGCCTCCAGGATCCCAAACTAGGCGTAAAGAGCCTTCAAGCAAGTTAAAGCAAGTGACAAGGCCCCAGGAGTGTTGATTGGTAGAACGAATTCCGGGATCCCAAACCTTGCTTTTGCACCCGTCTTCTTGTTGATCATCATTTTTCCACTTGGGTGGTGAACAGTCGGAATTCTCACGGAGACATCCAAACAGCTTCCTAGGCCCATTCAATTGAGAATTATACCAACCCTTATACTTCAATTTGGAGCATGCAACCATATTGAACCTTGCATGACAACTCCAACTAACCATCTTCCTCTTACGCTTAATGCCACAAAGAGCTCTAAGCTGACCATTTGTTTCAAGTAAAGCATATTCAAGTGAGCTAATTAAGCTTAGAGATGAAAGATTTACCCACTTGAATAAAGGAATGGATGGTGATGGCTTCGGGGAAGAGGTCTCCAACAACTTGGGCAAGGTGATTTCCAGCTCCATTCCCTGAGCTCTTCTTTGACAACTTCTGCCTCTTTGCAAGTTTCTTCAATATCAACCTCTTCCTCTTGGTAGCTTTCTTCCAATTCAATCTCTTCTTCATTGTTCACCAAGGACATGGAAGGTTGTGCTTCTTCTTCTTCAATCTCCATGTCAAGTTCAATGGGAGAGGATTCAAATGTAGATAAGAATTCATCAATGATTGAATCCATCTCTTGATCATCCCCTTCAAAGTCTTCAACCATGATATGCCTTGGAGGTTGTACACCCTCCTCAACATCAATTTCAAGCTTCTTGGAAGGAGGTTCTATGACTGGAGGTTCCCATGGAGGTTCCGCATCTCCTAAGTCTTCGACCACTTCTTCCTCTTCAATGATTATGGCTTCCTTCAATTGTTCCAATACAAAGTCATGTTCCTTACTGTCCACCGGAGTTTATAATGTCTCCTTCATGCTACGTTCTTCATTAGATTGTCCACATGAAGCCATGGGGGTTCCTTGAGTGTCCGAACGTCGGGAAGGTAATCGATTTATTGCTTGCTCCAGTTGGTGAAGGGTTGCATGAAATCAATCTACTGTTTCTTTGAGGCGAGCCTGTGATTCTTGGGTCGATGGATATGGACATGGTGCATATGGAAGTGGTGGTCCTTGGGGGTAATTGGGTTGGAATTGGGGTGGGTAAGGGTTATGGCCATATGGAGGTTTTTGGTTGTAGGTGGCTTGTGAGTATGGTGGTTCAAAGCTATGTTGAGGAGGTGGTTCATAGCCATATGATGGAGCTTGCTGGTAACTACAAGGGGGTCCATCATATCTGTCATCTTGGTACGCACCTCGGAATGGCGGTTGACCATAGTAATTTGGTAGAGGTTGGTTATCACGTAAGGGTCCACCATAACTATTGTCTTGGCATGCATTGTATAATGGTCGTTGTCCATGGTATCTTGGAAGGTGTTGTTGCCGAAAGGGTTGATCAGATCCTCGTGGCTCCATCCATCTCTGATTATTTTGACCTTGATGCATGTTCCTATTATAGCTTCCATTCCTTTCAACAATATTAGAACCAAACTCAAAGCGACAGGGGTGAGAACTCATAGTAACTAATAAAAATTAAAAACAAAAATAAAAACTAATAAACAGGTAAAAGAAAATATTTATAATAACCAATAATAAGGCACACAGTTGCAATTCCCCGGCAACGGCGCCATTTTGACGATCAGATTTTCTATCAGTGAAGAAATTCACAAATAGAATCGCGTTGTAAGTATAGTTTCTAAACCAACAGAGAATCCTTTCGTACAAAAGTTTTGGTTGTCACTTAAGCAAACCCAATAAAAATAATAAACTGAAGTATTTAAACCTCGGGTCGTCTTCTCAAGGAATTGCAGGGAAGTATGATTTATTATTGGTTATGAAAAAGGTAGAATTTTTGGGTTTTTGAAATAAGGAGCAAGTAATTTAAATGACAAGAAAAATAAATTAATAATAATAAGATCTCTTGGCAAGATATGAAAACTGGACGTCCTATCCCAGTTTTCCTTATCAATTGTGATGAGAATTGGATTTTGCTCCCACCTTGTTAACCTCTAACTATGAAGGTAAGTTAAGTGGATGAATCAATTTGATTCCTCTGGTCCTAGTCAATTCCTATGGAAAGACTAGCTTTAGAGGGATCCGAATCAATTAGCAAAGAGAATAATTATCAATCACAAGGAGTTTGATAACTCAAGTGTCTCCAATTAATCAATTCATCAATTAAAGCCAAGAATATAAAAAGCTAAGTAAAAATCATAGATCTGAAGTACCTCAAATTGCATTAATAAAAGAAATCAAATCTAACATGGAAATTCATAAATTAAATTGAAAAAATAAATAAAAGGAACATTGAACCTGGAATGGAAAGAAGAAATAATCCTAACCTTTAAGAGGAATCCTAATCCTAAATCCTAAGACCTAAGAGAGAGGAGAGAGCCTCTCTCTCTAAAAACTACATCTAATCCTAAAATTATATGTGAATGTATGTTGTATCTATTGTTCTGTTATTTTTTAAATGGATGGATTCTCCCACTTTATAGCCTCTAATCTGTGCTTTCTGGGCTGAAAAATGGGTCAAAAACATCCCAGAAATCGCCCCCTGATACGTACAGGTCGCTGTAAAGTCACGCGGAAGCGTCGTCCACACGTTTGCGCGGTTTGGATTTTTGCCAGGTCACGCGTCTGCGTGATCCACGCGTTCGCGTCACCTGGCTTTGGGGAAGCTATGACAAATTATATATTTTTGCGAAGCTCCGAACGTTAGCTTTCCAACGCAACTGAAATCGCCTCATTTAGACCTCTGTAGCTCAAGTTATGGTCGATTTAGTACCAGGAGGTCAGGTTGGACAGCTTTAGCAGTTCCTTCAGTTTCTTGTATTCCTTCCAGTTTTGCATGCTTCCTTTCCATCCTCTGAGCCATTCCTACCCTGTAATATCTAAAAACACTTAACACACATATTAAGGCATCGAATGGTAATAAGAGAGGATTAAACATAGCAATTTTAAAGGCCAAAGAAGCATGTTTTCAATCATAGCACAAAATCAGGAAGGAAAACGTAAACTCATGCAAATCATATGAATAAGTGTATGAAAGAATGATAAAATCCACTCAATTGAACACAAGATAAACCGTAAAATAGTGGTTTATCAACCATCATAGGATTTAAAATTGTGGTCATCTGTTGAGTCAATAAGTTGACTAAATCATGATGACTTTTCTCTACATGTTGTCGAAATACCGCCATGGAATTGGAGGGATTCGATGTAGAGCCCACATTATAATCACGTGAGTACTCAGAATACAGTTGTGGGTTTTGAGAATTATTTCCTCCATTTACACTCCCGAAACGAATAGGAGGAACAAAACTGCTCACCGGTGGAGTATAACTGGGAGGAAAACCATAAGGAGGCCAACCAGTAATTATTGGAGGCTGCATTGGTAGTAAGGTACCACGTGGACGAATATTACGTCCAGCATTTCTAGTTTGTACACTAATAACCACTATACTTTCACTTAGAACCACACCTTCTGAACGTGAAGTAACGTCCGAAGATTGCACAGTTACTGGTATGCTATCATTGGTGGACGAACCACCATTCACATTTGACGCTTTATCAGCCATGTGAATAATCTTTCCACTTCTTAATTGCATACACTAAATGACACCATGAAATAAATTTTTGACACACTTCAGTTTAAAACTGTCCCACTGGGCGTGCCAATTTATTTTGTCGATTTTTAGCAAATCGATGGAGGTTCGATTCTAATGGTCTGGGAGCAAAACCTAGTCTTCTTTTGCAGGTACCAGTTCTATAAATGCATCAAAGGTTCTCGAATTAGACGAGTATTAAAATAGGAAATAAGTTTCGAAAATGCCAAAAAGATACAAGAAGTGTAAAAGAAAAGATTCGAAAAGTAAATTGACTGAAATCGAAATGTTTTGCATCGAATTTAAACAAAGTAGTAAAATGCCTTTGATTTAATCAAATGACTTTTGACATAAAAATTAAATGTGTTGAAATGTAAATTGGGCAAAGAAATTAAACATTGCTTGAAAGATAAATTAGACAAGAAAAGTAAAGTTTTACAGAAAGTGTAAATGAAAATTTAAAGACAATGGAAGGAATCCTACAGAAATTAAACTCGAATGCAGACTCAGGAATTCCCTGGGATGTGAGTGTGCTTGAGTGTATTTCTGAAAAAAAGTTCCAACCTTTATTTCCTAAATCTTTCTAATATTTATAACTCATGTCTGTAACCGATCCTTAATTACATGATACTGCCTTATATGCGAATTTTTAGGTAACTGTTCCCGCTCTCTTGTTTATAGACATTACCCATAAATTTCACAATTGGAGAAAGCCTTCAACTTCTCTATTTAAAATAACCGTCCGATCCTTTATTCGAGCACCTATTCGATTCTTTAATCGAATCTTTGTTCAATTTACTCAAGTGTCTAAGTTAAATCCGTATCAAATAACTTCTAATAAATGCCCGCACGTGTGTCATTTCGATCTTTACTTTCTTCCTAACCTTTCACTAATATTTCGAATCGACCTAATTAGTCGAAATAATTTATCTTGACTAACACTAAAAAAACATCGTACTCTTTTGCCGATGAACACATCTCTTTCTTCTCAACTAGCTAGTTATTATTGCTGTTGCAGAAGTAAAGGGCAAACACCTCAACCTGATGCTATTTATAGAAGGTTGCAAGTTATACATATACTATTTTGGATTTTGGATAAATGGTGAAATTAGTGGGGTAAGTTATTTTTTAAATTTGTTTTTAAAAAATTTTATTAATTAAATTAATTTTTTAAAATTTATAAATAAAATTTTTTTAATAATTTTTGT
>NC_029793.2:8578493-8600477 GCF_000816755.2 Arachis ipaensis | reverse complement strand
TTTATTGATGTAGCATTCTATAATTTGATATATTGCATGTATAAAATTGTTTATGAGTTGATGAAAGTTATTAAAAAAAAGGGTTAAATATCAACTATTTCTCATATTTCTTATCTATATAATGAATAGGGTTTTAGTTACCGAATCTGATCGAAAAATACCGTAAAATTAAACCGAAATTTATAACAACCAAATAAAAAATAAATAAAAAATATTTTTTTTCGAAGTAAATCGATCGGTTCGGTTCGGTTTTTGGTTGGCTTGGTAAAAACCGAACCGAACCGAGAAAGGTGTTTCATAGTGGTTCTTTTTACTGGTTTAATCTAAAATCCCTAACTCTCTTTCTCTTTCACTCGCGCAATCACCCTCACCCAGACACCCACTTATCCACAACTCACTTCCATCTTCCATTCTTCCTCCTCTATGCGACCATGCCTGAGAGAATGAGAGCCTGAGAGAGCCAGAAAGCTAGAGAGCATCGTCCACCATCAAGAAAGTCATCCATCGTCACTCAAAGTCGTTGCAAGTCATCCATTCATCTCCGTCGCAGACTCGCAGGCGTAGCAAAGAGCGCGTTGTCCAGTTCGCGCCCTCGTGCAGTTGACGCCGGCGTCAAGTCCGCACCGTCGTCCAGTCTGTGCCGTCGCAGCAAACCCTAAGCGGAGTAGCACTCCAGTCGCCGAGCCCTCTCCTGCAAAAAGCAACTGAACAATGTCTTCTTCGAAGGTTAGAATTTGATTTTCAAATTTTTATAGTTGATTAAAGGCACATGTATTAGTTAAATTTATAAATCAATATATTGTTCAGCCATTTTGCGAAGAATAATCCATTTTTTTAATTTCACATAAGTTGACAAACGCACTCTGTGGTCTGTACATTCAAAATGTCTCTTGTATTTTTAAAATAAATCAACTTTAAAGTAATAACTAATTTAATTTGTTATCAACTTATCTTAATTAGGAAGATCAGATGAGCTTGACTAAAATTATTGTCCCGGATTGTTGTTGCTGGTCTGTGCTTAATTAGAAAGAGGACTCCGATGCTCAAGTCAGTTTGTGATCAAGGAAAATATAAAACCTAAAAAATAAAGAGTTGGATATCTTTTCTTTGTATTGGCCCTTTTATGAGTTCTCCTTTTTTTCGTGTCCCTCATATGCCTGCGGTAAGCCTATTTATTGTTGTTCGGAATCGTTCGTAGTGAACCGTTATTATCCAAAGTGAACAGGATTTGATTCGATCATATTCTTAGTGGAGTTTGTTCGGCGACAATCACGAGGTGTTTTGCAACGGTTTCCTTTCAGATGCTTTCTGCTTGCTTTGGTCAGGAGTTCCGAGATATACGTCGGTTTCACCGATTATCCTGGGTACGGATCATAGCCCCCAAGCTTGACTTGCTATTGCGGGGAGCAAGTTGAGCTTTTCCGAGCCTAACATCTCGGAATGATGTAACATTGGTAGCTCCCAAGCTCAACGCGCGAACCCTTCGATTCTTGCATTTTTATTTAATGCTTTTTTGGGGAATGTTAACCGTTTCGGGGAATTATTGCACAGTTATTGCAATGTCTTTTGAATCTAGGCTGTTCAAATTTTTTTGGATATTTGGGAAATCAAATGGTCCAGGTTTTATTACTTGTCGTGATTTGTGTTTAGTTGTGTTGGTGTACCATTCTCATTTGCACGATTCCCATCTATCTATTTCTGCTAAGTTTGAATCGACATGACTTCTAGAGGCTATTTTCTCTTTTCACAGTCTCTTCCTTTTTGTTTTACTATGGCAAAAGAAAAGACAAAAAAATAAGATGATGAAAAAGTTGTTGAAGTGAAAGATGACATCTATGTGTGGGTTCATGCTGATGTCAAATGTCGTTCTTCTCTTCATGACAATGTAGAGAAAGTCTCCTCCCTGTCCCTTAGTAAATACGTTAGGGGAGGCACTACAGTGGGAGTTGAGTTTCTTCCCTGTGATGTAGGGGATAGAGTTTGTGAAAGAAGGGGGGATTTTGCATATTTTTATTTCTACACATGTCTGTTTTCTGAATTGGGGGTTAGGGTTCCATTTACCATCTTTGAGTGCCAGGTTTTGACACAGTTAAACTGTGCTCCCACGCAACTGCACCCAAATTCGTGGGCTTTCCTGCGTGCCTTTGAATGCTTGACGTAGTTCTTGGGGACCCTTCCCACTGTGACTCTGTTTTTTTCACTATTTCAGTCGAAGGGGGTTCGGAAGGGACTCTGGGTAAATCTCAGAAGCTATCCTGGTCAAGCTCTTTTTGTTTTGTATAAATCTTCTTTCAAATGTTTCAAAGAATTGTTTATAAAAATAGGTAGCAGGGAGACGGAATATCTTTTTTACCTTGACGACGAGTTAATCGAAAAATTTCCTTTGTATTGGTGTCTTGAACCTATGCAAATTTTGGATGCCCCTGGTCGTGATGACGAGGAAAACTTGATTTTGCATTTTTTGCTAGAGAGTTTCTCGTCAGGGAAAATGTTGTCGATTTCTGAACTGTTGAAATATGAAGGGGATAGGACTGCTTTAGAAAAATATATTGGTAAATTGTTACCTTTTGGCTCCTTTGATAGTGTTTCTGATTTTTGTTGGCTTCTGATTTTGGATTCTTCCGTTTATGCAGGTGGTAGGGTCTTGAGCTTGTCTTCTGCTTGTATGAGGTCCTTTTTGGACCAGAAAAAGGACAGTGTTGCCGAGGTTGAAAAAAATGTAGGGTCTGGTGTTGAGGCGGCCCAATCTTCTGCTGGAAAAAGAAAAAATCAGGATTCTTAAATGTCTTTAGAAGTTCTTTCTGGTCATGAGGCTGAGTTTGGGACAGATGTTCAGTTGGGGAAGAAACTACGCCTTCATAATTTTTCCAGGGGTGTCAGCACTCATTCTATCTGGAGTGAACGGTTTCCTTTTCCCAAGCTCTCTAACAAAGTAGGTCAACATCCGGCTGATGTCGTTATGCTAAAGGACATCGGCCAGGAGGCTATTGGACATTATCTTCAAGTATTCTTTTGTCCTTATTTTGTTTTTATTGTGCTTTTTGTGTTTTTATATTCTGTCTTTTTGCCTTAGGTAATTGGTGCTAGGATGTTGTGTTTGGGCCGAACTACCGAGCTCTGTGGTATGGAGGAGAAAAATAATGAACACAAGATCTTGGAGCTGGAAAAATCACTTAAGAAGAGGGATGAGGTTATTGTTGAGGCTACTTCAAAGGTGAAGGATTTGGAGCTAGAGGTGACCAAGCTTCAAGAGCAGGTCCATGCTCTTCAGGGGCAAATTAAGACTTCTGATGAAGAGAAGGGTCAGCTTACTGAAAGGGTTCACGAACTTGAGAGGAATTTGAGTTATTTGCGGCCGGTTTTGACCGGGCTGTTAGCCAAGTGGCTATTTTCTCTCCTAATTTTAACTTTGAAAAACTTGATGTTACAAAATTTGTTGTGGATGGAAAGCTGGTTGATGACAAGGTTCCTGAGGAGGCTGAAGGAGACAATGTTACTTCTGTCGAGAAGGATAATTAACTTTCTTTATTTTGTATTGTTTGTGTTGGTTTTTGGTATGGTCTTTTGGATGACCTGTTTGAACTTTGTATGATGTCTTGACTCTGTGTTTCACTCACTTTTGAGTAGGATTTGATTTAATGTTTTATACACATTTGAATGGAAATTGACTTAGTGTTTAGCACACTTTTGAATGGAGACTGACTTTGATTTGTATCCGAATAGCAATTTGTATTTACAGATAGTAGCTAAAATACAATAGCTTTTTAAAGTGAAAAGGTATGAAGGGAATGGCCTCGTTAAAACCTCCCCGAGTAAAATCCTGGCTATTGGGATAAAACCTTGGTGGTAGAAAAAAGAGTACCTTTCACCTTCACTTTGTTACATGTAGTAAGAAAGCAATGAAGAGATATTCCATGTGTTAGGTAGTTCACTTCCTTCCAGTGTTTCCAATGAGTAAGCACCTCTTCCATGCACCTTAGATATCCGGAATGGCCCTTCCCATGAGGGGGGCCAACTTTCCTTGGCCTGGTGGTTTCCGGACGTCCTCGATTTTTCACAGAACGAGGTCGCCGTTTTCAAATGTTCTTGGCCGCACTTTCTTGTTGTACTTTCGTTGGACGATGTGTTGCATTGCCTGCAGCCTAATTTTGGCCATCATTCATTCTTCGTCGATGGTGTCTAGTTCGGACCTCCTTGTTTGCTCGTTTTGTTCGTCGGATCTCGGATGGTTTCTTAGTGACTCCTGTGCGACTTCTACTGGTATCATGGAGTCTGCCCTGTACACAAGTTGGAATGGTGTTTCTTTGGTTGTTGAATGTGGTGTTGTATTGTAACTCCATAAGATCTTGGATATAAGGTCGGCCCAATGACCTTTTGCTTCAGTTAGTTTTTTCCTTAGGGCCTGCAAAATAATTTTGTTAGTTGCCTCGGCGAGACCATTTGTTTTTGGGTGTTCGACCAAGGAAAAAATGATGTCTGATTTTAAGATTCGCTAAAAATGATGCAATATTTCTATTAGTAAACTGTCTACCGTTGTCAGTAACAATGTCACCTAGGATGCCATATCGACATATTATAGATTTCCATAGGAAATATTGTACCTTCTCGGAAGTTATTTTTGCTAATGGTTGAGCTTCAATCCATTTTGTAAAATAATCAATGCCGACCAACAGGAACTTTACCTAACCTCTGGATACCAGGAATGGTCC
Organism: Arachis ipaensis; assembly: GCF_000816755.2. Lineage (NCBI taxonomy): Eukaryota > Viridiplantae > Streptophyta > Magnoliopsida > Fabales > Fabaceae > Arachis > Arachis ipaensis. Next base: position 8,595,768 of record NC_029793.2, on the reverse strand, counting down.
GAGAATGTCGAGCCCCCATTTATCAAAGGGCCATGATGTATCGGATGCATGTAACAGTTCGGCCGGAGAGTGGATTATTGGTGCATACTTTTGACAACTTTCACAATGTTGAACTTTCTTTATACAATCCGTTTTCATTGTTTGCCAATAGTAGCCGGCTCGCAGGATTTTTGCTGCTAAAGTTCTACCTCTGATATGAGTTTTGCAAATGCCTTCATGTGTTTCGTCCATGGCCAATCTGGCTTCTTCCGCCCCCAGGCATTTTAGTAGCGGTTTGGAGAATCCTCTCTTATACAGATCCCTGCTGATCATGGTGAATTGGCTTGCTCTCTTTTTAAATAAATTTTGTGTTTTCCTCTGTTGGAGGGATTTCTCCTGTGGTCAGGTAGTGGATATATGGTGTTCCCCAATCCTATTCGTCCGAAACAGAGAATATATTGACAGAAAAAATGCTCGATTCCCCAAGCGTTAGTTGTGATAGGGAGGATGACTCTTCTATATTTTTAGATGTAGCTAGTTTAGATAGTATGCCTGCCCTATTATTCTCTTCTCAAAGTATATGATTGATTTCGAAGTTCTGGAAACTTTTAGCCATGTTTCTTACTCTGTCTAAGTATTGTTCAAGAAGCGGGTCACGTACCTGGAAAAAACCATTTACCTGTTGCACTACTAATAGTGAGTCGCAATATACCTTTAATTTTTTTATTTTGCGGCCAGCCTTAGGCCAGTGAGTAGAGCTTCGTACTCTAACTGGTTATTGCTTGTCTTAAAAAGGAATGTTATGGATTGCTCGACGTGAACCCCTTGGTTGTCCTTAAGAACGACTCCTGCTCCGCATCCTTCTTCATTAGCTGCCCCGTCGATGTATAGTGTCTAGAAATGCTGGTCATCTTCAGCTGCTATGAGCTCGATCAGGAAATCAGCCAAAATCTGTGCTCGCAGGGCCTTACGGGGCTCATATGAAATATCATACTCGGACAATTCAATTGACCACCTGATGAGCCGTCCTGCTAGGTCAGGCTTTGTTAGTATTTGCCTTAGTGGTTTATTCGTCCAAACTATAATTCGGTTGCTTTGAAAGTAATGTCATAATCGGCGCGAGGTAATTATCAAGGCAAATGCTAGCTTGTCAAGTATTGGATACTGAGTTTCTGTGCCCTGCAATACCTTGCTGACGAAGTATATTGGTTGTTGGGTCTACCCTGTTTCTGTAACAAGAACAGAACTTATAGCATTAGTAGAGACTGAAATGTACAGATAGAGTGGTTTACCACTCACAGATTTGCACAGAATAGGAGGGAAGGAGTGAATTGTTTTGAATTCTACGAATGCCTTTTCACAGTCTTCGGTCCATTTGAAGTTGCGTGCTTTCCTCAGGGTGTTAAAAAAGTGTTGAGACTTCTCGGCTGCTGCTGGCAAGAAGCGGAACAACGCTGCCAGCCATCCTGTGAGCTTTTGTACCTCTTTAACAGATTTGGGTGATGTCATTTTGATTATTGCTCGACACTTTTCTGGATTCGCCTTTATTCCTCTATGCGTTAGGAGGAATTCGAGGAATTTTCCTCCCTGTACTCCGAATGCACATTTTTCAGGATTTAGCCTCATGTTATATCGTCGCAGTTGATTGAAGATTTCCTCCAGGTCATGATAATGTTGAGCTTCATTTGTGGATTTGACGACCATATCATCGACGTATACCTCCATGTTGCGTCTAATTTGGTTTTTGAAAACTCGGTCCATCAGTCTTTGGTAAGTCGCTCCTGCATTTTGAGGCTGAAGGGCATTACCTTGTAATAGAAATTTCCATTGTTTGTGACGAATGACGTCTTGTCTTGGTCCTTAGGATTCATCAGTATTTGGATGTAGCGAGAGTAGGCGTCCATGAAACTGAGCACCTTGAAGCTGGATGTCTCGTCTACTAACTTGTCAACATTCGGCAAAGGGTAAGAATCTTTCAGACAGACCTTATTCAGATTCGTGAAGTCCACACACATTCGCCGTTTCCCTGAGCTTTTCTTCACCATTACTACGTTAGCTAGCCAGTGGTGAACTGTATTTCTTTAATGAAACCAGCGTGTAGCAGTTTCTGGACCTCCTGTTTTGCTGCTTCGTTGCGCTCCTTGCCGAGGTTGCGCTTCTTTTGACGAACCGGCCTAGCAGACGGGTTGACAGCTAGGGTATGACATATGACATTGGGATCTATACCCGGCATGTCCGCCGGAGTCCATGCGAAGAGATCGGCGTTCGAACGAAGTATTCCGACTAGGTGTTCTTTCTCATCTGCAGTTAAAGAGGATCCGACGTTAATATATTATGATTGATCTTCGGTTAGAATTACCTTACATAGTTCATCTGTCGGTGTTGGTCGGTCTTCTCGTTCTGGTCTCCGGTCAAGTTCTGCCATCATGGGTAGGTCGTCGGCATTATATACCGAGTTGACATGCCGCACCTCTTCCGAGGTTGGTTTTAGGGCTTTTAGTCCTGCGTTGTAACACTGCCTTGCCTCCTTGTAGTCGGAATGAACTGTCACAATGCTGGTGTCCTGTACCTGAAATTTGACATAGAGGTGCATAGTAGAAACAATTGCTCCAAATGAATTTAAAGATGGTCGCCCTAATATGATGTTATATGGGCTGGCACAGTCAACCACTAGGTACTGAATATCGAGTGTTTTTGAATCGGGATATTCTTCTACAGTTGTCCTTAGCCATAGATAACCTGTTATTGGCACTCTTTTGCAGAGAAATCGACCAAATATCCCGAAGAAGGTTGCATGCTCTTAGGGTTCAACTGAATTTTGTTGAAGGTGGATAGGAACAAGACGTCGATGCTACTGCCAAGGTCGATGAGCACCTTCTTCACGGTCGCTTCTCCGACAGCAACTGATATGACAACAGGGTCATCTAGATTCTAACCTCTTTGTTGAAAGTCAGCATCGCAGAAGGTTATCACTGGGGTTGTGTTGTTTCATTGTAATGTTTTTGTTTGCTCGTTTGGCATAGTGAGCATACTTCTATAGCTTCTTTTCTTGTTGTGTTTGTTGATTCGCCGCACGTGAATCCCCCTGATATGTAGTTTATGACCCTTCTTGCTGGTAAAGGTTGATCCGGGTTGTCCTTGCTGGTGGTGGTGCCATTGGTGTTGCCCCCTACAGGGTTTCCAGCCGTTTTCTGAATTCGTCCGGTAACATATTTATCCAACAATCCTTGTCTCGCCAGCCGCTCGAGCAGATCCTTTGTGACCATACACTCGTCGGTTGTATGTCCGAACTTCTAGTGGAACGCACAGTGCTTCGTCTTGTCTACGTACTTTTGGTCTTGGTACGTGCCTGCCCTGCTCGGAGGTTTGATGATCTTGGTGTTGAGTATTTCTTTGATGATATCTTCCCTATTTATGTTGAACTGTGTATACGAGTCGAACTTTGGTGTCAATCGGAATGGCTTTTTTCCCTCCTGGTTACCAATTGGTCGGTTCGGCTTTTCTTCCTCTTTGCGAGTGGGAGCCTTCTCCATTCTTCAGGCTTCTCTTAGTTCCTCTATTTCGATCTGTCCAGTGGCTTTGTCTCTGAATTCTTCCAATGTTTTCGGCTTTGCTACGGCTATCGCTTCCTGGAATTTTCTGGGTCGGAGACCACTTTTGATAGCATGCAGTTGTACTTCTGGATTGAGGTTGGGGATCTCCATGGCTGCCACCGTAAAGCGTGTCATGTAGTCCTTTAGACTTTTATGCTGTCCTTGTTTGATTGTGCTGAGATAGTCAGAATCTCGTACGTAGATTTTAGAAGCTGCAAAATGATTTATGAACAGTTTAGCAAACTCATCGAAATTGGAAATTGAACCTCTAGGTAGGTTAGAAAACCACAATAAAGAGGCTCCGTCCAAAAAGGTCGGAAATGAGCGACACAAGATGGGATCAGAGTCACTGTTAAAAAACATCATAGATTCAAATTTTGTGACATGAACTTTAGGATCTTCGATCCCCTTGTATGGGGCCAATGTCATTGGCAGTGTGAAGTTCTTAGGCATCTCGAAATCCATTATTTCTTTCGAGAAGGGACTACTCTGGCGCTGTTCTATTTTTGGAGGCGTTTCCCCTGTTTTCGCATTTGATTCAGATTGGTGTTCTTCATGGGCTTCGTTAGCAGCCTGCTTTTTGTCCTTCTTCCCCTCATCGTTATTTTGGAGTGTTGCTAAAAGGTCGGTCATTTGCTGGTTGTCCGCCAGTAACGCAGCATTGGCTGCCAGGACCTCGGCGGTGGTTGGGTTGGCCTGGGGGGTCACTGAGTGATCTGTCATGTCTTGTTTCTTGCATAAAGAAGGGTAGCATAGGGGTAGCGAGGATGTTAGATAAAAAATACTAAGGTGAGGCGTGGCCCCACGGTGGGTGCCAAATGTTCCTGCCTGGAACCGAGCTCTGAGATATAGGTCGGATGCAGCTGGGATGGTGCTTGTGAATGTCGTCCTGTCACGTACTGCACTTCCAGATCCTTCTTAGTCCAAGCAGTAGGGAGTACCTGCAAAGAGAACTCCGACGCTCAAGTCAACTTGTGATCAAGGAAAATATAAAACCTATAAAAATAAAGAGATAGATATCTTTTCTTTGTATTGGCCCTTTTGTGAGTTCTCATTCTTTTTTCGTGTCCCTCATATGCCTGCGATGGGCCTATTTATTGTTGTTCGGAATCGTTCGTAGTGAACCGTTATTATCCGAAGTGAACGGGATTTGATTCGATCATATTCTTAGTGGAGTTTGTTCGGCGAGGAACATGGGGTGTTTCGCAACGGTTTCCTTTCAGATGCTTTCTGCTTGCTTTGGTCAGGAGTTCTGAGATATACGTCGGTTTCACCGATTATCCTGGGTACGGATCATCTAGTATTACTGAATGTTTTTAAGTTTATGATGGGATCAATTAATAAGCAATGTTATTTGGTTTTGGGCTGAATGTTTTTAAGTTTATGATGGGATCAATTAATAAGCAATGTTATTTGGTTTTGGGGTGATAGGAGTAGAAATAGGTCGAGAACTGAGTTTTAGTTTTGGCGAATCTAGCTCATATCATAAAAGTTGCGTTTGTTTATGTGGACAGGATACAGAGACATGGAAAATACATGTGTAAAACGTATTTGGATAGAGAGACATGAACACGGGACACAATGTCTTTAGGATATTTTTTTTTTCACTTCTAAATGAAGGACACGAGAATAAGAAGTTGGACACGGGATTTTTAATAAAAAATTTTTCCTTTTTTGTCCATAATTATTTTTCATTATTCTTCTGTTATCCTTTTTTGTTATCTTGTGAAAAATCATATCCATTTTATTAGATAGGTCTATTTTAGTAATTTTACCTTATATTTTAGTATTGTTTATATTTATCCAAATATAATACTAGACATTACATTAGTGTTTTGTCCATTGTATCCAAATACAATACATAAAAAGTAATTTTCTGATATTTCTGTCTCAGTGTCTCAGTCTCAGTGTTATGTTATGTCCTGTCCTATCTACAAAAACAAACGTAGCTAAATAGATGACTTAAGTTTAGGTCTGTTATTTTTTTATAGGTTTTTTACTTTTTTTTCATGTTTGAGTTTGGCTTGTTTAAAGTTCGACAAGCTCACAAGCCTATTTAAAAGTCTGTTTTGTGAATTATAACTCAAAACAATAAATTTAAAAATTTTAAATTGAATTAAATGTATTCCAAATTTTATAATTCATAATTTGTAAAGCATAATTCATTTGTATATCAATCGTTAATCACATATCATGACTATACTTATAATTCATAATTTTTTTTAAAATAAAAAATCACAATCATTACTAAACTAGAATTCCTATATAATTTATAAAAAAAATTTGAAGCTAAATGTAAGATGTATGAATTCAAGTAATTTAAATTAAATAGCCTAATTATTAATCCTAATCTTCCAACAGGTATGCCTATTTGGCTGCTTTTTCCACGTAATTGCGCAGCAATGCTTGAGGAAGGATGAAGGAATTTTCTTAGTAACAGCAAATTAAAAAAGAATATTAGTTATGTAAGAGAATTTTTTAAGTTTTGTCTTATTTAACTACTATCTGGGGAAGAATAATATATGTATTATAGTTTAGCCTCTAAGTACAATAAAAACAATTACGGTAGAATTTTATTATAATTAATTTCATATCACAATTGTCGAGTAAATATCCATAATCGTCCCTTAAGATTCGCGTAAATACTCAATGTAATCCTCAAGATTTCGATTTCTCTATTTTAGTCCTCCAGATAGAGCTCCGAGTACTTAAAGTGGTCCCTAGGCATATTTCTAGTGATGAGTCATCACCAGAATGCTCATGTGGCATCTGTTTGCCACGCTGGAGGGGTCCAATAACTATATGAGCTGGCCAATTTTTAATTTGTACCCACGTTGGTCCCTCCCTTTATATCTAACCCTAAATCCCCAAATTTTCATAAACTTCGTCTCTTTTTCTTGTTCATCGCACTCTCTTCATTCCATAGCAATCAATTTCCATTGCCGAATTGAAGAATGTGGTGAACGTCAGTGAAGCTTTGATGGCAAGAATGTCCGATAAGGATGACATTGATTCTATGATGTTGGGTTGGTCGTTTGATGAAGTAGACGAGAATACAATTGATTCCCAGATAGAAAGAGATATACTTGACAAGTTACGACCTCACGCTAATTTGAAATAGTTACAGATTGAGGGTTACAGGGGTACAAGATTTTCAGACTGAATGGGACATTCTTCCTACCACAACATCACCAAAATATCACTGGATCGTTGCAGGAGTTGCTGTATGCTTCTTTCACTAGAACAGTTATCCTTTTTGAAGCACCTATTAATTTCGTATTTTGCAAGTCTGTCAATTGTGGGTGCTAAGTTTTACTTTTATCAGAACGGTGAATCTTGTTTGGAGACACCACCATTCCCAATGCTTGAAATTCTTTCGATTCATTCAATGTGGTGATTTGTCCTACTTTAACATCCCTCATGAGAATGCATCCCCCCATGCGAAAACCATTCGTCGTATTCCTGCTATTTTATTTTGGATTTTGAATTAGATTTATTTGGTACTGATAAGAAGCAGGATGAGGAGTTGGATGAGTTTAGTTTAAGTGTATTTGTGAGGGCTTTTTCTTCCCTGATTCAATATTAGGAGCTTAAGTGGCAAACCCAGATAATACTTGTTTAGTTGTGTTAATGAAACTTGTTCTCATACTTCACTCTATTCTTATGAAAAGTCTCTTATTCTAAAATGGTCAAAACTGATGCTTTTTCAGGAAAAGATTATAGATGAATTGGGTAATTAGATGGACAGTACATCCAATCATTTAGATTTTGTATAAGTGAGTTTCTGCATCTAATTTTCTTAATCATGTTGAGGGATTTTTAATATATACCTTTATGATTGCTGTCACTAACTAATTGAATATCTATTAAGTGAGCAAAGGATTCACTATAAGAAAGAGATGATAAAGTCTTGCATATTAGAATTTAAGTACAACAATAACATCTAAGCCTTCTCCGACAAAACCTTGATTGTTATAATTTGTATTAATGTTCAAAATCCATATGTAGAGTTATGTGACCTTTAAATTACTTTGATATTGGTATAACAGTCAATATTTACTTCTCATGTAAAGTTAAGGCTCTCATTAGACATGCCTCTGTATATTGATGAATATTGAAATGTTCTATTGGATTATGATTTTAGAAAAAAGTGACAATGGTGTTGAAGAAGGCTAGTGCAAAGGGTCAGATTATGAACTATTTATTTTCCTCTTCATCTTGGTGTTCTTCACCTAAACTCATTTGAGATTGGCCCTTGTTTGTACATGAAAAGAGAGATACCTCAGTTTTTGCGAGAGGATACAAGATTATTGGACATGCTTTAGTGTCTATTAATCAAATGGAAGCCATTTTGGTATTTCAAGGCAGTAGAATTTTATGATTGTGATGATAAAGGGACAATGTAAAGATTTAGATTCTCTGAACGTTTGGATTACAAATATGATTGGATTTTCGGATTAAATTTGGGGATTTAGAGTTAGATATAAAGGAAGGGACCAACATGGATACAAATTGGAAATTGGCTAGCTCAGATAGCCGTTGAACCCTTCCAGCGTGGCAAACAGAGGCCACGTCAGCACTCCGATTATGACTCATCATCAGAAATATGTCCAGAGATCACTTTGAGTGCTCGAAGCTTTATCTGAAAGACTAAAATGGGGAAATCGAGATCTTGAGTATTTATGTGAATCTCACGAATGACTATAAGTATTTACTCTATCATTGTCAGTAACAACACAAAAATAAATTAATTATAGAAATAGTTTTGAACACAGATAGAGGAGAATGACGACACACGAGCACACAAATCAAAAGATCTGGTGAGAGGCGCGGCTATAGCGACGAACGTGTGTTGGCGGTGAACAAAGGTGGACCGAATTGCTGAGATAAGCTCTGATGATACGAGGGTGTCTAAGAATGAGTAGTGAGCTCCTTGATGTTTGTGAGAGACTTAGAGGGAGAGAAATTGGAAGTGTGGGGTGTGTCAAAATTAGTGAGAGACAGAGTTAGATGTCAATTAAATGTCATCTATTCAGTGATAAAAATAGACAAAAAAGATCAACCTGACTCACACTCTGAAATTTCAAAATACAAATTAGATCTATTAAAAATTAGGGGTCAAATTTCATCAGCCATTATCAGTATTAACTCCAAGAATCATAATGTATTTTGTCGAATTGGAAATTTTTTTGGAAAGGCGAAAATATCATTTTTCATTTCAAAGATTATTGTTAAAATTTAAACTTTTGAACCAAAACAGTAATTTACTAGACACCGGCATCGCCATGAGCAGCATCTTCAAAGGCCCTAGTGTCTTCTTCACTTTCAGTCTCCTCCGTATCAGAGGGCGATACTATCTGCCCATTCTGAATCTCCTTGAAAGGTCCAAGCCTACTTAAATCAATGTCAGGGTATAAAATGGAAACCTGCGATCTGCAATTTTCAAACGAGCAAGTTGCCGCTTCCGTAATCAGCTCACTCTCTCTTCTTTTCCAACGAGTTTCTTTCTGAGCTCCTACATCTTTCTCATCTTCAAGTTTCTTTTCGGTTTCTTTGAGCGACTTTTCAGTTTCTTCATATTTACTTCTCCAAGAAGCCACCTCCGAATTCAAATCATCAACTCTTTTCTCCAACGATTCAACATGTGAAATCCTGTCCTCCATTCTTTTCAAAGCTTCTTCAAACTTTGCATTTTCTTCTCTTGCAAGTCTTAATTCTTCCTCTCTTTCCCGTTTGGCCGCTTCCAACTTCATCTCTGCGTATCTCGCAACGCTCACTGAACGAAGCCCTTGAACTTGAAGCCAACGACAAAGTGCCGAAACATCAAGGTCTTTTGTTATGGAATGATCATATGGATATAGAACATGATTGTCCACAAACTCTGTTATTTGGAGGCGTTTCGCTGATGCATCGAAGTGTTTTAGCAACTCCAGAGCAACTTGAGGATCATCCAAGGAGGGAATGGTAATTTTATCATGAGTTTGTGCAATAGAAGTAGAAGCATTTTGAGCTGGAACCTGGTTTAAATGGATATGATCTACTCTTTTGCCTTTAATATTCGAACGGGAAAAATCAGAAGTTTCCATGGCTAAATTTGTAGCTTGAGTTGCTCTTGCAGGGTTACCTTCAACTTTTGCCTTCTTGTCTACCTTCCTCGAGTGACGGCGGAGTTCTTTCACAGTCAACTTAGGAGCTCTCTTCTCTGCAAAAATAGTCCAAAGTAGTTAGGTTATGTGTTTGGCAAAGTTAAAAGATTAAAAGACCAGATTAGCCTCAATTTGAAATCTGTTCTTTTAGTTTAAGATCATCCGTTTAGTTTCTAAGTTTTAAATATATTTTAATTTACAGAATACTACTTATGTGTGAAAGTAACTGTTGTAACTTATTAGTTAGTTGGTGTGAGACTTAATTTAGTCATTAAATGATCCAAATCAATCAAATTTCAACATACACAAGAATAGCAATTAACTACATACACAAGAATTCTATTAACTAGATTGATAACAGAAGAATCAATTTGATTCACGGCTATGAAACTCAATGACCAAACTGTATATGTCTAAAACTTATATATCGAATTGATTATTAGATGAAAACTAACATTAAATTAAGTCTTATCTGATTAAAACATTTTTCTCTTATTTATAATCTGATTATGTGAAAACTAATTTTGTTTAAATAGTTTAATTAAAAAGAAGAGAAATTATGGAGTGATAGTTGTGCTATCTCTGTGTGATTTCAAGGTTATAGATTCAAGATGTGTAATTAGCTATTGGTATTTGTATTAGATTGGTTGCCTATGTTACATGATAGCTTGTGATGCAAGTTAACTCAGAATTAGAAGTTAGTTCGGATATTTAATTAGTCTAATTGTTATTGAGCCCATGTGGCTTGTAGTTACAGTTAGTTGTCGAGTAGTTGATTCTTTCGGTTCGTTGTGTTGCTCGGAATTGTTGTGGAGGTTGTATATAAAATTATAAACCAAGGTGAACCTATCTGTTAAGTAGGATTTAACCATTTCTCTTCACCAATAAGAATCTCAGTTTCACAGTTTTCTCCATTCCACTATTCTCTCTTGACTCCTGTTCTCTTTTCTCCTTCCTCTTCACCAAAGCTCACGCCATACATATTGGTGAAATCTAATTTATATCTCATACAATTTTCTACAGCATACATTATACTTTATCAATACCTTAATGGGAATTTACAAATCCCTTCACCTCCTCTATATTCTGTTTCCAGAAACCTGATCCACTATTGCACCTTTGGCATAGCCATTAGCAATAGTGATCCTTCCAAACAGCTCATCGACATTATTATCAGTCCCAATCCCAAGTACAAAGTTTGTTCCTTCAAGCACTACACCCACTTGCTACTTTCTGTCAATCCTAATTTAAAATCTTTGTCCACAAATGACCATTCGGTTTGCTTTGTGCTATAGTTTCAATGCTACATACCTTTTTAATTTATTGTTGAAAGTTGCATCATTCCTTTTAAAAATGTAGCTTATGCTTATAAAATATTTTTCAGCTTACATTAACAACTTAGTACCATAATCTATTCCTGAAATTTTACCAAACAGGATTATTAATTTAGAAACGACTTTCTCATTGAGGAAAACAGTTGTTCTTAATGTTCCATAGCCTGAGATTGAAAAAAAGATGATTTGGAACAGTAAAACGAATAGTAAGATTCTACAAAAAGTACAGTTCATCAAAGGAGCTATCAAACATAATGAATGATAAACAAAGGGATTGCTTAAAGGGAACTCACTGCCGTGTGGAGGTATGCAGGAATTAATGGGCTGAGCAAGCTCAATCATTTTCTCTTTGTGTAGCTCTTGCACTTTCTTAGCATCCCCAAGATTTTCTGTTTGTTCTACATTGCTAGTGTGGTCTTGACATTCAGATGTTTCAAGATCCATTGGTTCCCCTTGCTTTTCTTTGTATGGTTCATCAGCAGTCATATCATGGACGTTATGATCAACTTCTTGTAGTTTTTCTTCCAAATGTTTGGCCTCTTCCATACTATCTGGCTGATCATAATAATTTTCATTTGAAATGTCCTGGAACACATTGTTTTTAACTGAATCAATACATAGAGGTAATGCAGCATCAGGTTCAGTTGGTGTTTCTTCGTTTCCTTTGCCCTTGATCTGCACAATGTAATTTTAAAATAGCGGTAAAATAATTATGACTATGTTTGTAATTATGGCATGTTTTGAGTAAGATGGGAATGGATTCTCTCAATTTTTTTAATAATTAAGGGAGTAAAGTGTGATATTTCATCATTAATTTTATAAGTGGGACCAAAAATAAATATGAGAGAGAGAGCAATGAAGGGTTAGAGATCATACTTTATACTCTCAATTTTTTTTAACAATTGAGAGGATTCATTCCCGAGTAAGATAAAATGAAGTCAACAAAGCTTTTTCAATACTTGTCTAAGAACTCAGGATTATAAAACACTTCCAGTCTCTACCAATAATATTATAAGGTAAACAGCTATGGCAGATATACAACTATTTTTCTAATTTTATTGACTGATAATATAATTATTTTATACTGTCAGAGTGTCAGTATATAAAAATTAATGTCAGACATAAAAGAAAATTTTTGACTTACTGTGTTCTCCTCATCACTTTTTCCACCACTAGTCTTGTTTTCATTGGGAGCGGATTCCATCTTCTCTTCTGAAAATGGCAATTATAATGACTAATAATGTAGATGATAGTATGAAAAAATTTTACATTATCCGTTCTTTTAACTAATATAATTGCAAAACTGACCAAATTGTAGTAAATAACCATTCACCTTAATACAGTTTATGTACAATGATTTGACAATTTGTGTGAAAACGATACTAATTTATTACTGTAAAAGCATAATTGTATGAGATTAGCGAGGTAGAGAATAGGTTGTTACTTACCAATTTTCCGATCAAAAGATGATTGTTCATTCATTTCTCTTTTTCGCTTTGATATCTGGTTTTCGATGTCATTGCTCTGCTTCTCATAAAATCTTCCTTTCTTCTTGTCTTGAGGTGGAGTCCGGACATGGCTGTGATCTTGAGATCCATGTGGTGGATGAAAGTGTAAATGCTGCGCTGATGATTCCTCCTCCATGTCTTTTTTCTTCTTATCTAATTCCAGTAAAAATCTCTGCAATTCTAATTCATTTATGATGTGGACACCACACTCTTTAATAATAATTGAGTCATCAACTTCCCCTGTGTCAGTTGCAACACTGAACTCAAGATGAAAACTTGGCCCATATTGTCCAAGAATTTTGTCAGTGAGGAATGGATCATACCATATATATACATGATCTGAGTTCAATTCACTTATAGTTATGTCCTCCCACGAAGAATTCTTGCCTCCTGCAAAGTTGTATTCGCATCGGATTTTGGCACCGTGCTTCTCCATTCCATGACGCGGTGAAAGAACCACTGAATAGATAAAGCCAAGAAAATTGGAAGGAGATTCAGGGAGTTCAATTGTTATGGAGGAGGATTTCTCCGTTTTATATGCAAATTGCTCTGGGATTGTGTCTCCTGGCAAACAGACCTCCACACTATTGTAGTTGTAGCTATGGACATCAATTGCATAGCTTCTTACCGTGACATTGCTAGATACAGCACTCACCATTGTTGAATGGATGCTTTCCATGATCGAATGCAATGTGTGTCCGGCTGACAATTTCAAGCTATTATTAAAGGAGATGCGTTTCGTCTTTCCCACCATCTTTGTTGCCAGAGTGTTTAGAGCTGATACAGACTCCAATGAGATGCAGTTATCAGCAGAGAACTCCTTGATAGAGGATGGAAGCTCTGGCAGTGTCTCAAGAAACTTACAATTATTTAGGGACAAAATTTCCAACTCTTGAAGACCCTTGATGGTTGCAGGCAACCAGGTCACATTGCTTCCGTCTAGCCTTAACTCGCGCAATTTCGATAAGGAATCAATGTTGTCAGGGAATTCAAACAAGTGACTACAATCCTTCAAATGTAGTATTTGTAGAGATGATAAACCGTTAAACAGGCCTTGCAGCTGATGCTTGTCAATTTCTAGTCCACTGTATGAATGCTTCAACTCCTTAAGCGATTTTAAGGCTGATAGCTCCTTTGGAAGATGCTTAACTCTTGATCCTTCTAGATTGAGGCATTCAACCTTCTGTAATTTCCCGATTGATTTGTCCAGCTTTTCAACCTTTGTGTTGCTCAAATCCAAGTTTTCAATTAAATCTGACGATACCACAAATTCTTTGAGATTTGAGCAGCCTTTGACACTTATGTGCTGCAGAGAATTCAAATGCCTTTCGGCCTTAACACACTGCAAATTTGTACACCTATCCAGTATCAAAGAAACAAGTGTGTTGGAGGAAAAAACAGACGAATGAAGAATAGGCAAAGTCTCACAACCGGAGAGATTCACCCATCTGAGTCTTTTAGCCTCAGACAAATCTGGAAGCTCTTCTAACTCTTTGCATTCACTTAAGTCGATCCCTTCTAAATTATTAAGTTCCTGTTCCAATTGCTCAAGGTACTGAGTCATCAGAATGGAAAATCTTCAAATCTGAATTTAACAAAAAAGAAAACCTGATCATGACTCATGAGTATGTATGTTTATATCTTTACCTGCTTTTCCTCCCAGAGTTTCTTGACTTGGCTGTGCGGCATGCGAATCTCAACAAGTAACTTAGCATAAAAACTTGGTGGAAGAGAAACGAAAGGGTACTGATGCCACTCAAAGTACCTTAGTTTATCAGAAAATGGTTCAAGGTCTGTAGGAAGGATCATATTACCAGAACTCTGACCCGAGGGGATGTATAATTTTAGAAATCTCAAGTTATTCATCCTTTTAAATGTGTCAGGACTCAAACGCAAGTCTTTAATTTGAGACAAATCTAATATTATGCCTTCAATTGCATCAAGCGATTTCTGAAAAACAATGCAACCAAAAAAGTAAACTAAGCTACAATATAATTTCCAAATAAAATAGTGTGCAACAAGAATGCATACAGATACAAGTTACAACCTCTTCTTTACCTTGTTCTCTTTGAGTACAACACAAATATCTTCAGTATCCTTCAATCGGCTACGTTTTCTAGGGTCTTTACTGTTTTCCTCGTGTACGATCTCGTAAGCCATTTCTCTTAGCAAGCCATGCATTTCGATTGTTTCCTTATATGGAATAGTAGTAATCATTGCTTTATCTTGAAGGATCTCTATTCCCCTTATGGGTGAGAATTCACATGCTTTTAATATGCTTGTGACAAGATCTTTCTTTTCTCCATGGAAAAAGAATGCAATGTCAAGAAATATCTCCTTGTCTAAGTCATCCAATTCATCATAACTCTCCGTAAAGGCAGCCTGAATGCGCTTAATAGGATGCTTCTGGAGCTTTTCCAAAGTACTTTCCCAGAACTCAATGCTTCTGGATTGAAGATATGAACCCAATAGGTTCAGAGCTAAAGGAATTCCCCCGGCATACTTAACAACCTTATTCACCAGAATCTCATAAGGCTTTGGAGGGATGCTTTCCTCGAATGCTTTCAGGCTAAGAAGCTCTATAGATTTTGAGTCGTCCCATTGTTTGACCTCAAATGTCCAATCAACTCTCTTTTCAAGCAAATGCTTATGTGTTGTTGTTATAATAAGTTTACTTTCTCGACTGTGGCTCTTGTACCCTTGGCAAACTGCTTCTAACAATGGTTGATCAGAATCCTTCACATTGTCGAGGATAATGAGAACTTTCTTATTGCTAAGGCTGCTCATACTGTTGACAAACCCTGTTGCGTCAGTGGTAATTCGTTCCCTCAATAGCTCTGAGAGAAGCCTTTGAGGCGTATATTCTTTTGCATTTTCCGCATAGCAAACATGGTCATAATGAGGAAAGGATTTTGCAAATAACATTTTAGCGATGGTTGTCTTCCCTATCCCACGCATACCCCAGATTCCAATTACTCGGTGTTGCTTCATGTTGACTTTAACAATTTTACGGATTTCTTCAATTCCAACCAGGCCTGTTGGCACTATGGGATGCTTTAGGATACGCATTTTCAATACATCATTCACAACCTTTCTGATGAGTTCATGATCGTCCCTACAATGAATTCAAAAACCAAATAAACTGGCTCTCTTCTTCTCTAAGAAATATCATGTTATGACATAATTTCCGTAACTGTTTTTAGTGTTTAAAAACCTACAATACGTCAATTCCTCAGAATTCCATTCTCTACTACCATTTCTACTAAAAAAAAATTATAGGTAAACATCTTGCTATATCTTTTTTTATTGGTCTTTCCTTTATTATACTGGAGTACTGGACACATCAATGAATTTTTTTTTTCATTTTTTTAATTTCTAATTTCTAATTTTAAATATATTTATTCTGTATATTTTTTAAGGTAGACAAATCGCGTTTTTACTCGTAAAAATTGCACGATTCTACGGTTCTGCTCCATCTTTCCGTCGCGCTTCTGCTATCCGTATTGGTGGAGTGGCAACCGTGCAGAAATGCTGAGGAAAATTGGCAGACTCGTTGGAAGCGAGAGTTTTCCGACAACCCACGTCTCATGAAGAAAATTGGTTCATAACTTCAATTTTGCACAGTCCAGTAGGCACCCAATCCGAACCCAAGCCCAAGCTCAAGCCCCAATTTGTGTTTAAGAAGGATTGGAACCCTAGGTCCCTCCTCTCTCTCTCCTCTTCTGCATCTGAAGCCTTTTTCTTCTTCTCAATTCCAAAATCAAAGTATGGGTACTAGTGGTGGTGATTGATGTGGCAACTCTCTTATGTCTCTCATTCTCTTCTTTCAACCCTCTCTTCTCCTTTTGTCATTGCTAAAGCAGCGTAGAGGTAGCTTGGTTGCGCTGCTGCCCTTTCACCATCACTCATGCACCATGGGTGGTTTGGTCATGCTGCTGCAACTCTCCTCTTCTCTCTTGGATTGCTGGATGTCGCTGAATGCTTCACTATTAGCCTCCCCTCCTCATTTTTTGTTGTGTTTGTGTTTGTGGTGTTTGTGTTAATTTTGTTGTGTTTAATTTAAACGAGTTCTATTAATTTTTTCAATTTTCTTTGCTTAGTTGTTAATCTGGTTTGCTAGCATATAACATATATATGTTCTGCTTTGTAATTTTTTTTAATTTGCTCTATTTTGTTTTGTTCTAAATTAATAAAATAATTTTTTTGCGTGGGTTCTGTAATATAATATGTTGTTAGGATATATATTTAGAATTAAGAATATCATCTAACAATGTGGGTGTTTTATTTATTATTTGAATTTAATTTAGTGTTATCGAATGAACCTGAGTTGTGAAGAGTTGTGACTGGTTATGATTTATGTGAATTATGTGTGATTTTACTGATTTGGTTTATTTGAGACTTATAAAATTTACGAGTCATGTTTATTTTACGAATTACGATTTTACATGGCTTTCCAAGTCAAGATAAAAATTAGAGTTCACTACCTTGATATTTTCAAAACAAACTATTTCAAAACAAATTATGAATGAAATTATTATTTTTTAAAACCATTCATCAATTTTTAAGACTATTATGTTTTGAATAAAGGAAAAGGATGCCCTGTATTCCAAATTACTTGATTTTCGTTTCTTAATTTTTTTATTTTTTTGTTTTAAGGTTTTGTAAAAAAAAAAAAAGAGTTTATTCTTTTATTATTTTCTCTTTTTTTCTATATA
>NC_029793.2:8575885-8578421 GCF_000816755.2 Arachis ipaensis | reverse complement strand
TATATTTCGATTATATATAGTATAAATACAGAAAAATAAAAAAGAAATTAATTAAAGCAGATTTTTTATTATTTTAATATAAGATAATTAAAATTTTAAAAAACTTTTCTCCATATAGCAAGTGTTTTATTGCTCTATCTATAGGAACTTGTTAATTAGCTAAACTAACCAAGACACTTTCTAATTACTAAACTTGATCACATGATGAATAATACAAATTTATTAAAATAACTTCTTTTTTTTTTTAAATGCATGGTGTGAGCCAATATAGGCAACATTAATCTCAGGTAAACAATAATAATCATTAGAGCATTTTTCATATATAAACTTACGCATAGTTTCTGGAGTGCCATCCAGAAATATTAGCAGATTTCTTGAGAGCCTCTCTCCACTTGCTTATCTTGTCTCTGTTGGATTCACTCTCTGCAAGATCTCTTTCGTATTTAGCAAACGCCTTCTCAAAACTCCCACTTTGGTTCCGTATATCTGACGGATCTGTTCTATAGAAAACGGGTATAACAACCTGACCGTGATATTCCCTCCATTGAAGAATCTTGACGAGCTCTTCCAAGCACCACTTTGAGGTTGCGTAGTTTTCTGAGAAAACCACGATCGATATTAGCGAGCCCTCGATCGCTTTCTCGAGTGCTGGCCAGACTTCATCTCCTCTCTGGAGAAGACAATCCATGTATGCTCGGATTGTCTTGTTTGCCAGAGCGTTAAACAGATGGACAGTGAAAGTTTCGCGGGTGTCCTCACCTCTGAAGCTAATGAATACATCGTACTTTGTTGTACAGGAAGACGACGACATATTATCGAATTACAACTCTAACTATTATTGAGATTATTGCAGAGAGTAAATATGACATATAACATATATCACGCTCTTCTAGCTTCCTGTATCGCCTTTTAGATCTCTTTGGTCTTTGCATTGTACTAAGAAAAATATTTTGATTGCGTCTTATATATGGTCAACCATTGCTAAGTCTTTGAATCCAACGAACTATTATACTACCAAGTACCAACTTGACACTAAACAAAATAATAATACAAATTAAACATCATTTTCCTTTCTTGTTAAATATTACGAGGAGAAGAAATAATATGAATTAAGTCCATTCCTTAAATCTGCTGTATCCAATTTTCAAGTCATCCTGTGACACTGGAAGAAGGAAATTGCCGTCAACCAATTAATTGGAAAAAAAAAAAAAACTGAATAAAAATATTAAAAAATGCAAGCGGTTGAATGAGTTATGCAGCGAGCAAAGCACACGGCATGTGCGGCCGTAGATTCTGTAAAAAAAATTTCGACTCAAGTCAGTAGTGTATTTTTTAAAGTAAAGCAACAGAACTTAAAGTATTACAATTGTGAATTGTATTTGTTTATCTGCTCTCTTTAGTCGTGTTAGCGCTGCTATTTATTGTTGTTATGGGTAACTGATCTCTCACCCTCAATTCCGAACTTTGAGCTGATTGCGATATATATGGAGATAGTTTGTGTAGTGGACTGTTATTTATTTTAAAAATGTTTGAATATTAATCCGAGATAAAATTGCGAGTCATGGAACAGTAATACTTTAGTTTTTCCATTCAAAATTAAGCAAGAAGAAGGAATATTACATTACTAACAACTTATTATTTTTTTTCAATATTTGTTTAATATTTTGAGTAATTCTCCACGTTCAAGTAATTTTACATTTAAGTTTATCCAAATGATTTGAATTATGTGTTTTTTCTTCTTTTCTTCGTTCCCGATGTTACTTTTTCTTTTTCTCTTTTTTTTTTGTATTATTTTTCAATTTCGTTATCGTCGTCACCAACAACACCTTTTCTTTTTCCTCTTCCTCCTCATTCTCCTATTAGAATTTAGTCTCCTCCTTTCTTTTCATCCTTCTTCTCCATCATCATCATCATCATCATCATCATCGTTATTGTTATTGTCTTCTTCTAATACGTATCATCGTTATCGTTATCATCGAATTCGAATTTATATAATGGACAATTTTCGGTTCATTTGGTATTATATAATGGTTTCGTTTTGAGCTAATTTTTTATTCATTCGAGACGCATGTGTTTCTGAATTCAAATTTATATAATGGATAAATTTCGGTTTATTTGGTATTATACAATAGTTTTGTTTTGATAATATTTTCGATTCATTCAAGACGCAAGACGCAGGTATTTTTGAATTCGAATTTATATAATGGACCATTTTCGATTCATTTGGTATTATACAATGGTTTCATTTTGATAATATTTTCAGTTCATTCGATAATCAGAATCAATAAAGATATTAGCAATAAAATGTTGGTGTTGTTGGTGTTGTTGGTGAGGACGATAATGATGATGGAGGAGGAAGAAAAAAAGGAAATAAAAAAAATTCAAATAAAAAAAAACAGGAAGAGGAGAAGATGGATGTGGTGGTACTGCGGTGGTGACAATGACGATAATGAAAAAAACGATGAAGAAAAAGGAGAAGGAAAAGAAAAAGAAGCAGCAGGCCAGGAGAAGGAGGAGAAGGAGAAAGAAGAAGAAG
>NC_029793.2:8545931-8575823 GCF_000816755.2 Arachis ipaensis | reverse complement strand
TGAAAAATTAGTATTTAACCTCAATTTTTTATATTCTCTTACTTTCCACATAAATTACTCCATTTTTTAATATTAATATTAATTTTTTAATAGTTATAAATTATTGAGAAATAGAAGTGTTAGCTCCTTGATAATATAACAAAATTCAGTTAGTAAACTAAATCACTTATATTTGTTAGTCAGTTAGAGAAATTAGCTTAGTAATATAGAATAGAGGGTTAATTATATAGTGTAGATAATTAGCTATTAATTAAGCTTATTATGATGTGTATATAAAGAAAGTTTGTATCTAATGTAAGTGTGATTCATTATTCTAATAAATCAGAATTCATCTAAAAAGCTCTTAAAATTCTGTTCTAGCAACCTCCTCTCTTTCACCAAATCATCATCAAATTCTTCTTCTGCTATATGAGACAAAACTTTAACATGGTGCGGTGAGCGTAGACAATTGCAGAGATCTGTGAGTACCTTCCACCATTCAAGGTTTAATTGCTTCGTGAATTCTGATCCTATGGTTCAAACCCAATTTCGACGAACACACAGGAAAGAACGATGGATCAACCAAATCCAGAGAATAAAAAATTCACTGTGTCATATTTTCAGAAATTTGCGAAAATGATGGCACAATTCTCATCGTTTCAATCACAAGTTGTGCAGTGACCAAAAAACATTCTCGATTTCAATATCCAATATCAAAGAACCACAATCTTATGAGCAAGCAATTGTGCATGACTGCTAGAAAGAGGCAATCAAAACCGAATTCGATGCATTGGAGGGAAATAAGACTTAAAAACTGACTAAACTTCCACCCAGAAAGAAAGTGATCGGCTGCAAGTGTGTATTCAAGACAAAGTTCAAAGTGGATGGCAGCGTTGAGAGGCACAAGGTCTGACTTGTAACTAAAGGTTTTACTCAAGTTCAAGGCTTTGATTATTTCGACACTTTCAATCTTGTGATTAAGATGACTACACTACGCATCATGCTGGCTTTGGCAGCTAAGAAGCATTGGCACGTTCACCAACTTGATGTTAATACTGCATTTCTGCATGGTGAAATTACTAGAGGACATTTACATGAAACTCCCACTAGGCCTTGAAACCCCCCATGGCATGGTTTGCAAACTTGAAAAGTCCCTTTATAGATTGAATCAGGCATCAAGGCAATGAAATTTCAAATTATGTTCTGTACTCCTCAGTTCAGGTTACACGCAGTCAAAGGCTAATCATTTGTTGTTTACCAAGAATTCATCAGGTTCTGGCTTTACATCAATATTGGTCTACGTTGATGATTTGATATTAGCTAGGGATGATATGCAAGAGATCAAATTTGTGAAGTTGCTGGATGAAAAGTTCAAAACTAAGGATATTGGGAACTAAAGTTTTTTTGGGCTAGAGGTGGCTTGAAACAGCCAAGGAATTTCATTGTATCAACGAAAGTACACCTTAGATTTATTAAAGGAGTACGGATTACTAGATGTAAGACTAGCTGCCACTCCCATGAACTACACAACATCACTCTCGAAGTCATCAGTGGTTTCTTTGGATGATCTCCAACCTTATCGAAGATTAATTGGTTGACTCATATATCTCACCAACACTAGGCCTAACATTTGCTTCACTGTTAGCAAATTAAGCCAGTACCTAGATTGTGCAATGGATGCTCATTTTAAGGCTACCCTACACATCCTTCGATACCTTAAACAAGCTTCATCCAAGGAAGTTTTCTTCCTAAATCAATCAAATTCTGACCTCACCGGTTATTCAGATTCAGATTGTGCGACGTGTTCGAATTCGAGAAGATCCATGACAGGTTACTACTTCTTTCTCGGATCAGCCCTAATATCTTGGAAAAGCGAAAAAGCAAACTACTATTTTTTGCTCCTCACCAGAGGCAGAATATCGAGCTCTAGTGGCAACCACTCGTGAAGGTTTATGGATGACTTATATCCTCAATGATTTCAAAATTCACCAAAAAAACCAATCACTTTATATTGTGACAACCAAGAAGCTCTCCATATCACCGCAAATCCAGTTTTTCATGAAAGAACCAAGCATATAAACATTGATTGTCATGTGATTCATGACAATATTCAAGAAGGTGTCCTTAAACTTCTGCTAATATTTTCAGCAAATCAAACTACCAATGTACTTACTAAATCACTTGCTCCATGACCTTTTTCAACCTTTTATTCCAAACTTGGCTTAATATATTTTCACACGCCAAGCTTGAGGGGGGATGTTGGAGAATAGAAGTGTTAGCTCCTTGATAATATAACAAAATTCAGTTAGTAAACTAAGTCACTTATATTTGTTCTGGATTTGGAAGTTTGGAGGTAGCAACGCACGAGAAGGCAATGCAAGATTGATAAATAGAAGAGTGGCTCTTGCTCTTGCTCTTGCTCTTGCTCTTACTAGATTTCAAAGCTCTTGCTCTGCCTGCAAAAAATGTTGTCCATATTCCAGAAGGGTGCTTATTTCAGCGCTATAACTACCAAAGCTGAATGTAATTTTAATGAAAAACAACAATAAAAATTGACTTCAATAATTAACAGAATTGGAAATTTCAATAATGGCATAGCAAAATCACACAAGTGCTAAGATAGAGAGCTTCAATCACAGAATAATCTAAGTTCATCCCATGACAAGGATGAAATTACCACACAATGCTAAATGAAACTTCCAAATTATAAAAACAAAATCCGTATTCTATTGGAACATATCTCAATAACATAATAGTTAATTGAATTGAAGGCAAAATCTTCGATCTAAAATCGAAGTGAATTGAATTGAAAAAAAAAAGGGAACATTGTGATAATCTTCGGAAGGGACAACTATAGCATCAAGAAGGAGAGAGTAAGAATACATTAAAGAAATGAACTTAGAAAGAAAGTTAGGAGAATAGTGGAACAAAATAGAAGCAGAGCAGTTTCAAAAAAGGAAGAGGCAGAGTTACCAGTGAATCTGTTTCGGCGACGGTTGTAACTGGTGGCGGCGTGTGCGATGGCGACCTCCTCTCCCTATTCGGACCCTAATGGCGACGGGAACAGGGTGCGACGGCGACGGCCTTGACCCCAATCGACGGCAACGACGGCAGCAGAGCAGGACGGTGCGAGAATGGACCTCCTCCTTCTCGCCTGCGTTCATCGTCTTCTGCTTCTCCTTCACTCTTCGTCGTTCTTCTCCTTCGTGAGCATGCGCACTCCCTCTCTTCGCGAACTCTCTCTCTCTCTCTCTCTCTCTCTCTTCGGCTTCAGTGGTGACGACGGCAAGCTTAGTGGTGGCGGCGGTGGCAAGACGCGATGGTGAAGACCCGCGATGAGGACGACGACGGCGCTAGCTTCACGGTGAGCTGATGCGATCTCCCTCTCTCTTCACGGTTCTTTCTCTTGCGGTTCTGGCTTTCCGACGGCACGGCAACGCGACAGCGACGGCGGCGGCAAACTCAACAGCGCCGGCCCGACTCCTTCCTCCCTTCCCTCTTCTTCTCCCTTTTCCCTCTTTTCTCTTTAGGTTTCTCTTTTGCTTTTTTATGCTGTTGCTGAGTGTTGTTGTGTTTTTGGGAAGGGGGAGATTGAAATATTGCCCCCAAAAAAAGCTAAATTAGCTTCGGTTCTAAAAAATTCGTGGCAAAATCTTATTAAATAGCTGCTCTTCCAACTTTCACCACTAAAACGGCTAGAAAATCACCAGATAGCTGCGGTTGTGAAAACAGCTACTAGTTGTCCGCAACTATCTTCCGTTTTTGTGGTAGTGCAAATAGAGAAATTAGTTTAGTAATACAGAATAGATGATTAGTTATATAGTGCAGATAATTAGCTATTAATTAAACTTATTTTATGATATATATATAAAAAAAACTTGTATATAATATAAGTGTGATTCATTAATCTAATAAATCAGAATTCATCTAAGAAGCTTTTAAAATTCTTCTCTAGCAATCTCTTCTCTCTTACGAAATCATCATCAAAGTCTTTTTCTATTATCTGAGACAAAATTTCAACATAAATTATTAAATTAAAATTTAATTTATTTTTTCTTTCATACTTACTCCTCCTTATATTTACTTTATATAAATCAAGTAAGCTTCTCACATTCTTATTCTTTAATTTTTATATCTAAAAAATCTCATACCTCTTTTTCTTTCTTCCTCAAGCAATGCAAGATGCTGAAAATGAAAGGAATTTGAAAATAAAGACATGAGTACACCTATTATAACTTATAGACGAATGTCAAATTAAATACTACCGTCAGCATTTTCATTAAGGACATCCAGCAAGCATACATAAATGTAATTAAATAACAAAGGAAAGACTATTAGTATTATGAATAGCACTGCCAAGAAGATGAGACGGCCACGGTTAGCATTAAATTAAGGAAAGAATGGAAGGTCACTCATGTATGTCACCTATTCAAATCATACTGCATTAGTGCCATGTGATTTATAAGCAAATTTCCAGCCACCAAGTACAAGAAATTTACCTTATATATGGCTACACTTTTTATTAATTTGTTATGCTTATAAAGTATAGCCTTTTCTAATAATAGGGTATGCTTGGACTGCCTTTCATGTATTTTTTCTTTTTTGTGTACTTTCCATTTTATTATTTTTATTTTTTATTAATTATTGTTAAACAAAAAAAAAAAGTATATAAAAGAGAGATACAAAAACAATGCATATGATATTTCTTTTTCTGATGTTGCCTTTGTTAAAAGAATTTGTCAACAATATTTTGGTATCAGTCAATTTTTTTAGTTTGATATAACTTTGACTGTATTTTGCTTACCAATCACGCATGCTAAAGAGAAAATTGTTATATTCGTTGTGAAAATGATGATACTTTGTATCGAATACTAAAAATTATCTTATTCTAAATGCGTAAGCATAAATTATTTGGCTTAAAATGGAAAAATGAAATGTAAGATTTGAGAGCACAAAATGTAAAAAAAAAACAAAAAACAAAAAAACAAAAAAAAAAAACAAAAAAACAAAAAAAAAGGAGTTAAAACTTGAATGCTGATTGTAAAGGGCAGTCCCTATCAGACAGACTCGGTAAAATCTTTTAAAAATATTCTGACCAACTTTCACCATATATTTTATCTAGTTGTTGCCTCGGATTTTTGAAATTCTGAATCTCTTATGTCTTGATTACCGTGTGAAGCAAGTTTTCATTACTTTGTTCGTTATTATTCATATTATTATAAGTAGAATGCATGCCTCTTGTTCAACCCTTCAATTATTTATTCCATCATCATGAGTTGATTGTTGAATTTGTTGTAACCTTCTTCAGAGGTGCATTGAACATACTACATAAACGCCACAACGATGGAGCAAGATAAGGATACATTCCTAGCCATCCAACTAACTCAAACCAACAATTAACAACGCAAACTTTAATTAAATACCAGTTTTATTGAACCAAAAACAAAAAAGCTGATTTTGAATGGTTGTTTTAACTTGTTTGAAATCCCCCACAATATCAAGCATCGATCTTTCACGCCTTGAGCATTTGTCGATAAGGAACTGCGTTTGCCTTCACAGCTTGATCCTCTGTGTTCTTCTTTTACCCTTTCACTCGAATGGCAAGTATGAATATCATCAAATAGTATGTCGATGGTGCTTGGAAGACTGTGATAACAAGGTTGGATGCACAAGAAGGTGGTATTATAAAGATATTGCGGAGTTGAATTCGGGTCATGTTTATCTATGGTATGAAGCATCATGTGACAAGATAATTGAGGCAGCCAAAAAAGACTATCATTGATTTGGAACTTGTTTGTTTGATTTTTGAAGTTTGATGTGGAGCTTATTTCTTTACCTATATTTTAGGTGGAATAAAGTCTCACAAATCAAGAGTTATCCATTGTGAAACTATCATCTTCTTCTGTGAAGGATTACCATCATTTTATACTGATTATGCAACAATTGTTGGATTTAAATGAAAGAGACGATCCATTAAGTGAGACAAGAATGAAAAAATAACATAGCATATTGCCTGTGTATCATATATTTGTTCTCTGAAAACAATGGTGAACTTGAAATTATGCATTTTTTCTTTCCGTTGAAATTATGCATTTTAATGGTTCCATTCTAACATTTGCATGTGGAGTAACTGTGCATTCTAGGTCGTTGTCCTTTATTAGTTCCTGTATCAAAACTTCAAGAGTGTATACAATTCTTCTAGACTTTGTCTATCCTTATCAAGATCATTTGCTTGATCATGTACCCACTGTCTTCATCAAAGTTAAAAAAAATCCTAGAAAAATAAATTCAAATTGTTAGTAATTTGTGAACAAAAATCACTTTTTGATGACTAATATATATATATATGAGTACTTTTGATATATACTTTTAAAAGCTATTAGTTGATCCTTTATTGTATCAAAAACTTACACCAAAAACATGGTGTTGTTAACTATATATCAATGCAGTCAAGGAAAACCAAGCAAGTTCAGCACTAAGGAATATTCAGGCAAGACAGAACACATATATATATCATGATCAACTCTAAAACTTACGTCTACTAAAATAATCAAATTTGTTATCAAATTATTAATGCATAAATCACCACCAAATTAAGAAAGTCAACTTCAGCACTTAGCATCAGTACCAATACATTATTTTCAATAACTGAATTGCAAACAAAAGCCTTGTTAAAAAGGTTTTGAAAGTGGTAATTAACTTTTCAACTTTCCTATTCTTTGAATTCCAATCAAAACCATAGTCCATAGCTAGAAGCAAAACCAATAGAGCGAAATAGCGAATCAAGCTAAGAACATACCAGATAGAGAAAGAGAGCACGCATGAGGGATGAGGAAGCAGACAAAAAGGTGACATCAAGAAGGACTCACAACCTAGAACAGCTAGGCGACATGACTGCATCAATTAAACATAAAAATTGAATCAGAATCATAAACAGAAACCAAAATCAGAAACAATAAGAGCAAGCAAAGTGAGGAACAAACCCGAAGAGAGGCACACGTCAACGCCGCGGCAAGGTTGTTGGTGGGTGGCGGGAGCAAGTGGCCTGGATTTCGGGCCAATAAAACTAAATATTAAGTAACATTTTTTTATAAAATGTTAGTAAATGGGTTTAATTTTTATAAAAAGTTTACAAAAACTGTCACCTATTCCTAATTTCATAAATAAAAAAAATTCTTAGTACTCTGAAATCGAATCCACCATCACTCTCAGTCTCATTCTCAGTACTCTGAATTTTTCAATTTCGCTCTGCCTCCTCAATATCTCAGTTCTCTGAATCTCTCGATCTTGTTCTACCTCCTCAATTTTTTTTTTGCCTCTTCTCGATCTCTCGCTCTGCCTCGTCGATCTCATGCATGATTCAATCGCAGACTCAATCTCATTCCAGTAAGGTAAGATTTGAAATCATAGGTGATTCTCTTCAAATTCCTAGGGTTTGATTTTCATAGTTGTAGCTGATTCTTCAAATCTCTTCAAGTCGGAAGAGTCTGAGTTTAGTAAAAATGAACTAATTCTCTCTTCAAATCTGTAGAAGTTTTAATCCAATTAGCTCCGTGAGAGTTGAATAGCTAATTAATCTTAATGAATTTGTTGACTCGTGATCTAGCAGGTCAAATTAAAGGAGATGTTTAATTTGAGGAGGTAGGAACCCTAAAATTGATTGCGATGGGGCGAGGAAAGATTGGGATTCGAAGGATCGACAATTCAACGAGCCGGCAAGTAACATTTCGAAGAGAAGAAATTGATTGCTGAAGAAAGGTAAAGAATTATCCATTCTCTCTGATGCTGAAGTTGGATTGATTGTGTTCTACAACACTGGCAAGCTTTATGAATATACAAGCACCAGATAATTAATTAATTAATTAATTAAAACTATTAATTAAATATCTATAATTACTTAGTCTCCTTCTTTTCTCTTTGATTTGTGGATTGAGTGTGCTTAGTTATTTTATTTATTTGGTGATTTCCACAGGAACTTCCATTATTGATTTTTTGGTGATTTTAGGATCCAGTGACAGGAATTCCGACTTGGCATCAAAAGGCCACAATCTCTTCTAGTAATGTAAGCGCGGACACAATTCAAAATTTGTCTATCAATTAGCTTTTGATACAGAATACTTGAGTTTTGATACAACTTGATGATAAAAAACCTTTAAATTGTATATTTGTGTGATACATACATTTAAGTGTCTTTTGAATGGCTGTGCAATACTAGATCTGATTTTTGTGTTGGCTGGGTACATTGTTCAATAGGTATGGGTTTAGTAAAGAAGTTGTTGAATGTCCTGGTATGTTTCTCATACCAAAAAGATCTTTAAACTTTTAAGAGAAAAAATATTGTGATTAATTCTTCATTATTTTGTTACTGAGAAATGCAATGTACTTAAGGTGAGTAAAAAAATATATATTCTGCTAAAGAAGAGGAATATACAAAGAAAATAAGGGAACTGGGCCCATTGACATCAGATGCATTTGAGACGTAAGGCTTTTCTTGATGATCATTTCTTTTTTATTTCAATTTTGGGACATAAATAAAGTTTTTATTTTATTTTTTTAATTTTCTTTTAAATGATCAAGAAATCTGCCATATTTTAAATAATGCAGAAGATATGTGCTGTTACAGTCATAGGTTATTTCCTTGCAGTTTGTCATTATCTCTATAGTTTTGTTTTAGCTAACTTTATTGCACCTTCTTAGGTACAAAAGGAGGAATATCAAAGAATTGCATAAAGCGTTGCACAGGTGCCATGATCAACTGCAGCAGTTCAGTCATGTAAACAAGAAAGCGCTTGACCAGTATATAAATTTTACAGAACAACGAGAGGAACTTCAGAAAAGGCAAGCTGAACTTGATGCAGGAGATGAGGTAATTGTCTGGCCTTTTGGTTGAAATGGTTCTTTATAATTCACATTAAGGTGGGTGATTACCTGACAGCTAAATGCTTGATATACATTGCTAGTTCCTGTTCTGCACTATAGCATCTAAAAGATTTGGTACAACTGATCTTTCATGGCATCTGATTGTTGATATTTTTATTTCTCCCTGAAAATGGTGGTGATATTTTGATTTGTCCCTGAAAAAGGTGTTGTTAACCACTTGCATATATATGAAATAAATTTTTTCCCTTTTTATATTTTTGACTGCTTTTATTTTCTTATGGGAGTTGTATTCCAGTACTAAGGTTCATTTTGAATGTGAAACATCCAAACCCAGCTTTTGCATTTTTTTTTTTTGACACTGGTCTATACAGCATCACTAAATTATTTGAGTTCTCTGTCACTGGCATTGAGTAATTGCAGAAAATTAGAGAGCTAATATCTGTACTTGATCAACGGAAGGATGAATCAATAGAGCGCACTTTCAAAGGTGTTGCTAGGCATTTTCGAGAAGTGTTTTCTGAACTCGTACCGAGGGGTCATGGTCATCTGGTTATGATGAAGAAGAAGGTTTGTGATTGTTAAATCTTTATCTGGTTTGTGAAAGGATCTTGCTTTCTAGCGTGTTAT
Organism: Arachis ipaensis; assembly: GCF_000816755.2. Lineage (NCBI taxonomy): Eukaryota > Viridiplantae > Streptophyta > Magnoliopsida > Fabales > Fabaceae > Arachis > Arachis ipaensis. Next base: position 8,566,337 of record NC_029793.2, on the reverse strand, counting down.
ATAGGATCATGCTTTTATCTCAAAGTGATTTCTTACTTTCTCTTCTGCGGTGCTTGATTATCAATTTTTTATGTGAAATTTGTGAGAAGTGAACTATCTCAATTGAAGTTATTTTTTTCTTTTTTGGTTATTGTAATTGATATTTTGTATCCATTCCTTTCCCTTAGGAGGGTGGTCACGATGATGATGAGGATGATGAGGTTGGTCCTCGTGAAGCAAACCCAGAGGGTAGAGTAGAAAAGTACATTGGAGTGAAAGTGAAGGCAAGTGCATTTCTGCTGTGCCCTTTTTACTTATGATTTAAATGTTTTTGCCAGTTCATTTATTGGTCTAACATTGCAGGCAAGTGTACAATTTTTTTGTTTGATGTGCATCAGGTGAACTTGATTGACTGGTTTGAGGGAATAGTAATAAGTCATCACAGCGATGAGCTAGTCAAACGGATAAATACATTTTTCTAGGATTAGTATAAGGACTAAGTTCTTTATGTATATAGTATATTTTTTCTTTTCTTTTTTATATGGAATGTTTATAAAGTTTAAGTGTTATAAGTATTTTTTCTTTTTCCATTTTATTTACATCATAAAGAAAATTTGTACAATGATTATTGATTAATGAAAGTGGCTATAAAAATTTTATTTTGTGAATTTATGAATTTAATGAAATATTTCATGTTGTAGTAATTAATTTTAGTATATTTATATTATATATAATATAAAATAAAAAATAAAAAATAGTATAATATAACTAAAAAAATGTTACTAAAGATCTTTTGTAACATTTTTTAAGTGTTACAAAAAATATCTATGGTAATATTTTTTGAAGTGTTACAAAAAATATCTATGGTAACATTTTTCTAAATGTTACATAAAATATCTATTGTAACATTTTTTAAGTGTTACAGAAAATATCTATGATAACATTTTTCTAAGTGTTACAAAATATATCTATCGTAACATTTTTTAAGTGTTACTAAGAAATGTCTATTGTAACATTTCTCATAATATTACTATAGAAGATCTATTGTAATATTTTTATTAAATGTTATTAAATCTTTAGAAAAATGTTAGTGAAACTATTTAGTAACATAGGGTATATTTAACATTTGTTAAAATGTTACTAATATACATAGCTAACATTTTAATATGATTTGGTAACATTTTTTAAATGTTAGTAAAAGTCAATTATCTAATAGTGACTTGATGTAGCTTCTTAAGAAGCAACTAAGTTTACCATTTGATCTAGGCCTCAGCTGCATGCTTTATGTCATCTAATTGTGCCAAAACGTTTCTATGGGCCAAAGAGATAAACTGCATCTTATATTGTTATATTTTAATTCCAACATGTTGGCTTTAGCTGCACCACCCAAACTGTTGTTAAAACCGCCGCAATCCAACCATTCAGCGGTAGTTAAAAAACAACCACTAAAGGACAGCCAGTGGTGTAGTGATAGCATTTGATTGATTATTACTTGGCTCTTGTAACCAAGATCACTTTGACTAGTCTTCTATAATCTTATATAGTTTGTTTTTCCTTCTCCATCCTAATACAAATTTCTGTTGAATGTACGCTGGTTCTTACAGTATTTATTTTCGCATCAAAGTTATGTTTTCTTATTCATTTTTCCATGTCTCCAGGAAATTGATTATGCATTATAAATCCTTCAAATGGTTGAGCTTTTGTGTTATTGTGTGTTATTACTCAATCCTGACACAATCTTTATTATTTCTATAGTGTGCAAAACAATTACAGTGTAAAGAACACTACTTAGGAATATATTATGTTTTGTTGTTGTTATTTTGTTGAAACATTTTGGTGTATTTTATTTTTCTTTTTTGTATTTTTTTCACCTACTAATAAGAGACTTTAAGTGACTAGTACACCACGTATAACAATATAATACAATACAATACAATTAATATTATACTTTAAAAAAAATAACCATACTAATTTAATTATTGTTAATACAAGAGAAGAAAAAAATAGTAAAATACTTCATATTCATTTACACCAATTATTTATATCATATAGTAAAAAATTACATAGATTAAGTAACAAGTTCACATACTCTTTTGAGATCAACTTTTCAATCTAGATTGACTCAAATAAGAATTTGTGATGGTCTTCTTATAATAAGCATCTGGAGTGTATCTGATTCAGGATATTTAAACTTGTTAGTCACGACATTAAAAGATATCTAGATGTACCCCGATATTAAAATGCAAAATATAAAAAAAAAGTTGCATTTAGCATTACCCGTTGTCAGACAATTCTCTTGTTTCATTACTTTCTTTGTTGACCTCCAGTGTGTCATCTTCATCATCATTTTCATCGCCGTCTGATGAAAACTCATCATCAGATGGTTCAGACCCAGACAGCACCATCACATCAGGTGATGAAGGCTCAACATTCTTGTTATACTTTATGTGGAACACTCTATATATGTTATTAAGTGTTTCTTGGTCTATTAGGTCAGCTACATAAGAGTTACGATCGAGGTGAATTTGAATGGGTTGGTTCATGTGATTTCATAGTGAAATAAAAAAGATTCTAAAACCGACATATCTAAATTGCACACATGTCCCTCTATTGACAAAATAGAAAATTCTATTATGTTCAAAGGAGTTGTCAGTTATAAGCAGTTGATCATTGTTTCTTTTCAGCTCTAGCACCAAGCAATTATCGAGCTCATCAATCACATAGAAGGTTGACCCTAATTCTTCTCCATAAGTTGATACAAAACTTGGGAGAAGAGCTCTCTCACCCTATATTCGATTTTATTGCTAAAGTTAATTCATGTCTAACAAAGCATGGTAAAAATGCATCACATAATATTACATAATCATTTAGGAAAGAGGAGTATGTACATAAAAATAAAATGCCATTATAATCAACATCATAAAAATAGGTAATTAACCAAAAAACATGAATTAGGTGTTACTGAATGTCCAAAGAAAAAAATACCGTAGTTTTGAAAGAAACACTGAAAGAGGATTTACTATTATCTTGATGCACTGTGAAAACAAAACATTCTACGTAAACATCCAATCATGTTTTTCCATATCAATAAATGCTGAATTTTCAAAGTCACTATCATTATATATGAGAAAAATATAGGTAGACAATGAAAATACTAAACAATGTGAATAATGGATATATCGGATGTTCATTTTACTAGGTGTGCAGATGGTTATTCTAATATTAAAATTTATGTGGGTATAATTTGAAGGTATAGTGTGTTTTGATTTGGTTAGTGGTTGTTCATATTGTTCAAGAAAGTTATTGATTAGTAAACATTGTATTTATTTATTTTGAATGTACATTGATAATTTATCAAGATTAATCTTTTATAAGCACCTCGCAAGTCTATTAGAGTTGGTGTAGTCTACACACATTTCAGATTAAAAAAGTCAGGTATTCAGAGTTAGCTAATCAAAGTTATCTAACACGCAAAAGAAAGTAGCAAAAGGAAGAAAGTGGAAAGGTCACTAATTGAATATAAACTAAAAATAAGGCATTCGAAATTAAAGATTTAACCCACCTCTTTAATGGGTTAACATGCATGATATAATATTGCACAATATATTTGGTTACCTGCCTATTGAAAAGTCGAAATTTTAAAATCTATTCTTTTTCCTTGTGCCAATGTTCTTGGGTTGCTACAAACCTCCTATTAGGACAAAATGGTATTATTAGAGGTTAACACTGACACTCTTTAAGCAACGAACCAAGTAACTAAATATACAAAAAAAACCCAATTAATGAACATTATAAACTGTTATCGAAAACTTCATCCCTCATTGATTACTGATTTTTAACAATAGTAAATATGAGTAAAAAGTACTACCACTCTTTAATTAGTTACTTCTGAAATCCAAACAAACATGAAGCTATCAACAACATTAAATAACACAGGAAATGCAACTTATTACACTATCTTTCTATAATAATGCTCGATTCCTCCAACTAAAATCCAAGAAATCACCTTACAAAACCACTATACAATACATTTTAGAGATTTTGAAACTTATGAAATGTGACCCAGATATAAATGAAAAGACAATAAAATTGAATTAGAACGTGAGAAATATCCGACAAAGCATCTAAGAAAAATTATAGATAGCATAACATAAAAATTCAACTAACATTAAAATTTTTACAATTTAATGTGAAGTACATTGAATAAAAAAATAGATCATACTTCAATGAAATCCAAAATGCAACAAAGAAAACAAACCTAAATATCAGGTTAATAAATAAAATAGCAAGATATTTTATTTTATTTTTTTATTGTATTTTTCACCTACTAATAAGAGACTTTAAGTGACTAGTACACCACGTATAACAATATAATATATATACACTACAACAAATGCGCTACCTAGCAGCAGTTTTTTTTATGATTAGCGGCGGTTTTAAGCCGCCGCAAAATCAAAGGCCGGCGGTTCAGTGGACCGCCATGGATATGGGCGCCGGGATTGGGTTTGTTTACTACAAATTTAAAAAAAAAATTGGATTTTCCTTTTAAAAAATATTGATTTTTTTGTTTAATTTCAAAGATATATTTTTTAGCCTTTTTTTAGATTTTTTAATATTATAAATCTTAATATTTTTCATCTATTGAATCTAAATTTGTGGCAAAAATAACAAAATTAATTGGAAAATAAAATAATATATTTATAAAAATATCAACATAGTAAATCTCTTGCTAAGAACTAATGAAGTAAAACTGTAAGCATAAGCCATGTGAAGCATGCTTGGTTACCCTCAATCAGATGCATCACATAGGCTTTATATATACTCTCCCATACTTTTATAACACATTATGAATCTAAACATGAACTAGGTGAGGTACTAATGATGCATGTATATTACTTTAGTTAATTATATTTCTATCTCACTCCCAGGTTTAACTAATAGCCAAGAACATTGTTCTTATTTGATACAGTATGTAAATTTCCTATGTACAATGATGGAAACAAAGGAAAAATGAAAGAAAACAGATAAATTTAAAGCTCAGAACTAAGACAAAACTACACACATATTACAATATTCGTGCATTTTAAAACTATCCAATCGATGCTTGTCTAATGATGAAAAACAAACAGATCACTCTTCGTCTGATTCAGAATCCTGAACCTGCAGCCTCTTTTGTCCTTCGATACGATTTGGTTCCCTTCTAAACGGTAGAATGATACTCCTAACCATTTGATTTGCTGATAGGGTATACAGATAACATGAGCAAAGAGATCTCTTATGCGAAAAACTAACAAATTAAAACATATCTTTTATATGAAAAAAAAAATTTAATCCATTATGATGATCAAAACCACAAGACTACTTTCTATGTAGGGGTACATAAATCCTACTCTGCAATCACTTTCGAAACTCCTAGTTAAACTATGTGCTTAAATCTACACTACCATATTCCAATCACAAGTTCACAACAAATCTACTGAATTTAAACAAACACAGAACAATAAATAGAAAAATTAAATCAATTAAAATAGCTCCTGTATGCTTAACTTTCATTTAACCATTTTGTTCCTTTCAAAACAACAGATTGGCTGTATTGCATTGAAATAGGAGATCAAATGGTGTAAATAGAGCTACAGAGTTTACATGCATACCTGTCACTAACATGTTCATCCGTAGAGATCTTGCAAGTTAGAATTCCACCTGGTGTGCAATGACAGATTCACTCTGTGGAAAGGAAGGGGAAACATATTTTTGTTTTCAAAAGAATATAAAAGAAATAATGCATTTCCAAATTCAAATGATAACAAAATTAACAAATAGATTTTTACCATTTCACCATACACAACATCGACAACTTGATCAAGTCTAGCTTGCTGCCTCAACAGGAATGGATGCAAATGATCGGTATATAGTTGTTTTGCACCCTGTTCAACAAGCAGCATGTGGTTTTGTTAATTTATTACTACCCAATATACTGGAAATGTTATCCCGTAGAAGAGGATAGCTAAAAGAGAAGTAAAATAGCATAATACAATATATCCTGTTCAAGAGCTAAAAAAGATAGTATTAACTAACTAACTAACAAACGAAGCAAATTCTCTTAAAACACGGCAAAGAAAGCAGTAATGTGCAGACGTTTGATTAAGCTTATATTAATAGTAGGAAGCTGTAGCGAAACAAGAAATGCAAACTTCATGTGGTAATAGAGTAGAAAGCAACCCCATCTCCCTGTTCTCTGCAAAAAACACACAATTGTTACTTCCCTTTTAACTTTAAGGTATAGCATAAATTTACCTTGCCCAAAAAAGTAACGAAAGCTAGAGAACATCAATTTTCTTTTCTGAAATACTTAAGCATCAATTTGACAAAATGATAGCACAAGATATAGTTAATAGATTTTTGCAAACATTTCTGCCACACTAAAAGATTTCTGCAAAATTTGACTCGTGTGCAAAATTTAAGAGACTAATTTGAACATTTACTCTTGAAAATAAGCATGTTCACAAGATTTTTTAAAAATTAAAAAAAATGAGCATTTTTGCTATTAAATATCAGAAAATAGGGAGTTCAATTAAGTATTAATTCAAACACGCCTGAGTCCAAGAGTAGTAATAACTTACAAGACATAGCCGATTTTGCCATTTGGCAATGCCATCAGAACCATCCAGCTAGGAGCAACACCATATCCAGCTCCTGCAACACCTATTACCGAGCCATGCAGATTTCCAGCAAAGGCACCACCAAACTCAAGATGTGCAAGTCCAGGATTGTAGTCGTAACCCATATTGGGTTTTTTCTCAGCTTGAGGTTTGACAAGAACAACCTCGAGCAATTGACCTGAAGTTCCAATCCATCACAAAGAGGTGTATGTTTTAACATATGAGTCAGACAGAACCCAGTTTATAACTTTGAATCATAAAGAAGTACCATCAATTTCGTATTTCTCCGAGTCTTTTACGGCCTTTAATGCACTTGACCTCTCTGCATAATGGATGAAACCAAAATCACGCTTCCCTCCGGCTTTGCTAGGTGGCATGACTACTTTTGTTACTTCTCCATGACGAGAGAATAGTTCCTTGAATTGTTTGGTAGTAGTATTCTCAAGTATGTTCTTCACATAAAGAGCTTTAACCTGAGAATTCGCAAAAAACAGTTTTCTAGGTGTAAATATGATTTTATTTTCCCGTCTACAGTTTTTTACATTTGTTTTAGTCCGTCTTCTCTTTATTAGATTTTTGGCTCCCACCACTTAGATCTAATAATAAGTGAAAAATGAAACTAAAAAATATTTGTAAGGACCAAAAGTGAAATTGGCAATATTTTAAAAACTAAATTGTATATTCTAAAGTACTTATAAGGAACAACGGCAAAAATGTGTCCATGTGTGTGTCTAATATTAAAAAATGTCCTATATTTATATTTTATAGGGACTAAAAACATATTTAAACAAACAAAACAAATAAGTAAATTTATGGTTAGTTGATTAGTTCATTATTTATTATTATGGGTGACACAGGATTCCCTTTTATATAAAACCACTTATACCATCAAGCACATGTAAGTATATATTATCAGCATAGATTAGTTGAAGACTGCACCTTAAAGAGCTCAATAACTTCAACCCCAGGACCAACACCCTCGACTATTCTCAGATAGTGAACACTTCAAAGTTTTACCTTGTCACAGGAAAATCTCGACTTTGATTAAAAGATTAAAACTAATCATCATATAAGATTGATTGCAGAAAGCACCATGAATACCTTATATTTCTTATTGTGTATCTCTTCTATGGCGTTTTGTGCAACCTCTTTTGTTTTGAAAGCCACAAAAGCATACCCCTTACCTTCTCCACTGTCTCTGTCTTTCATCAATTGCACCTGAAAAAGTAACAACAAAAATAAACTTCTAACTAGATATTTTAGCTTTTCTCTCTCACTTGCCAAAAAATCTAGTCTTCCATAACACAATGCATTACTGCTATAGTGAAATTGGTAATTTTTCTGCAAACATTTCTGCTACACTAAAAGATCCATAAGCTGGAAACCATAAGAGAGATCCAACATTAGTATAAATACACACTTAAGCAAATGTTAGTATAAATATTTCTGCTACACATACCCATTTTACAGATAAAACCATCAACTCAATAAACTCTTACAAAAGCCCATAGATTAGAGGGAACTACTTCCTCACATTATCTACTGCTTGGTGATGCTGCTGCTGGAATACAAATCGACTTCTTTGCCTGACTTTTCCTAAACAAGTTTCACAACAACAATAACTACTTTTTACTTTTTGATTAGTTATCTCATAAATCTAAATCTAATTCAAATAGACACAAGAAAATATCTCTTTGGTATAGCTAGTTATTGATAGAACAGGAGTCTTCAGGTGGTTTTGTGTGAAAAGTAGTACTAATTGAAAACATAAGCTTACTTATTAATTAGTGTTGAAAGCTCCGTTAGTGATTATTGTTATAGTGACAACTACAATATCCTACTAGCTTTCTACTTTTCATGTGGATTAAATCCCCATGACAAGCCTCCATCATCAACTCTTCAACCCCATTAATCCATTTATTAATCAATTATATCTCACGAGGACAAAACCCATCATCATTTGAACAAATATATATAATAATAAAAAAAACCTATCTAACCGGGAGTGCGATCCTCATCATGCATGAAAAGAATCAAAGTAAAATAAAATGATCAAAATTAATTATTTAAAACAATCGTATCGGACCTTCGCTTATTAACAGGAGCTGAGATCTACACTATCACTGGTCCTGCATTGTCCACCAAGCAATAAGTAGAAGGCGGCTAAATTGAAACCAAATCAAGAAGAAGAGGTATAATGTGAACCAAAATTGAAATCTGAGACCAAATTGAAAGGGGGATGTTTTAGATGCCAATAATCTGAACCAAGAGTATGGGCATACCTAGGATCGATACTAGAGGGAGGAGAGAGCAGATCGGTGGTGGACCCACCAGCAGGGGGAAGCGCCACGCAACTGTTACTGATAGGCGGTGCTACACAGTGGCAAGGATTCACGATTGGAGATTTGTTTCGCACCTCTACTCCCAATCTTGTTCTCACCAAGAAAATAGGAAAGAAAAAAACACAACTGAAGAATTAGGGATGAGTGCTTACCAGAGACGAGAAGACGATCCAGCAGCAGGTCCAAACCGACAACGACGACGACGAGGGCAGGTCTGGGCTTGACGAAGAGGGAAGAGACAACATCGTGACCAGCAACCTGAAACGACCTTCTGGCGATGCAAGGAGATGCGCAGACCTTCGACGGCGAGAGCTGCTATAGGCGAGGGCTGCTTAAGATGAGAGCTTCCAGAGGCGAGTGCTTCGACGGCTGGAAAGCATAGGGAGTCAGGGCTGATGGTTAGGGCTGGTAGGGAGTGTATAACGCAAGAGAAGAGCGCGGTGAGTGCTTTTCGAAGGAAGAGTAGTATATATGATGGTGTTAGTATTTTATTAATAATAATAATAGGATCAAAGTCCTGATTAGTAGCGGTTGTTCAAGAAATAGCGGCTAATCAATCAGACTCTGCGGCACATGATGTCAATTGCTGCAATCTCTGATATTTGGTTGCTATCCTCCGCTTATCTTGTAGTGATATATATATATATATAAACAAAAATAATTAAGAACATATAAAAGGAAAAGGGAAAAATGGCAAACTTTTTAATGCAACAACGAAACAGTAAAAAATAACACAAATAGGTAGTGTCACGATTATAAATCATAGCCATAGCCTTCAAAATATGATCACGAGGAGTTCACCACTTTTAAAATAATAAATAAATAAATGTTTTTTAATTGTGACAATATAAGAAACGGATTTTTTCGTTTATAAAATAAAAAAATTATTTATTTCCTCCAAAACGATTTTTCAACTTTATTTTCGTAAATAAGAGTTTTTTTTTTGGAATTAACGTCAAGTTCACCGTCCCCCGGCGAACTCTATGATGAGTTCGCCACACTATATAAACGCCGTAGGACCATTGGTTTGTCACTTTCTTCTTCCACTCTATTCTCCAAAATTTCTCTGTTACTTTCTTCTTTTCTACCTTTTCGACCTCCGTGAAGTTTGTTGTGGACGACAATCTCAGTTCCAAGTTAGTAAATAACAGTCTATGTTCTTATGTTAAGTTGGTTTACTGTTTACATGTTAGATAAAATTGTTAGGTATAGATCGTTTGTTAGTTAGAATAATAGATTTATTGTTTATATGTTACTTAGGTAAACATACTTTTTAGTGTTGTTATGTTAGGTATATTATTTTATGTTACTGTTTTTTAATATAGTGGCTATGGATCATGATGTAAAAGAATATAGGAAAGTACATTATTAGATAATTTAGTTATTGGTATAGCATTGTGTCGTGAGTTAGAAGGTAATTAGGTGAGTACTAAAATTTAAGGTTGAGTTACTTATAAATTAATATGACGATGTCAGTTAAGTAGGTTAAGCTTAAAATTAGTAGGTTTATAAGCCATTTCTCATTTAGTTAATTTTTTAATAATCCAGTGTATGAATTTATTTTAGTAGATTGTATTTCGATGGAGCAGCAGTTATTGGGTTATGAGCATGAGATGTATAGACTAGATCAGGCTGAGCACATCGCTGGGAGGCTTGATCGTGTGGTATGATTTTTTAACCCCTTTTTTTTATTTTATTATAGTGAAGGAAAAGTGAACTTGCTATTATATGTATTGAAGGTACTGTTGTTTGTTAAAATTTTTTGTTTTTTCCGTTTGGTAGGCGCCTCGGATCTTGCGCACCTGACGGGACTTGATGACACGGCTGCCGGAGCAAATTAGGCCATATCTGAGACGAGCCGGTTTTGAGTACATCGCATACATGGTGGAGTTTGAGCATGATTGGTCACTCGCCTCGGCATTGATAGAGAGGTGGAGGCTTGAATCTCACACATTTCATCTATCATGCGGGGAGATGACCATCACCCTATAGGATGTGGCATATTAGTTGGGACTCCGGATTGATGGTGATCCTGTCAGTGGATGCATCGGTGGGTGGGAGCAGCACCATCAGGGACGGACCATTGAGGAGTTGTGTGAGCAGATATTGGGTGTTGTTCTGGCACATCTGGCGATGCTCTGTGGCCCGGGACATCTAGCGATACAGCCATGCCATCACAACAGAGCTCCACGACAACCGGCTACATGCATCAAGGTCCTCTAGGTGGGGAAGCCACCTGATATGCACCCGAGAGTCAGATACATCAGGGAAGAGGATACCTCCGATCAACTGCATGATATATCCTCTCGTATACCTCATTATCCGCTCCTCTGTGGCATCCTGCTCTAGCTCTCCACAAACCGTGTTGTGGAACCAAGTAAGCTTGACAGTCCACTTAGTCTGTGACTGTCTGTCCTCTGGGCCAGGAACAACACCCAATATTTGCTCACACAACTCCTCAATGGTTCGTCCCTGATTGTGCTACTCCCACCTATCGATGCATCCACTGACAGGATCACCATCAATCCGGAGTCCCAACTGATATGTCATGTCCTACAGGGTGATGGTCATCTCCCCGCACGGTAGATGAAATGTGTGGGACTCAGACCTCCACCTCTCTATCAATGCCGAGGCGAGCGACCAATCATGCTCAAACTCCACCATGTATGCGACGTACCCAAAACCGGCTCGTCTCAGATATGGCCTAATCTGCTCCGGCGGCCGTGTCATCAAGTTCCATCTGGTGCGCAAGATACGAGGCGCCTACCAAACGAAAAAAACAAAAAATTTTAACAAACAACAGTACCTTCAATACATACAATAGCAAGTTCACTTTTTCTTCACTATAATAAAATAAAAAAAAAGGGTTAAAAAATCATACCACACGATCAAGCCTCCCAGCGATGTGCTCAGCCTGATCCAGTCTATACATCTCATGCTCATAACCCAATAACTGCTGCTCCATCGAAACACAATCTACTAAAATAAAATCACATACTGGATTATTAAAAAATTAACTAAATGAGAAATGGCTTATAAACCTACTAATGTTAAGCTTAACCTACTTAACTGATGTCGTCAAATTAATTTATAAGTAACTCAACCTTAAATTTTAGTGCTCACCTAATTACCTTCTAACTCACAACACAATGCTATACCAATAACTAAATTATCTAATAATGTACTTTCCTATATTCTTTTACATCATGATCCATAGCCACTATATTAAAAAACGGTAACATAAAATAATATACCTAACATAACAACACTAAAAAGTACGTCTACCTAAGTAACATGTAAACAATAAATTCATTATTCTAACTAACAAACGATCTATACCTGACAATTTTATCTAACATGTAAACAGTAAACTAACTTAACATAAGAACATAGACTGTTATTTACTAATCTGGAATTGAGACTGTCGTCCACAACAAACTTCACGGAAGTCGAAAAAGTAGAAAAGAAGAAAGTAACAGAGAAATTTTGGAGGATAGAGTGCTAGAAGAAAGTGACAAACCAATGATCCCACGGCGTTTATATAGTTTGACGAACTCTATATAAATTAGGGGTTCACCCGGAGGGAACTTGCTGTTAATTCAAAAAAAAATTGTATTTACAAAAATAAAGTTGAAAAATCGTTTTAGAGGAAATAAATAATTTTTTTATTTTATAAACGAAAAAAATCCTATAAGAAACCTATAATCATGATTAACAACTTTGATCACAAAATAGTCTAATATCACAATTAATAATATAACCATAAAATAGAGAATTATAATGTACAGATTGGAGGATACAGATATTTTTTTTGGAGTTAGCTTGTGGTGACAGGTGTCCAGGGAGAGCCGCTTGTTCGCTGAAAGGGGTGACGTGAAGCGTGCACGAAGCCGAATAGCTCATGTTGGGAGGGAATTGGCTCCGTTTGGGAAGGAGGTGCTGTGCTTGGATGGGGGGAATTGGGCCCGGCTGGACTGGACTCCATATTCCATACAAGGCCTAGGATGAAGGTGGGCTGTGAGAGAATCATGGTTGAAAGGGTGGGATGGGTTTTCAGTAAGTAAGTAACAGGTATATGACCCCTTGACCCGAAAAAAAAAAAGAAAAAAATAAATAAAAGCTTGCATAACCCAATTGAAGGCAGAAAAAAAAAAGAGACAAGATGTTTAAAATAGGGGTGAGCACAGGTAGTGGGTATCCGATTATCCGTCTGAACCCAAACTGAACTAATTAAATTGGTTCTGAAACTAACGGGTAATCGGGTCTAACTCGAACCAAATCGATGGCTTTGTTAGTGATTGGTTCGGATATCAGTTTTTGGGGTGCGGAACCCGAACCAACCTGCGAACCTGATCATATATTAATTAAATAAAAAAATAAAAAAATATATATGGCTTTTCCATTAGACAATGATTATTCATTATTAATATGTTTGGATTTTAATAAGTTTAGTTTTAAATGTATTTGGTATTTAACATGTTTGGATTATTTCTATTGATGTTACATGTTTATTGTACTTGTTGAATTTTTAAGATAAAAATTTAGTTTTTTTTATGAATTTCAAAGTCATCGGGTACCCAATTACCCGAACCGAACCAATCCGTTCTTAATCGGTTTGGTTTGGTTCGGGTATATGTACAAAAAAATACAAATCCAAACCAAACCGAACCAATTACATTTTGATCGGTTCGATTCTAATTTTATCATAAATCCGAACCAAACCGACCCGTGTTCACCCCTAGTTTAAAACAAAAATAACATAATTTAATCAATTATATGTATTGAATTTTAATTACTTAAAAACATCTTTAAAAAAAGATGTTTTAAGCGTCTTTAGCTAAGTGGCTCCCAAAAAAAAGAAAAGAAAGAATATATGCACCTCCATGAAATTTTTGGTGACCACTGAAGACTTAGTTTATTTAGCAGGCAGTAGTTATTTTGGTGTTGTATTTATTATAGGATAATTTTATATAATTTAAAAACTAATGAATAAAGATATGATTGAACAAATATTAAATATCTGAGTAGGCACTATTGGATTAACAGTAAAAATATAATTTATGCAGTATCACAGGAATGTTGAGATGTAAAAATATGTTGAAGTGAATACAGTTTAGCTGTAGTTTAGATATGTTGATTCTATTTATTTGTTAGAACGTTGACTAAATAAGATAGTGAAATATTCAAATATGTAAGTATACTGGTTGGCGATATAATGACTGAACGCTGTATAAGACGACTATTTTTTTTAGGTATGGAAGTAAGAGTAGTGATATAATGAAACACTATAATTTTTGGTATTGTACGAAATTGTGGAAGGTATAAAAATCGGACGGTCCAATTAGTGAACCTCAATTTCATTTAATTTCTTTTTAACACAAATCGGATAGTCCAATTTGTGTACCATCTACTAATCGGACGGTCCGATTTCTACTTCTCTAATTAAGCAATTCCACATTTGAGAATAATACCCGATCAATCCACATTTTTATAAAAATACCGTTGTAACTCCAATATCAAAAACAAAGTTCGTATTTACATTATAGAGTTTGATCACAGCTACAGCAGAATTGAAGTTAAAGCATGTCATTTAATAGCTCATTATTCATTCAGCTTTCACTCTCATAAATCAGTAAATATTCCCTTTCTTAGTTCGTGTATCTCGTTTGGTGAAATAACACCGTAACACTATATTAATACCAATAGGCAATAACAATATTAATTAGATAAGACAAAAATATTAATTAACTAAAATATGAATTTAATTTTAATTGATACTATTTCTTTATCCATAATTCTGTATCCTTTTTAATTACTTGTAAATTTTTTTATCCATATATTTATATTATGTCATATATATATATATATAATGCTTAAAATGGTTAATAATAATACTAATAACATTTTATTTATTCAATTATGAGGTATATTTAAAAATTGGCATTATGTTTTCAATTATTTACATACTTATTTAACTATTTTTTCTATTAATCTGCTAAATACTTTTAAAGTCTAATAGTATTTAATTTATATATTGGTACACGTATTAAAATGGCTAAAAATACAAACAAAGAAAAATTTTATAAGAAGAGTCTAATTATACAATGTTTATATACAAATGGTCCTTGGGTGTGTGACAGTAGAAAAATTGACTTGATTTTTTTTTTAATTTACAATTAAGTGAAATAATTACATGAGCAAAAAATTTAGAATAAAAAATTGGAGAGTTATGTATTTATAATGTATGTTGTCTTTGATTCTTAGAGTAAAAAGCACAATTCAACTTTTTTATAATATTTTTTAATCGTATATAAATTAATTAAAAAAATATTTTAATTTTTTAAATTAAATTTAAAATTCTAATTTCAATTACAATTAAAAAACTTTAACCCTAAAAATAATTACTTTAGGATATAAAAATTAAATATGAAGATCATGAATTCACCTTTGAATCAATACTTTGTTATTGATTTTATTTAATTAATAAATACTACATATTAGCTAATATGTACAATTTAGATACTAGGACAATAATTAACACAAACAATAATTACATACACCAATGTTTTGAATAGGATCTACCCAATCCTATTTAGGACAAATCCAGATTCTGACCAAATCTGAATTTGACTAGGATTCATCGTAGCTTTCAACAGCCAAAAAAAGAAAACTAAGACACTTTGAATTCATCGTAAAATGAAGTTTAAAACCCTGAGTAACTTAAAATAACAATAGTATATGGCGTCCGAATTCAGGACAATTTCAACTTGACCAAACAGTAAAACATACGAAGGAATACAATTTACAATGGCTAACAAAAAAAGAAAACTAAGACACTTTGAAACACACTTCCAATTCAGTTTGGCTCGGTTCGTCGCTGGTAGTTGCTCGCTGCTTCTCGACAGTCGCTGCCCTACACCCTCTGTCAGTGTTCTTTCTTGGTTCTGCCTTGTCGTGTCTCGTCTGTCTCTTGATGTTGTGGTGTGGTGTTTTATTTTGATTTATTGTGTCGTGATTATTGTATGTGAATCTGTTTGTCAGTTTAGTGCGTAACTTAGTAGATATATTTGTATTAATTTATATTTCATGATGAATTTATGTCTTAATTATTTAATTTACTGATAGGTTTCACTTAACTGATGTAATATCATACTCTTAAATATTTATACCTTTCAAATTAGTTTTTATATCATAATATCAATATTTATTAAAAGAATTAAATTGTTTTTTAATGTTAACATATCTAAGATTTATATTATTATATTCATAATGAGTAATAATAATTTGTAACTAAATACGCTATAAATTATTATTATTTTATACTTTCCTAACGTGTCACTTATACTGTCATATTTCTTTTATGCAAGTATGTATTATATTAATAATAAAGTGGTGGCAAAAAACTTTATAATCACATATATCGATAAATTTTTCGAAAAGCTAACTCTGATAACTTTATGTGAATTATTTTCGTGGAGGGCAAAAAAATTTTAAAATTCAGTCCCCGGCCCCATATTAAAATTTTGAGAAAATTTTACTTTTTTTTATGTGAAATGTTAAAATGATATAATTTTTTTCTTTATTTATAAAATGTACATTTATCTCCTATATAATTTTTAAATAATCTTTTCTCTAGCCTATTTTAGGTTCTTGATGTTAAATAATGCTAATTTTATCCATTTTTCTCAAAAGAATAACTTTTTTTTTACAAAAATATCCTTTACTAAAAATTTTATTTTCTGTCATTGAATTTTGCTTTTCAAAATACATTTTAGTAAATTACCTTTTAACGATTAAATTGTATTTGCATGAAAATATTATTTAAAAAATTCGAGAGTAAAATTATTTTTTTAAGATCTCGTTGAATAATTTTTTAACTATTAAGTTATTACGTTAATTCTTTTTGTTAAAAAATCTTTTAAAAATTTTCTATGAATTTTTTGATACCAAAATATACTATTTTAATACTAAAAATTGTGTTACTAGAAATTTTTTTCAATATAGATATATTTTCATTGTTGTGCATATTAGTAATGGTAACATTTTTTAGGGTAAAGTACTAAATTGGTCCTCTATGTTTGGGCGTAATTCTGTTTTAGTCCTTAAGGTTTAAAGTGTTCTATTTGAATCTAAAAAAGTTTCATTTAGCATCAATTTAGTCCCACAGTGAGGTCAAAGTTAAATAATTAACGGAATATCCCACATAACAACAGTACAAGAACAATTAATTTGGAGAACAAGTACAAGCTACAGAGGCACAAAATCAACCATTGATGCATCAATACATTTATTTATCATTCTCTTTAGTTTTATAGAAAATATTTTATTTATATTGTAAGAAAAATAATAAATAAATGTATTGATGTATCCATGGTTGATTTTGTGCCTCTGGAGTCTGTATTGTTCTCCAAATTATCGATTTTGTTCTTGTACTGTTGTTATGTAGGACATTCTGTTAATTATTTAACTTTGACCTTACTGTGGGACTAAATTGATCTAAATGAAACTTTTTTGGATTCAAATATAACACTTTAAACCTTAAGAACCAAAACAGAATTACGCCCAAACATAAGAGACTAATTTAGTACTTAACCTTTTTTTTTATTTAATGTAAGAAGAATATACATTAATATCGCAAAACTAATAGTAACATATAAAAAAAACGTTAACAAAAATTGTGGAAAAATAATAATTTATTAATTATAAAAATTATTGAAGGATACGTCCAAATTCCTCAAGGAGGTCCAATGTGTATTTTCTTTGATACATTGCTATGCCTCTATGGCTTCTAGCGAATTCGAGCCCCAAGAAGAATTTTAATTCCCCAAGATCCTTGATTTTAAACTTGTCATCAAGCAAGTGTTTCACTCTCTCAATCTCTCTAAGATCATTCCCGCCTAAAACCAAGTCATCCACGTAGACAAGGATGCAAGTGAATGATGCAGCGGTGGACTTAGTAAACAAACAACTATCGGCCTTGGACTGAAAGTACCCAAACTGAATGAGCACGCAACATAATTTCTGGTGCCATTGGCGGCTGGCTTGTTTGAGGCCGTACAAAGAGCGTTGTAGTTTGCAGACAGAACCAAGTGGGGCTTGAAGACCTAAGGGTGGCTTCATGTACACTTCTTCGGGCAAGTCACCATGTAAGAATGCGGTATTGACATCGAGCTGATGCACAAACCAGTTTTTAGTCGAAGCAATGGTGAGCAAGACTCTCAAAGTAGTTAGTTTAATCACAGGACTAAACGTATCGAAAAAATCAAACCCAGCAGTTTGGGTGAATCCCTTTGCCACCAATCTGGCTTTATGTCGCTCAACTTCACCATTGGACTTAAACTTGGTCTTAAAGACCCACTTACAACCGATCGCCTTCTTTCCTTTGGGTAGAGGAGTCAGTGTCCATGTCTTGTTTTCTTCAAGAGCATTGAGTTCATCTCTAATTGCCTTCTTCCAACAACTATGGGTGATTGCCTCCTCATAACTTCGTGGTTCAATGTTAGCAGATAAAGCAGTCGAGAAGGCCCTGTGACCTGCTGAAAGGGAATTCAAGCACACATAATTGGAGAGAGGATATTTTTTGTGGTATTGACTGGAGGACTGTTGATCAGTGGTGGTGAATCGCATACAATGGTAGTCTTGAAGATAGGCAGGTTTGTGTTTAAGTCGAGTGGATCGACGCACCTCTGGCTGCACATCAGGCAACGCTGAATGCTGCATAGGTGAGTGTGATGTATCTAAATTGCGACTGTGTGCAGAATCTTGTGAATGTAAATGTGGTGAAAAATGTGAATTAGTGGTAGGTGATGATGCATGAGGAATGAGTTGAGGTGCTGCCATTGGTGTGTGAGTGGAAGCAAAATCCGGGGACGGATTAGGGGGCGAATATAGAGCTGCTGGCAGCACCATATCATCCAGCCGTTGTGTATTAGTGCAGGGATGCGAAGGGGGATCATGGTAGAGAAAAGGATCATCATGTTCATGTGACTGATAGTTAGTAGTCGTTTTTAAAGAAATGGGATCAGCGGTATTTTTGAAAGGGAAGAACTGTTCATAAAACTTCACATTCCTTGAGATTATTATTTCTCGGGTTTTTGTGTCTAGCAGAACATATCCTTTGGTTCCTGACTTAAATCCTAAGAAAACACATTTTCTAGCTCTAGCGTCAAGCTTTCTTCTATGAGAAACCAAAGTTGATGCATAAACCAAACAACCAAATACCTTGAGGTGTTTAATATCCGGTAAGGTATTATATAAGATCTGATAGGGACTACAAGGTGCTATCTTAATGTGAGGTGTTCTATTTAAAATGTGGACGGCATGAGCCACGGCATAGTGCCAAAAACAAAGTGGTAAGTTTGAATTAAAGATGAGTGTCCTGGCTACGTTCAAGATTTCTTGATGTCGCCTTTCTACCACCCCATTCTGTTGTGGAGTTTCCACACAGCTGGTTTGGTGTAGAATACCCTTGGTTTGGTAGAATGAGGGCATCAAAAATTCTTGACCGTTATCAGATCGAATGCATTTAATGACTTTATTGTGTTGAGTTTCAACAAGTTTGACGAAATTTTCAATCAATTTTCTGATCTCAGAAAATGTGAAATAGCAAAGAGAGACAAAAGGTGTGATTTCATTATTGTAAACTGATATATATACACTCAATGTGAGCCACACATTTGATAACTGCCTGAATAAATTCCTTACTCTACTCTAACTAATACTGATGTTAATTTACTAAGTGGGACAGCTTGTTATACATGCTGTTAAACTATTAATCTACTCTACTATAATCTGGCTACAGATACTTTGAAAAAAAATTAATTTAATGATTAAATAACATTTGTAACTATTGATTCCTTAATATGTTTATGCCCGTAAAATAATTCGTTATAATTATTTTTAGGATTACTCAGACGGGATTCTATTTTTAATAGTTACCTATGTCAGTTATGTATTTACAATTAATAGGGTTTCCTTCAATGTTAGGAGACTAGTGAAGCTAAGACCCAACTGCTAGCTTTCCTACATTTTTTTTCTGAACCCCCCAACATGGCCCACGTTGTAAGCCTCCAATCAACGGAATGCAGGATTCTCAAAACCCCGTTCCATCTCACCCAACGAAGCCGGCTCATTTGCCCATGCCATCAGCGCCCTCAACTTCTTCAGAGCCAGCTGCTTCCTGATCATGAGAACAACACGTGTCAAATGCTGAAATAAAATGATTGTAGATCTGTATATCTGTACAGAATAACATCTATACACTAGTGCGACCCCATAAAATACGTTACAATAAAAAACAGTAAACATGGAATTTGAATAAGGTCATAGTTGTCTTAAATGCTTGAGGAAAAAAAATGTGATACATTTTTTATCACGTTTTTTCGACTAATCACAAAACAATTATGACTTCAACTCAAAAAACCGTG
>NC_029793.2:8532170-8545160 GCF_000816755.2 Arachis ipaensis | reverse complement strand
ATTATTTCTATTTTATGAATATTTAATCAATTAAATCAAAGTTGTTACAATCCATTGTTGCCATCAAATGATAAATTTCCCGAACCATGTTCGTCGGAGAAATGACCCATGAAAAGAGCTACAACCTACTGACGCATCCAATGAATATACACCAAATTAACATTTGTGGGAAGATAACATTGTAAATTGTGAAGAATATAAATAAACAGCGTATACAAAATCAGCAAGATATAAGGCATCTTTAATAATTAAGCTAAATATCAGTATATTAGACCATATCATGCATCGTGTATGATAATCTTTAATAATTTATTTGTTTGAAAAGAGTATCTTTATCGTTCATATATCATTATCAAACCAGAAAAAGTAAAACTTACGGCAACCAATTGAAAGATATTTAAAAATAAATTGATCTATGATAAAAATAAATAAATAAATAAAGGACCTTTCTTATGTGTTTTAGGACAACACACACAATGAAAATACTTCATAAAAAATTTCATTATTATACCCTCTAAAATAAAAATGCACCTTGCCAAGAGAGCGCAACAGCAAAAGAACCCTCTTATGGGTTGAACACTTAAATAAGAAAGATTTGGAAGAGTGAAGTAAAAACTCCGCAGATGAACTAGCCACTATATATAGAAAGAGAATGAAGTTACTAAAAGATAAAACGGAGTGATTACGCTTTGTTTACATTGGTGAATTTAGATTCTTATCCATTAGATAAGTTAGAGCATTAACACTAATTTGGTGGAGGTTACAATACTCCTGTATTATTTGGAGTTTTAAAACTCCTCTCCATTATTAATATTATAATATACGTTTTAACATGTTCTATTGGTATATAAGTTATTAAAATTATTAAATTTGTTTGTAAATTTTAATTAATTAATAATTTTAATTATTTACTTGATATTATAATATATTTATAATGATCTGACATTTCATGCTTAGTATGTGGATTCATCAGTGTTGTATGTAACATTCTTTACTGGTTATTATTAGTTATTCCTCGTTGCAAACTTGGCTGCCAAATTTAAACGCTACTTCGCTTCATCATCTGGCTGCTGCATGCCTAAGCTTGTTTGCTTATTCTATTTTTCATTCTGTTTTCTTTTTTTTTCATTCTTCCTAAAAAAATTGATTTTCTTAATCTTGAATCTAGTTTTTTGTTTAAATAAAATTTTGATTTGCATAGCTTTATTTAAGCAAAACAATATGTGCATACTTTATATTTTGATATTCTCTAAATATACTCATAATTGTATAATTACGGCTAAAGTTTAATATATTATTAGTAATTATTTTTATTACTGTTAAAGATAAAACAAATAGCTACTAAAAGCAATTTTCTTTAATAGTAAATAACTCTATTAAACGAAGTTGTCAAGATAATTGTAAAATAATTTTTATCTTTAAATTTATATATTTAAAAATATTGTAATTGTATCTATTTTCAATCCATTAACCCTTACTCCTAAATCAATTTTTTATTCTAAAAATTAAAATAACCAAAAAAAATCCTTTGTCTATTTAATTTTTTACTCATTTTTCCGATCTCTTATATGAGACTATATCTTAGAAGGTGAATTATATGGTAAAGATATAAGTTTATAGATTCTAACTTTTATGGGATGAAAGAGAGATTGAGAAAACTAGGACTCATTTTAAACAACAATAAAATAATAAAAAATAACTATAAAAGAAATTTATACTCTCTCTATACAACTTTAATTTTTATAGTAGAGTGCCCCATATTGAAAATATAGAAGACTTTTTTGAAAAACAGTTATACTACATATACAAGTCTTTTTGCCTTACAAGTCTTACAAGTTGGGCCAAACCCAACAGAAGCTACGCTCACCACAAAAGCGTGTTAACACGCGCATCACGTTTCCAAAGCGCTCCTTCACCATTATGAACGACTCTTCTTCTTCTTCCTCGATGAAAACCGCAACTATCATTTTTTCTTCACGTTTCTCCTCCTCCTCCTATTCTTCCTTCTTCTTCTCCTTCTTCTTTGTGTTTTATCTTCATCGTCGTGTTTCTCCTCCTTCTTCTTTTGATTTTGCAACATTATGTATTTTTTTCTTCTTTGTTTGATTTTTTCTTCCCAAAAAGAATTATGAGAATATAAAATAAGAAGATGAAAAAGAAGAAGCAGCAGAAGATGAGGAGGACGAAGAGGAAGAGTTCTGAATTATGCAGAATTTATCAGAATAAAAATACACCTAAATATCTTCGTTTTACACCCAAATTTGCTGCAAATACAGAAAAAAAAGTTTCCTTTAATGCTGTATTTTTTCTTCTGAATTGAACCACACCTCAGCCACTTGATTGGATTCAAAAACAATAATCAATTTCATTCATTCTGGTTCAATTGACAATCTGAACTTGAATTATTCATTATATTTAACAACGACATAACTGATGATGGAGGAGAAAGAGAAAAAGAAAGGAAGAGAAGAAAATCCAATAATGAAAAAAGAAGGAGGAAGAGGTGGTGTTGATGACGACGATAACGAAAAAGAAGAAGAAGAACGTGCGTGCGTTGATTGAAAAATCTGTTAAAGAGGAGTGTGAAACATACGTGCCATAAGAGGCACGTTTTAGGGTAAATGAATTTCAGGACTTGTAAAACTTGTATAGCAAAAAGACTTGTATGTCGAGATTAATTCTTTGAAAAATTGGCCAATAAGCTTGTTAAGAAGAGTCTTTAATTTCGAGTCATCATGACACTCTAAGATTTGTCATTTGTGGCGCTTAGTTAAACTTAAATAATAAACTTGTATGCGTCAATTATTCCTTTCCTAACGTTAGTAGTGAGGAGCAGAACCAGATCGGCAGCATAGTTTCTAATATCTAGATTAAGAAAGTAATTTTTAATATGAAAAATTTTAAAGCACCAGAAAAAGATGGCATCCAAGATGTTTTTTTAATCAAAGTAAATGAGATTGTGTAGGAATAGATTTGTGCTCCTTGGTGCAACATATTTTTGTGGATCCTAAGAAAGTTGGGGGGATTAATAAAACTCTTATCACCTTTATTTCTAAATCTGACCCGATTATCAGCCTAGTCAAATGCGCTCTATCAGTTTTTATAATATTACTTATAAAGTGGTTACCAAGATCATTGCGCGATGGAAAAGGAGGAGGTGCTGCCTCTACCGCCATCAAGTTGCCGCCGCCACCGAAAAATCCAGAGAGAGAGACTACGACAAAGGAGAAGGAGAATGCGACGGAGCTCGTCCCTCTCGCCGCTGCTGCCGTTATTGTGGAAGGAGGCCACCGTCGAGCTATGTGGCGCTGTTGTCGCCTGAAAAACCACCGTTGCAGCCTTTGCTAGCTTGCCCTAGCTCTATCCTTTATTCTTCTTTCACATGCGTGCGTGCGTGCGTGCGTGTGTGCTTAAACTTCATCCCGTTTCTAACTAGGATTTCAACTTGGTGTAGTTCTTAAAAGGCAACTAAGTTTACCATTTGATCTAGGCCTCAACTGCTTGCTTTGTGTCATCTATTTGTGCCAAAGCGTTTCTATGGGCCAAAGAGATAAACTTCATCTTATATTGTTATATTTTAATTCCTATGTTTTAGATATAGCGGCAGATGGCCTTTGAATTGCTGATAAAATGTTTGATTTAGCTACACCACCCAAACAGTTGTTGAAACCGCCGCAATCAAAGCATTCAGCGGCAGTTAAAAAACAACCACTAAAGGGCAGCCAGTGGTGAGTAATAGCATTTGATTGATTATTACTTGGCACTTGTAACCAAGATCACTTTGACTAGTCTTATATAATCTTATATAGTTTGTTTTTCCCTTCTAGTTTGTTTTTCCCTTCTCCATCCTAAGGGAATGGATCCTCTCCATTTTTTTAACACTTAAGAGAATAAAGTGTGATCTCTCACCTTTAATTCTATAAGTGGGACCAAAATTAAATAGGAGAGAGAAAACAATGAAGGATGAGATCCTACACTGCACAGTTGTAAAAACCGGACCGGACCGGCCGGTTCGACCGGAAAACCGGTGAACCGAACTCTATACCGGTCCGGTTTAGTGTTTGAACCGCACAAGGAATTGAACCGGTCAAACTCGGTGTGAACCGGTACGAACCGGTCAAAACCGGTGCGAACCGGTGAGGTGGTCTGACCGAACCGTTTGGAAGAAAATATTTCCAAAATGCTTGAGGTAGGGTTCGAACCCTTGTCCTCAAGAAAACCAAAATGGATTTATTGTTCATGTTCCATATTGTTTTAAAATAACTTGATATTTTAAAATGTTAGTAAAAATATGTATTTTAAATTTTAATTTTAAACTTTTAACTATTTTTTATTTTTTATTTACATAGGACCGAGTCAACCGGTTCAACCAGTAACCCAGCGGTTGAACCAGTGACCCAGTGACCCAGTGACCTGACCGGTTCGATCACCGGGTCGGTTCTGACAACTATGCTACACTGAACACCATCCAATTTTTTTTTCCACTGGAGAAGATCTACTCCCTCCATCCTAATACAAATATCTATTGAATATTTGAATGTACGTTGCTTCTTGCAGAATTTATTTTCGCATCAAAGTTATGTTTTCTACTTTTCTTATTCATTTTTCTATGTCTCCAGGGAATTGAGTATGCATTTTAAATCCTTCAAATGGTTGAGCTTTTGTGTTTTTATTTCTCAATCTTAATACAATCTTTATTATTTCTTTAGTGTGCAAAACAATTACATAATGTAAAGAACACTACTTAGGAATATATATTATTATGTTATGTTGCTGTTATTTTGTTGAAACATTTTGATATATTTTTTTTACCTAGTACTAAAGAGACTTTAACTTACTATTACACAACGTATGACAATACAATATATATATAAAATAAACATAAACAAAAATTATTAACAACATATGAAAAAGGAAAAGGGAAAAATGGCAAACTTTCTAATGCAACAATGTAACGGTAGAAAAAAACACAAATAGCTAGTGTGACTACAAAATTTCTATTTATTTATGGGACTTTTTTTATGGAGGTTTTTTAAAAACTCCTCAACACATTTTATTTATGGCAATTTAAAAAACCTCCATTAATTAAAATTCAAAATTACTAATGGAAAGTATATCGTGTGAAAATGGAATTTGAGCGTGGTTGCTTGATTTTCATTTTGTTCCATGCTCATTTTCTCTTTTTTCCCAAATGAGAGGCGCTGAGTTAGCTGAGAGAGAGGGATGAAACCCTAAGTTTTCTACTGCCATTTTTGCCACCATTCTCACTGCCGTTTTCGCTGCCGGCACCGTTATCACTGTCGTGTCCGTTGCAGTAGAGAGCTTCTGGATCGAGCCACCTCTTCTATTAACGCATCTGTTCTCTCTATACTGTCGTTGCTACCACTGTTGCCACCGCAGTTTTCGCCACCGTTGCCGCCATAGTTTTTGCCGTCGATGCCACCGTAGTTGTTGTGGTACAACGCATTTTCAGATCTGTTCACTTCGGACTTCTTCTTCAACGACGCTTTCTCTCACTCCAATTTCTCCTTTGAATTGCTGCTGGTACTTCTTTTTCTTCTTCTTCCCTGTTAATTTTCTGATATTACTCCTTTGAATGACATGTTGTTTATTATATTTCAGGATTGCGGTGTTCGAACAAACAGGAATTGGAAAGAATGCCAGCCACATATGTTTCTTCAATTTCAATTATTTCTCGATGATTTGATTCTTTTTCAGGAGGCTTTTTTTTTTCTACAACGAAGATCATTGTTATTCTGTTTGAATGTTACTTAATTTTATTTTCTTTGCTAAAGTATCAATGCAATTATCTTATTGACTCAATGCAATGATCCTTTTGGAGCAGTCAGTAATTCGGCTCTATCAGACTACTACTTTTAAGCAAGTGAAGCTTTGATTTTTTGATACACACTGTGACATGAACCTTTCCAAGGTATTTGGACATAAATGTGTCTAGATACATTGATTTTTCGATGTACCAGAAAAGTAAGAGTGCTAATTGGAATGGAGGGAGTAGTTTTTCTCTTGATCTCATTATGTTTATTGACCAGTACTCCTATTCATGCAGCTTAATGCAATAGAAAATGGTCCCTATGATTATACCAGAAGTGGAAATCCCACTCGAGATGCTTTAGAAAGGTTCACTGTGTCCTGTTAGTTGTGTTTGTTTACCATTGCAACTGCCAATATTGTGGCATTAATGTTTTCTTTTCCCACCATGTTTTACCTTGCATGATGTGTTCTCAGTTTGTTGGTGAAACTTGATAAGGCGGATAGAGCCCTATGCTTCATCAGTGGAATGGCTGCTCTGAGTGCTGTTTCTCTTCTTGTTCAAGCTGGTGCCTTTTCTTTCTTCATTGTGCTATAATATGGTTTTTCTTCATTTTTAGTTGTGAAATTTAGATTAGATTCATCACTGAGAATTTAAGAATATGAGTAATTTCATGCTTTGGAGTCTCTGCATGCATTCACTCATGCAGTGCCGTGTCATCACTATTGGTATTTTCCCTAGATTATTCATTTGTTGGATTCATTTTTAAAACTTACCGATTAATACACTATAGGACTAAAAGCCATGAATTCTCAAAGGACTGTTCTTTTTTCCCCTTTTTGATGCAAAAATTATATTTTTTGATATTTGGCGCTGATAGTATAATATAATGTAGGTGAGAAAATTGTTGCTGGAGATGATCTATATGGTGGAACAGACAGGTTGCTGTCCCGAGTAATTCCAAGAATGGCATTGTGGTCAAGTTAGTCTAACTTGTCAGTTATGCTTGTTCATTTTTTTTTCATAACCAATAATTAATTATGGCAACAAACCAATCAAGTTTGTTTGTTCCATGAAGTAAAAGACCAATTACTCTTTGGTGGTTTGATTCTTTTAGGCAAATTAAATGAAAAAGACCAATTACTGAATAAGCAATTAAAATAAAAGATTGATTCTTTTAGGCAGTCGAAAAGATTGGCAACTATTAATTTTTAACATTAATGATCTTGACATTCTACCCCTTAGTCACCGCGTTTAGTGAGTTAGAAGGATAGGAACATTTTCCCTCTTGTTAATGTCTTTTGCAATTATTAAAAGGCTGTAAGCCATTAGTATCATGCTTAGAACTAGAACTTCTGGATGCATAATTTAGATCACACATGATTTGATTTGTTGTTACTGAAATTTGATAATGGCAGACTTTGAATCATACTTGTATCATGAGTTGCAATGATTTCAAAACACCCTTTACAATTAGCCGTTTGCTGAGATTCAGTTCTTATTTTTTCCCTTCAATTTTTAGTAACTGCATTTGTTTTAATTGGATGTTTGTTAAAAGTGCTATTTTTGCTTTATCTTGACATCTGTCTTGTTTGGTTTCTCTGTGTAGCCAAATCACTGTTTTGGTTGTTACTTTTCTTGATTGTTCTTTTACTGCTCTGTTAAAACTTTTTCCGGTACTGTTTCCATTCCCACTTCTGATTCTAGCTTCTAAGTACCCTTTGTGTCTGTGTTTTTGTGTGTAATTGCTGTGTGGGTCATAATGTCAGTTGACAACTGTGAGCTGTGTCCCACCTAAGAAAGCAGCTTGTCGAATAGTAAGCCTGTTATTTGCTTGTCTATACTTAATGAGGATAGTGTAAGTTCATCTCTCTTGTGTAGGAGTGCTTGAGACTAACTTATATGGTTTGATTTACATGTCAGTGAGCAAATAGGTTTACAGATTTATTGTCATTTAAGGGGTGGAGACCAGCTATAACAGTGAAGCAAATTCTTGTTGGTATCCAGGATTTGCTTGACCAGCCAAATCCTGCTGATCCTGCTTAGACAGAGGAATATCATCTATTTATCCAGGTATCTAACCTAAGAAATTGGACATTTTTTTCTTTCTTATTATAAAAGGTCTCTTAACATTGTAGTATTGTCTTATTTTTGTAGGATGCTACAGAATATAAAAGAAGGGTCAGGCAGCAGGCAAAGCAATACCCACCAATAATTTAGTGATACAACAGCTCACCTTAGGAACTATTTTTGCATCGTAAATGCTCTAATACGCTATAGCTTAAAACTGTGCAGCGTCAACAGCAGCACCTGAAATAAACTCTGGTGATTGTCCTAATAATAATAATAATAATAATAATAATAATAATAATAATAATAATAATAATAATAATAATAATAATGATGATGATTCTTCTGCTTCTTCTGTTTATGTTATGTGATTATCAATAATACAATTATTAATTATTATTGTGATGGGTGGAATTGAATAAGTGCAGGTTGATAGGGAAAGTTGCTGCAGATCACAGTCACAAATGGATATACAAAGAGCCTAATGAACAAGAAATCAACTTCTAGTCAGCGTGGCATAATTCAGCTGATTCAGTTAATACTACTTATTAATTAATTCATTAATAATCTTACTCTTAATTACAACTTCATGATTGCATGCTTAATTATATTCTTAATTACAGCATCCTAGGACTTGGGAAGCACAGTTCCAATCTCGAATAAAGGTAGTATTATATATGATAATTATGATAAGAAAATAATAAACATTTATATTCATGTGTCTACATCATAGGATCTTTATTGTTTCTTGATGCATACCATAGCTCTCATTGCTGTAAGAGAAGGTGTTGTTCAATTGGGAGCAATTCACAAGGTTCTGTCTCTACTCTATATATATGATTTGAAATAATTAAGTGTGTAATTGTGGTTAATTAGTGATTAATGAATTAAGGTGATTGAGGACTTGAGCTATGTGGTTCTACTGAGGAAGAAATTCAGCTACACAGAAAGCAACATAAATTAACTTGATAATGTTAAAAGGTCTTTTAGGATTGGGACCTTCAGTGTAATTATATACTATTAATGTTAAAATTTTAGAGCTTAGTTTGTGTGTATACTTTAAATTTTTTTTTGTGTATTTGTTTTATGTAATTAGATGATATTGAAATATTAAAGTTGTTTTATTTTACTTTTTAAAGAAAAACAGTAATAGTTATGTAGCACAATACCATATGTAATTATGTTTGGAATTATTGACATTGAGAATTTTTTTTATATATAGAGTTGTTTTATATTGAGAAATTGTATTATAAAAGCTTTAGTTTTTAAATTTTGATATTAAAAAATAAATTTCTAATTTGAGAGTATGTAAATGAGATGAGATTTAATGAATGATTTGAAATTAAAAATAAATAAATAATTATAGGGTTTGTGGAGGTTTGAAAATCTCACAAACTAGTTAATTTTTGTTAAATTAAAAAGTTAATTTGTGAAGGTTTTAAACTGCCACAAAAGTGATTTAAAATTGCCACAAAAATTCAATACAAAACCCCCCACTAAACACATACAAAATCCCCACTGAATAGATTATGGAGGTTCCTAAAAATCCCCACAAAAGACCTCATGGCACCTCAAATTTTGGAGATTTTAGAAACCTCCACAAATAAAAAAAAAACTGCCACAAATAAAGAAAAATCTTGTAGTTTGTCACGTTTATAAATCATAACTATAGCCTTCAAATATGCTAAACACTTTCAAAATAATAAGTAAATAAATGCTTTTTAATTGTAACCATATAAGAAGCCTATAGTCATGATTAACAACTTTGATCACAGAATAGTCTAATGTACCAATTAATAAATATAACCATAGAAAAGTTTAGCGTGCTTCAAAAGGAGTTTAGAGCAAAGACTAATTACTTTTCAAGAAAAGAGCATGAAGAGGGATATGTTGTTACTTACAAGGTTATAGAAGAGATTGAGAATGGTGATAAGATGTTTGATGTTACTTACAAGGTGTCATTTGATTCTTCAACTTCCGATGTTTCTTGTCAATGCCATCTTTTTGAGTCAAAGAAAATCTTATGCCGCATACTCTTTCAGTCATGGTCTTGAAAGAGTGAAGAAATTGCCAAATAAATACATTCTTGATCGGTGGAAAAAAACTTTAAAGCGCAAGCACAGTAGCATCAAGTGTAGCCATGATCCAAGTCGTTTAGAGCCCGTAAAGAAACGTTATGATGATATGTGCAAGCAATTTTACGATATTGCTGAAGTAACCGCTGCATCCGAGGAGCTCATCGAGACCGTACATCGTATACTAGACTCGGTTTGGGTTATGTTGGTGGAACCAAAGGCCTCTTCAATGGATAATGTAGATAATCAAAATTCAAATGAGGTAGATGAAAATGCAAATGATTTAGAAATTCACAATCCCCAACAAGTATCACGAAAAGGTCGTAGGCGTAAGAAAAGGTTTCAATCTACTGTAGAAAAATTTGTTAAACAAGGAAGGAAGAAGTATAAAAAGAACGTGAAAGAGAGATCACAGGCAAGTTCAGTGCTTGATTAATTTTATTATTATTGCTAAAATGCTCTATTATCACTTCATTAATTGCTATTTTTTTAGCCACTTGTGGAGTTACCTTCAGAGTTGAGCATTACCTCTAACCAACCATATGGCTTTGTATCCTTGCTGAAGTCAATGCAACAAAGCCACCATTTGGAAGAATAATAGTTTTATTTTTTTTTTTTTGTAATAGATTTGTTATATGTTGCAATAGAACTCTTGCATTTTTGTCAGTTGTAATAATTTTTACATGTGATTAGTGAATTTACACTCAAACATTCTGAGTTATCTAAAATTCTGAGTTATTATTGGCTTAGGAACAAAATGATTCTGATCTCTATTCTCTAAGTCACAACAAATATTTAACTATACACTTCCAGCTATGGTGAATTTAACAAATAGTAACATCTAACAGGGCTTATTGAATATTACAAATGAAATCCACAACTTCTTACTCGAATTTTATTATAATCAAACTCAATAGTCAAATATAGCACAAACATTTATAATCAAACTCAGTAGTCAAGCACTGAACCTGAGTTTGCACCGAACCTGACTATAATCAAACTCAATAAACATTTATAATCAAACTCAGTAGTCAAATATAGCACCGAACGTGACTATAATCAAACTCAATAAACATCTATAATCAAACTCAGCAATCAAGCACTGAACCTGAATATAATAAAACTCAGTAGACATATATTAATCAAACAAAATTGCTAACATGACATTCAAATTCAGTAGTAAAAATTAAGTAAAAAATTTATACAATCAATTCTTTCCCCCTCGATTTGTCCTTAATTTTCCTCATACTTTTCTTTTTTAATATCCAATTATTCCTTCTAAAGTTCCCGTCCCAACATTTGCATATGGACTAACTTGGGAGGCTCCTAGTTTTCTTTGTCATGGTGCTTTTCTCTCCTTCGGGGTATCCAAAGCTTTCTTTTCATTTTTCTTTCTTTCCTTTTTATTGGCAATCTTTGTGAATTGATAACTCTTTGCTAGCTCCAAAATATTAGTTCGGCAATCATTTTGTAGGCATAGGAGCATTTGCATGATGATATTCTTCCTTAATTTATCACAATCATCCTGTTATTCAAATCAAATCATACATACTAAACAAATTCAGCAACCGAATTCAATAGTCAAATATATAATCAAATTCCGTAAATATGTATAATCAAACTCAAATTATAATCAAACTCAGTAAACATTTATAATCAAACACAGTAGTAAAATATAGCACTGAACTTGAGCATAATCAAACCTAGCAGTTAAATATAGCACTGAACCTGAATATAATCAAACTTTGTAAACATGTATAATCAAACTCATATTATAATCAAACTCTATAATCAAACATAGTAGTCAAATATAGCACTGAACTTGGGCATAATCAAACTCAGTAGTTAAATCCAGCAAGCAAATTCAACAAGCTAAATCCAATGAAATTTTACCAAACAATGCACATGTTTTAGAAAGAAACTTACATTAGTCCATTTTGGCATGACTTTGGATGGTTCTCACAAGTCCATCTATTTTATTACAAACAAGCCACAATAATGCAAATTTAGTTGTTTGGATATATCCAGATATTCAATTGTTTAAAATATGAATAAAGTCATAATTGTTTTAAATGCTTAAGAAAAAGAATGCAATACAATTTTTATCACGCTTTTCGACTAAGCACAAAACAATTATGGCTTAAACTCGAAAAATCCTCAGTATTAAACAAGGGTTAAACTAAACTGACATATAGAGAAAAGATATAAATAACAGTTTTCATTAGTTAATAGTTACAGTCACAAATTTTTGTATCAGACAAAAAAATATTATAATATATATCAAACAATGTTAATCTTATATAAAATAGTACTAATAGTGTTTTAAGGATAGAAATCCTTACCCATTATTTCTATTTTCTGAACATTTAATCAATTAAATCACAGTTGCTACAATCAATTGTGGCCATCGCGTTGCCATCAAATGATAGATATCCCCAATGCTATGTCCATCGGAGAAATGACCCATGAAAAGAGCTACAACCTACTCACGCATCCAATAGATATACACCAAATTAACATGTGTGGGAAGATAACATTGTAAATTGTGAAGAAAAAATAAACAGCGTATACAAAATCAATAGGATATATGGCATAAGAGTTCCGACAAAATATCAGTATTATGTTATTATCAGTATCAATAATATTAGACCATATCATGCATCATGATGATAATCTTTATTTGTTTAAACATTTTTTTTTTACATATTCTGACCCTATAAACCATCTAATAAGATTCTGCTAACTTTCACCACATTATATCAGACTTACGAATGAAAAAGAAGGGGAAAAAAAAGAGGCCTTTAAGAGTTTATTGGATGTATTCATGCTTGGCATCTCTGGTCACAACAAATACACAATTAAATTAAATCACGGCAAACAATTAAAAGATATTTAAAAGCAAATTGATCTATGATTAAAAAAATAATAATGAAGGATCTTTCTTACGTGTTTTTGGACAACACACAGAACGAAAATACTTCATAAAAAATTTATTATTATACCCTCTAAAATAAAAAATGCACCTTACCAAGAGAGCGCAACAGCAAAACAACCCTCTTCTGGATTGAGCACTTA